>NW_026652281.1:140556022-140667799 GCF_009828535.3 Hylobates moloch
GTATGTATACCATTTTTATTTCCTGAACTATTGAAGAGTAGGTTGAAGATACGATGCTTCATCACCCACTTAGTATATAAACCTCAGTGTATATTTTCTAAAAATAAGGATACATGTCTACATACCCTGTAATGTAATCATAATCAAGAAATTACCATTCAATTTCATAAGATCCCATTCAGATTTCATCAGTTGTTCCAGTTGTCCTTTATAGGTCTATGCAGTCCAAGATTACTCGTGTGCGTCACCATGTTGCTTTAGCTTCAATATGGAACAGTTCCTCAGTGTTTCTCTTTCATGAGCTTGACATTTTTGACGTTTCTCTGCATAAGAAACCATAAGTTGACATCGATAGCTCCAGTTACAGTCTTGTTCCACAGGGTTTATTTTGGCTCTTCCCATGTTTGTGGCACCTTTCTCTGACAGCAACCTAGTTCTCAATTCTTTTTTTTTTGAGACAGGGTGTCACTCTCACCCAGGCTGGAGTGCAGTGGCACAATCTCAGCTCACTGCAGCCTCGACCTTCCGGGTTCAAGTGATTCTCCCACCTCAGCCTCCTGAGTAGCTGGGACTACAGGCATGTGCCACCATACCCAGCTAATTTTTGTGTTTTTAGTTTCACTATGTTGCCCAGGCTGCTCTCAAACTCTTGAGCTCAAGCGATCCACTCACCTTGGTCTCCCAAAGTGCTGGGACTACAGACGTGAGCCACGGTGCTCAGCCCTCATTTTTTTTTTTTTTTTTTTTTGAGATGGAGTCTTGCTCTGTCACCCAGGCTGGAGGTGCAGTGGCGTGATATCGGCTCACTGCAAGCTCCGCCTCCCAGATTCATATTCTCCTGCCTCAGCCTCCCAAGTAGCTGGGACCACAGGCGCCCGCCACCACGCCCCGCTAACTTTTTTTGTTTTTGTATTTTTAGTAGAGATGAGGTTTCACCGTGCTAGCCAGGATGATCTCGATCTCCTGACCTCGTGATCAGTCTGCCTCGGCCTCCCAAAGTGCTGGGATTACAGGCGTGAGCCACTGCGCCCGGCCTCGGCCCTCGTTATTCTTAATATTTATTCATTTGCTTCATTCATCCATAAGAATCATTCTGATGAGACTAGCCAAGCCCTCCTCTGCTCCCCACTTTATATAGGCCTCCAAGCCAGATGAGCATTCCCAGACCCATGTGACCTGGCCCTGATGCCAGTGACTGCAGGGACCACTGTACCTGGTCAAGGATCCTCCTGACCCATGGAGCTCTGCACCAAGAATCACAGGTGCCACTATGCACCAGCAGAGCACCAAAGAGAAGGAACTAGTTCTTTTTTTGGCTGCACTTATTCCATTGTATCAATGAGGGAATCACAATTTATTGGTGTATAGATGGTCCCTGTCTTAAAATGGTTCAGCAGGATGTTTTGACTGCAGTGGTATGAAAGTAATCACATTCAATAGAAACCATACTTCAAGTGCCCATACAACCATTCCATTTTTCATTTTCAGTATAGTATTTCATAAATTACATGAGATATTTAACACTTTGCTATAAGATAGGCTTTGTGTTAGATGTTGCCCAACTGTAGGCTAATGTAAGTGTTCTGAGCATATTTATGGTAGGCTAGGCTAAGCTGTGATATTCAGTAGGTTTATGTGTATTAAATGCATTTTTGACTTAGGATATTTTAAATTTACGAAGGATTCATCAGGATGTAACCCCATTGTAAGTTAGGTATCTGTATTGGAATATAAGCTAATTATACCCCTTTGGCAGCCAAATCATCTCATCAACATTAAATATAGCAGTAGGCTTTTTTGTAATGTTTTTTGTGCAGTAGATTTTAATTCAAGGGTGGGCTAGTCAAGACAATTTTTTTGCTTGAAGTATTATTTATAGTGCAAAGAAACAACTCTAGATTCAAATGTGATTTTTCCACATGCTAGTAGCAAGTTGCTTTTCCTTTCGGAGCTTGAAGTAGTTTTTAGGGTTAAATGAAAGGAATACCACCTATTTCACAGGTCTGTAGTGGAAATACTTGGAACAGAAATACTAGCACATGTAGCTGTGGACTTAACAAATGCCTAAGGGTTGGGGTATGGGGGAGAAATGGTGGTCTTGTAACATTACCTTCACTTTCAGCTGTAAGATATTAGGAGTTTTCTCTCATAAATAGATTAACAGTGGTTTTTCTTTGTGATTTTTAAGTATTTTCTAGACTTATATTTAGTATTTTGTAAATGCATTTAAAAATATTTCAAAGAAAATTATTTTTGTAACTTGTTTTACCTAAGGACTTCTGAAAGTTCTTTTCTGTATTTTGCTACAGAACTAGCCAGAATACTTGAATTTGTATACATATAACTGTGTCTCTGGAAATTGAATACATTCACTCCATGTATTTACTTGCAAGTGATTTACATTGAAAGATGGCCATGAAATTTCCCAGCTGTGTCTACAGTTACTTTGTTTTCCATAGTCCCCATTTCAATTCTAATTTTTGACATATATACATGCTACATATTATTGAACAATTTCAATTTCCCCCCAGTTTGTTGTAGATTTAAAAAATGTTCCCTTTGAAATGAAAAATTGATATAGAGGCTTTAAAATGTTTTAATGTGAGATGCTAAAAATTATTCAGGGTAAGTCAAACACTTTGGCATATAGGAGGGCTGGAAATAATTTTTTATTTTCCTTATACAGTGTCACCCCCAGGCTTTATGTGCTTAGAACACATAAGGTCCTTGGAAAGTTGAAAGAGGGATGATGGTTCTGGCCTTCAACAGTGTTCGTCTATAGTTAGAATTCACCCTGAAACTAGAGGTCAAGAAAGGAGGAGGAAAAAATAGATGCCATATGATACGACACCAAATAAGATGACACCAGTATCTATGTAGTTGGATAACATTTCTCTCAGCAGCATGAGGGACAGTCATCTTTCATAATGTTAACCCCAAAACATTTCTGAATTTTTCTTAATGACCCATTACAGATCTATGATCTATGAGCCACTTAAGTCTGCCAAACCAATTTAACACACTCTCTGCCTACAGACACTGTTATCAGACCCAGATTATTTATTTTATTTAAAATCTTGAAGACTTGTGAAAAAGATGTGAACTTTGGTTGCATCCCAACCTTAGATTTTTTTAAAAATGTTTTTGTGAAAAGAATAACGCATACAACAAAGTACATTAAATTTATGTACAGTTTAAAGAATAATGATAAACTCCTGTGTACCTGCCACTCAGGTTAAGAACATTGCAAGTATATTAGAAGTGCTGCAAATGCTTTCCCCCTATTGTTTCTGTATTAGGCATAATTTTTTCTCTAGAGAAAAGAAACAATAGGATGTGTATGTGTGTGTGTGTGTGTGTGTGTCTGTCTGTTATATTTTTCTTTTTTAAGAGATGGGGGTCTTGGTATGTTGCCCAGGCTCAAGTGCAGTGGCTATTCACGGGTGCAGTCATAGCCACCACATCCTGGAACACCTAGCCTCAAGCAACCTTCTCATCTCAGCCTCTTAAGTAGATAGGACTACAGGCATCCACCACCGTGCTCAGCAGCTTGTGGCCGTCAGACTGAAGACCCAGGAGAACCAATGTTCCAGTTTGAGTTGAAAGGCAATCTGCTGCAGAACCAGGAAGAGTTGATGTTGCAGGTGAAGTCTGAAGACTGCTAGAGAATTCTCTCTTGCTTGGGGAAGATCAATCTTTTTATTCTACTCAGGCATTCAACTGATTAGATGAGGCCCACTGACATTATGGAAGATGTATTAGTCCATTCTAATGGACTCATACCCAGTCTTGGGTAATTTATAAAGAAAAGAGGTTTAATTGACTCATAGTTCAGCATGGCAGGGGAGGCCTCAGGAAACTTACAATCATGGCAGAAGGGGAAGCAAATATGTTCTTCTTCACATGGTGGCAGGAAGGAAAAACGGTGAGCAAAGGGGAAAAGCCCCTTATAAAACCATCAGATGTCATGAGAACTCACTATCATGAAAACAGCATGAGGGTAACCACCCCCAAGATTCAATTACCTCCCACTGGGTCACTCCAATGACACCTGGGGATTATGGGAACTACAAGATGAGATGTGGGTGGGGACACAAACCATATCAGAAGGCAATATGCTTTACTCAAAATTCACCAATTTAAGTATGAATCATATCCAAAACATCTTCACAGACACCCAGAACAATTGACCAAATATCTCGGCAGCCCATGGCCCAGCCAAGTTAATACATAACATTAACCATCATAGTATCAGAGGTAACCATTATCCTGACTTTTTTTTACTTTAAAAAAATTGTAGTAAAATATACATATCATAAACTTTACCACCTTAACCACTTCGAAGCATACAGTTCAGTAGCATTAAGTACATTCACATTATCATGCATCCCATTTCCAGAACTCTTCATCTTGCAAAATTAAAACTTTGTAGCCATTAACAACTGCCCCTTTTCTCTCCCCCTGCACCTGCTAACTAGCATTCCTCTCTGTGAATTTGACTACTCTACATAACTCATTCGAGTGGAATCATACAGTATTTCATACAGTATTTGACTTGTGACTGGTTTATTTCAATTAGCAGTAACATTCTTAAGGTTCATCTATATTGTAGCATATGTCGGATTTTTTTTAAGGCTAAATAGTATTCCATTGTGTGTAGATACCACATTTTGCTTATCCATTCATCTGTAGATGGACATTTGGTTTGCTTTCACCTCTTGGCTATTGTGAATAATGCTGCAATGAACATGGGTGGCAAATCTCTCTTCGAGAGATTCTGCTTTTAGTGCTTTTGGATATATACCCAGAAGTGGAATTGTTGGATCACATGGTAATTCTATTTTCGATCTATTTTTCTGATAGTAGCCATCCTAATGGGTGTGATATGTTTTTTTTGTTTTTTTTGTTTTTTTTTTTTTTGAGATGGAGGCTCACCCAGGCTGAAGTGCAGTGGCACTATCTTGGCTCACTGCAACCTCCGCCTCCTGGGTTCAAGCAATTCTCCTGCCTCAGCCTTCTGAGTAGCCGAGACTACAGGTGTGCACCACCACGCCTGGCTAATTTTTGTATTTTTAGTAGAGAAGGGGTTTCACCATGTTGGCCAGGCTGGTCTTGAACTCCTGACCTCAGGTGATCCACCCATCTCAGCCTCTCAAAGTGCTGGCATTACAGGCGTAAGCCACCGCCCCTGGCCGGTATCCTAACTTTTGTTATCAGATTCTTGATTATCTTTATGGTTATTTACAATCTCTGCATGTACCTCCTATACATTATTTAGTTTGAAGAATAGGTACAAGCACACATCTATCTAAGGGAAAAACACACTATTTCTACTGCTAAGTGACAGTTCCCAGGAGATGATTCACTGAATGTCTTTGGCTTCAGTTTTCCAGAGAGTTTACAGACCTCCTTAGGATCCAGTGGGCAAAGGCATGAGTAAGTCTTGGGAAAATTGGATCTACCACAGGTGGTACTTTGAGCCAGGGACGGGGTGGTCAGTAAGAAAGTGGTAAGGGGAACGGAGTTACCCAGTATTTTTGGTTTCTGAGCTAATCATCCCCACATTTGACTCTCAGGCTTATGCTTGGAAGGTAAAATAAGGATGTATTCCTCATGTATTCCAGTCATCATAGCATGGAGAGCAGAGAAGGAAAAAATAAGAAGCTGGTCCAGGCTCATCCTGGCATTCTAAGACTTAAGGAAAAAAGCTGATACAATTGCAGAAGCCCGCTTAGTGATAACAGCCCTTAACTTACTCTTGTAAGTCATTTTGCCATTCTGGACCTCTTGCCTTATATTTCCCATCTCTCTTCACTATTGTTCCAGAATTTCCTTTGTCTCTTCTGTGTTGGGTCTCCTGTTACCTGTGTTTCATTTCTTTCACTTTGTTGTGCTTTCTAGTTTTGGCTGCACATCTTTCAGTAGCTTCCTGAGAAAGGTTCCATAACAGATACAAATGTGAAGGCTCGATTGTGAGTGCCTGGTTATATCATTTTAGCTGGGAAATCATTTTTCCCTGGAATTTTGAATGCATTGTTCCATTGTGTTTGTGCTTCCACTGTTGATTTTGTGAAGTCCAAAGACATGATGATTCCTTGTGCTTTGTATGTTTTCCTCTCTTCTCTGGAAGCTTGTCAGATCTTCTCTGTGTCTCTAGTATTCTGAAATTTTACAGTGGTGTCCCTTGTTGTAGTTCTATTTTCATTCATTTTGCCTTGTACTTGGTAGGTTCCTTCAATCTTTAAACTTAAATCCTTCACTATTTCACTGCTATTTTTCTCCTATGTTCTTTCTCATTCTATTTTATAGATATCACATCTCCTATTCTGACTGTAGTAGGCTGAATAATGACCCCCTTCCCTTCCCCAAGATGTCCATGTCCAAATCCCTAGAACCTCTGACTCTTACGGCATGTGATTAATTTTAAAAATCTTGAGATGAGGAGGTTATCCTGGTGTGTCCAATGTAACAAGAGTCCTTTTAAGAGGGAGGCAGGAATTCAAAGAAGTAGGAAATGTGATGATGGAAGCAAGAGGTCAGAGTGATGCAAGGTAGCAGTCACAAGCCAAGGAATTTGGGCCTCCTCTAGAAGCTAGAAAGGCAAGAAAACGGATTCACCCCTAGATCCTCGGGAGAGGGCATGACGCCGGCAACACCTTGGGTTTGGCCCAGTGAAACCCATTTCAGGCTAATGACCTCCAGAACAGTAAGACAGTAAACTCATGTTATTTACACAATATGTGATAGCATCAATAAGAAACAAATACAAGGATTCTTTGATTTTCATATTTTCTTCCCAATTTTTCAGCTCTTTGTCTTTTTACATTCTGAGAGGTTGCTTTGACTTTTTTTTTTTTTTGAGATGGAGTCTCGCTTGGTCGCCCAGGATGGAGTGCGGTGGCGTGATCTCAGTTCACTGAATCCTCCGCTTCCTGGGTTCAAGCAATTCTCCTGCCTCGGCCTCCCGAGCAGCTGGGACTATAGGTGTGCGCCACCACGCCCAGCTAATTTTTGTATTTTTAGTAGAGACGGGGTTTCATGATATTGGCCAGGCTGGTCTTGAAGTCCTGACCTCGTGATCCACCTGCCTTGGCCTCCCAAAGTGCTGGGATTACAGGAGTGAGCCACCCCGCCCGGCTGCTTTGACTTTTTAATACCCCTACAAATTCTTCTACTAAATTCTTTTTTGCTACCATCTTCTTAATTCCTAATAGCTTTTCTTTGTTCCCTGTATGCTTCCTTTTTAAAAAAAAAAAAAAAAATTGCATCATTGTCATGTTTCATGGATGTATGGGTTCTCATGTATCTCAGAAATATCAGTGGTAATTTTGTTTTCGTTATGTGGAGTTTTTTGTTGCTTTTTATTTTTGTCTTCAGGATATCTGTTTCCTCCATACTGCTTTGTTTTTGGTCTGTTTTTTCACCCCAGTGGAAAATCACTATTCTGGTACCAATGTAAGTGGTTTCCTTTAGTTGGGAAACCCCTATTGTCATTATTTTTAGGTTTTTCCTCCTGGGAGATTAGACTTCTCCGGCTTCTTCTAGTCTCCTGAGTGGAGGGCAAAGGTCTGACTGCCCATAGCCTGGTAAGTGCATGGAAGAAGCAGCCTGAGATCCCTACTGTTAAGCTATTAAATGAGAGTGCATCAGGGTGAACTTTTTTTTTTTTTTGAGACGAAGTTTCACTTGGTCACTTAGGCTGGAGTGCAATGGCACGATCTCAGCTCACCGCAACCTCCGCCTTCTGTGTTCAATCAATTCTCCTGCTTCAGCCTCCGAAGTAGCTGAGATTACAGGTGCCTGCCACCATGCCCAGCTAATTTTTGTATTTTTAGTAGAGATGAGGTTTCACCATATTGGCCAGGCTGGTCTCAAACTCCTGACCTCAGGTGATCCACCTGCCTCAGCCTCCCAAAGTGCTGAGATTACAGGCATGAGCCACCACCCCCAGATATGTGAAAGTTTTATCACATAGAAGTGATGCTACGGGAAAGATAGAGCTCACCACATCACTATTATGTCTTTAAGCCACCTGAGCTAGCACCCAGTGCTCCTCTCATGCCATCCACTTCCTACTTAGGGTGATCACATAATTAGTAATATAGGAGGCTCATGGTTAGAATCAAGCTTACCTGTTACAAAATAGGCTTTCTTAAGAGTGTGATATTCATCCAGTAGAGGCCTAGTCCCATGATAACAGGGCAAACAATTTTGAACTCCTTGCTAGATTATATTAGAGTTCGCACACAGTTTGAAGTTGCTGCAATTAGCATTCAGCCTTCATATGTTCACTTAATCCTCCTATTTTCGGCATAGTACCTGCCCATTTACTCCCCAACACACACACCTCAGTCTAGAACCCACCTCTGTCCAGGCTCAGTGGCTCACATCTGTAATCTGAGCACTTTCGGAGGCTGAGGCCGGAGGATCACTTGAGCCCAGGAGTTTGAAACTAACCTAGGCAACATAGTGAGATGCTGTCTCTACAAAAAAATTAAAAATTAGCCAAGCGCGGTGGTGCTATGTAGTCCCAGCTACTCAGGAAGCTGAAGTGGGGAGGATCGCCTGAGCCTGGGAGGTCAAGGTCGAGGCTGCAGTGAGCGAAGATGGCAGCACTGCATTCCAGCCTGGGCAACAGACCAAGACCCTGTCTGGGAAAAAAAAAAAAGAGGGGCAGGGAGGGGAGAAAGTAGAACCTGTCTGTGTTGGTCTCTCCAGGGAATAGATGTCCAGTCATCAGGAGCTGTTGGGGAGGGTGTCTGGGAATCTAACTTCACTTTTTCTTCTTTACTCTGTCCCTTCCCCTTTACCCAAGATTTCAGAGGTATCTGATCCCAAGCCTTTTGAGGATTTTCAGAGTAAGTTCGTTTAGTTTTCAATCCACTTCTAGCCAAAATTCAGCTCTTTTGGATAGGTTAAGTCTCTTACCATTAGCTCCCTTGCTTTTCAGCTTCCAAAATTTTGTTCTGTTGTCTCCTTTCTTGTTCTCTCTGTCCTTGTTGTGTTAGGTCTTTTTTTAAAAAAATTTTTTCCTTGGGATTTTGAGAGGAAAACAAAATTTGATACATGTATTCAATGCAGTATCTTATTATGGAACACCATACCATTATTGATTTTACAGGCTTGGATCTGGAACCTCCTAACCCACTTTATGAGCTGACACTCTCAGTTTTCTTTAGTTTGACACCTTAGCAGTGTGTGATCCTCTGGCTCATTTGAATTGCTGCTCTTTGCCATTATGTCTTTGGGAAAGTTAATTAACTACAACTGGAACACAAGTATCTTAGATACGGTCATCATTTAATACAAATGAAGCACTAAACTAGCCATTTCATTTTTGGCTACTAATACTGTCTGCCTTCACCTGGAAAGAAATGATGCTGTTATTAGTAATAATTCCTATCATTTTTGGAGTAGCTTTTAGTTGAAAAGATCTAAATATTCCTTGAACTCCTGTGGACTTCTTATTACAGAGTCTCAAGGCTAAGCTTTAAAATTGAGAAAAATCAATTTTCTGATTCCTGCCAAAAGCAGTTCTTGGGAGATTATTAAGGGTCAGCATGGCATATTAACATTGTTGATCTAAAACAAAGCTAATAATTTTCATCCTTTACCCAATGTTCCAATCAGTGTTCTTAAGTTAATAATGTTAGCTTCCTGAGTGAGCCTACAGTCTTTATATTTTCCATTTGTAAGATATAGTTTAATTGGATTTTAGCAAGCAGTATTTGAATTTCCATTCCGTAAGGTAGTGCTGACTAAATGCTAAGTGTAGTAAAATTGGTATTAAATCTCTTGTATTTGGGCACTTTAAGGATGATCTGGGCATGAAAATAGGACATTATGCTGTAGACAGTGTATTAATTTTTTATGTGGCTTTAATAAATTGCCACAAATGGAGTGGTTTAAACAACTCAAATATCTTACAGTTCTGTAGGTCAGTAAGTGTAAGGGGGTAGATGCAGTTAATATTTACAAAAGGGTTAAAGTACAATCTTTATTAATTTGTAAATAAAGATTGAAATCTGACACAGGTCTTAGTGGGCTAAAATCAAGGTTATCCGTAGGCTGCACTTCTTTCTAGAGCATCTAGGGGAGCCTAAGTTTTCAGCTCATTTGGATTGTTGGTGGAATTCAGTTCCTTGAGTCTGTGGGACTGAGGTCATTGTTTTCATGCAGATTATAAACTGAAGGCTCTTCCCACCTTTTGAAGGTAATCACCTTCTTTGGCTTGTGGCCCTGTCCTCAACCTTAAAAGCCAGCAGCAGCAGGTCGGGTCCTTACATCAAATCTCTCCAACTCTTCTATCCCACACCTCTCTGGAAACAGCGTGGATATAGTCTGTAATCTTAAGGATGCTTGTGATTAGATTGGGTACTTCCTGATAATCCAGAACAATCTCCCTATTTCAAGGTCCATTACCTTAATCACATCTACAAAGTCCATTTTGCCATGAAAGGTTCTGGGGATTAGAGTATGAACATCTGTGGGGGAACATCATCCTGCCTACATGTGCAGTAAATGCAGTTTGTTCTGTAACTAAAAAATGAAGTTATTTAGAATTGGCAGCTTGAAAATTCAAGGTAAAAGCATTCTCCCAAAATGAATACGTATTATTTGCTTAAATCTGTTAAAGGAAGATAGCAGAAACACAACTGGCTTTTTATAGTACACCTTCTCCTCCAAAAATTGGGTTATTTTAGCTTTGGCTTTATCTTTACTTACTTAATCTTTGGTTAAGATTATTCAAAATAATAAAGATTATACTTTAATCCTTTTGTAAATATTGACTGCATCTACCCCCAAGGTGACAGCCGTTACAATAGGGCAGATAAAAATGGAGCAACTTCTTTTTGCTATTCGTAGACACTGACAAAGTCGTTCAAATGAAAAGCAAATTAAAATGGAGCTACTGAATAGTTTAAAAGGCAAATGTTGCCTTTCTTTGCTATCTCTTCCCCAAAAACTTCAGCGTATGATCCGAAGACAGACTGGCAATATTGTCTACTGTCTTTTATCATGCTCCAAAAAGCAGTTGATTATCTTGGAAGGGCTTCAAAAGCAATTAAGAAAATCCCTTATGTCAAGTTACATTTCAGACAGGACAAATTAGATGTATGGGAAAATGTCCTGATAAAGTACTCAAGAAATAATGAATCTGTGTACAATTTGTAATTGCTCCTGCAAAAAATTTACAACATAAAAGGGCCTGTTAACCTGAGACTGGAAGCTCACTGATGGATTTTTTTTCATTACAAATGCAAATGCCTTTTGAAATTGAGCCCAGAGCATTTTTAAATGTCCGAAATGTAATTCAAAACATTGTTTATTACATTTCTGTCTGGGCTCTTCACTGCATCACAAGCTGCTTTGTAAATGCTGATTTTTCAGCCAGCAGGTCTGCAATGAAAAATGGCCGATTTGGCTGGCTGATGTAGAGTGTGTCCTAAAGGGCATCTCTGTGCCAGGATGAAGGGTAAGGGTTAGCACAAATGCCACAAAAAGATGGTGATGGATGGTAATTGGAAAGACATTCTAGTTGTTAACTGTCACTGAGAGTGTTGCGTTTGTTTCTACTTTATGCATTAAAGATAGACAGATAACCTTCTATCTGCATAACCCCATCCCTGTAACTGCAGAACAATGCAGGCTCCATGGATCACAGATAATAAGTTTCTCAGGGCAGGGGTTGGTGGATTGGGTGCTGGAGGCTAGAGATACTTAGTCAGAACGAGGTATCATCTAGATAGAGTACTTTTATTACATTGCTGGAAAGTTCAAACGCAATTTCCTTCCCTTATGAACTACTATTCCCCTGTGACTAAACTGATTTCAACTCTTCTAAACTACTTGGATTTTTTTCCTCAATTTCCTAATTTTTGAAGTATGGATGTGCTCATTGCTAATTTTCTCCCCCATGATAAACATTAGCAAGTGGGAAGTTATTATAGGGTTATTATACAATATTTATAGACCACTTTTTATTTGTGAAGCGTTTGAAGGTCTCTTAAATATGAACTGTTTCCAAATAACCTTGGGCTCATTTTTTATCTTGATCCAAATCCCATGGAAGCAAACCAATCATGAAGCTCTCTTAAAAGTCATTGGGAGCCCCAGGCTCAGAACCCAGCTGTGCAGCATGAACTATTAGGCCCAGTGCTGCGGGAAGCTTTGAGTAACTGAACCACGGGGACTGATGCTCATTTAGGAATCAAAGTTGGTGCTTTGTTTCCTGAAGCCTTTGCCTGAGCTGAGGAAGGTGGAATAAATCCCTCACAGGAGTTCAAATTGTATAGACTTTACTTTAAACACAAATTCTCAAAACAATTCCTTTTGAGACACTTTAACAAAGTAATGTCTTTTCTGTTTAAAGACTAGGGAACAACAACAACAACAAAGCCAATAAAAAAGCAAACTTCGGAGTATTCCTATCCACAGGATGACTCTGATTATTTATTTATTTTTTTTTGCAGTTTGCAAGATTTAATAGAGTGAAATAGAGCGAAAACGGAGCGCCCACACAAAGGGAGGGGGCCCAAAGCGGGTTGCTGTTGCCGGCTCGAATGCCTAGGTTTATATCCCGATCCTTGTCCCTCCCGCTGTGCTCTCAGGCAATAGATGATTGGCTATTTCTTTACCTCCTGTTTTTGCCTAATTAGCATTTTAGTGAGCGCTCTGATTGGTCTGGTGTGAGCTAAGTTGCAAGCCCCGTGTTTAAAGGTGGAAGCGGTCACCTTCCCAGCTAGGTTTAGGGATTTTTAGTTGGCCTAGGAAATCCAGCTAGTCCTGTCTCTCAGTCCCCACTCTCAACAGGAAAACCCAAGTGCTGTTAGGGAGGTTGGCCGACAACTGCTCTCACTGATTGCTGCTGAGTTGGGGTGTAGTAGGGGTTGTGCAGTTGTGATTTCCTCAGGAGGGGTGCCTTCGACGGATGACTCCGATTTCTAAGTTTGTCTTCATTAATGTTCTCTTCCACTTTCATCAGTCCGTGTTTTCTCTTGGCCAGCTATTTCCAATTTTCATCCACAAATATCATCACAGGTACATGCTCTGAAACTTCCCGATTATTTCTGTTATGTCCATCTACCTTCCTCTGCTTTATAACTTGATCACATTCCTTTTTATCTCTCACCAAAGTATGTTTTTCTTGGTTTGCTCACTTATCATTTAACATAATAATAATGGTGCCTACTAAGTACATTTCTAAGTGCTTGTATAAATTGTGATACATTTGTGATAAAAATAACCCTATTGCATATTATTACTCTGCCCATTTCACAGGTGGAAGACATGAGACAGTGATGATAAGTGTTTGGCTTCTTGCTGTCGGGTGGTGGAGTCAGGTTTCATGCCCAGGTGACCTGGCTCCAGAGTTCACACTGCTTACCCGAGTTTTTCACTGGCTCTTGTAATTGGGAGAGTATCAGCTTTAAGGTCAGAGAGACCTGAGTTTGAATGCAAATCCTGACATTTACATATAAACACCCTGGAAGTTTGACCTTGGGCAAGTTTAGCAACTTGACTAAACTTTAGTTTCCTCAACAGTAAAACAGAGATATTTGTGTGAAGAAAACTGAGATAACTCCTGCCAAAGTCCATGACCATGGTAGGTGCTTGACAAAATTTAAAATGTCAGCTAAGGCAGGGTGTGGTAACTTAAACCTGTAATCCCAGCACTTTTGGAGGCTAAGTTTGACACCAGCCTTGGCAACAAAGCGAGACTCAGTCTCTACAAAATAATTGGCCTGCCAACTGTCATTGTACTCTAGCCTGTCTCTAAAAAAAGAAAAAAGTGTCAGGTAATTCTTTCTCTCCCTCAATGTTCTCAGCTTCATAATTTGCAAATGAAATTAATTTTTGTGTGTTGAAGAAGAAGAGATTTAATATGTTGCTTCTAAGGTAACCTCAGATATCGTGACTTTTCAGGTTGGTGGAGTTTTCAATACTACAGTCCACCTAGGAAGAGTTACAGCTCTGAAATTGGACCAAGTCACATGTTCTTGGGTGTACTTATTTTTGATCTGAATCTTTTATATTTCACTTACATATTCTTGTAAGTGAAATGATCTTCAGGAAATGTTTTGAATGAAGAAATGAAGTGGAGAAGCAACCACCTGCTTGTGGGTTTGTATCATATCACGAAGAGCTGATGGGGCAGTCTGCTGCTCCAAGAATGGCAATGATCCATGGCAAATGCCTCGGCAGTGGCAGCAGTAGAATCCTCCCTGGCCATGGGGCCAGCTGTTTCTGACTGCACACCATGTAGTGAGAAGTTCCCTTTAGTTCCCTTTCCAACCTGGACCTTTTCTAGTAACCACACGGGCTGTTAATTTTACAATGGCAAATATAACTGCAGATGGCTGTGTGCAAGATTGGGCTGCAGGATAAATATGATGAGGTACCCACTTTCTGGGGACAAAATGGAAAGCTTTATCTTTTCTGTTACACTTATCTCAACAGCAATTAGAATCACAAGCTATTGCCAAGTTTCAGGTACACTTAATGGTATGTGATGAGAAGGATATGAAAAGTTTGTTGTATTCAACAAATGAGCCCTTCCTCGAATAAGCCCTCACATCATTTTTATCATCAGCTTAAACTAATATTTTGCTCTACACCCCCTACTTGACTTTTCCCCATGTAAATTTGGGCATGTTAATCCACAGGCATTTATTTATTGTCTATTCTGTGTGCTTTCCTGTGCATTTGGAAATATCAAGAAAAAATCAAGTCCGATCTTCATCCTTAAGGATCTTGAAATCGAATAAGAGCTAAGAATAAAACGTATACAAATGCTATACAAACATTAATATTTTTGGAATGGCTATTTACAAACTACCAGTTATTTAGTTTTTTTATACATATAGTCTAGGCATAAATTAAGCATATGTTTATGTACATATTCCATTTTTAAAATACAGTTGAAAGGATGTTGTACATACTGTTGTATTCCTTGCCTTTTTCATTGAATAGTATGTTTTGTAGGTCATTTTATAGTTGTACATATGTATCTGCTCCATTATTTTAGCTCTGGGATACATGTGTAGGATGTACAGGTTTGTTACATAGGTATATATGTATCTGCTGTACATATGTATCTGCTCCATTATTATTTTATTTTAGCTCTGGGATACATGTGCAGGATGTGCAGGTTTGTTACATAGGTAAACACGTGTCATGGTGGTTTGCTGCACCTATCAACCCATCACCCAGGTATTAAGCCCAGCATACATTAGCTCTTTATCCTGATGCTCTCCCTCCCCCTGCCGCACCTCCCCCACCCCCCACACACCCTAGTATGTGTTGTTCCTCTTCCTGTGTCCATGTATTCTCATTGTTCAGCTCCTATTTATAAGTGGGAACATGGTATTTGGTTTTCTGTTCCTGTGTTAGTTTGTTGAGGATAATGGCTCCAGCTCTATCTATGTTCCTGCAAAGGAAATGATCTTGTTCCTTTTTATGGCTGCATAGTATTCCATGGTGTATATGTACCACATTTTTCTTTATCCAGTCTATCATTGATGGGCATTTGGGTTGATTCTATGTCTTTGCTATTGTGAAGAGTGTTATGATGAACATACATGTGCATGTATCTTTATAGTAGAATATTTATATTCCTTTGAGTATATACCCAATAATGGGATTGCTGGGTCAAATGATATTTCTGTTTCTAGGTCTTTGAGAAATCGCCACACTGTCTTCCACCATGGTTGAGCTAATTTACATTCCCACCAACAATGTAAAAACATTTCTGTTTCTCCAAAGTCTTGCCAGCCATCTGTTGTTTCTTGACTTTTTGATAATCACCATTCTGACTGGTGTGAGGTGTTACCTCATTGTGGTTTTGATTTGCATTTCTGATCAGTGATGAGCTTTTTTTTTAATATGTCTGTTGGCTGCATAAATGTCTTTTTTTGAGGAGTGTATGATCATGTCCTTTGCCCACTATTTAATGTTTTTTTTCTTGTAAATTATCTCCCATTCTGTAGGTTATCTGTTCGCTCCGATGATAGTTTCTTTTGCTGTGCAGAAGCTCTTTAGTTTAGTTAGATCCCATTTGTCAATTTTGGCTTTTGTTGCGATTGCTTTTGGTGTTTTAGTCATGAAATCTTTGCCCGTGCCTATGTCCTGAATGGTATTAGATTTCTTCCCAGGTTTTTTTTTTTGTTTTTTTTTTTTGAGACAGAGTTGCTCTGTTGCCCAGGCTGGAGTGCCACAGTGCAATATTGGCTCACTGAAACCTCTGCCTCCTGGGTTCAAGTGATTCTGCCTCAAGTAGCTAGAACTACAGATGTGTGTCACCTCACCCACCTAATTTTTGTTTTGTTTTGTTTTGTTTTGTTTTGAGACGGAGTCTCGCTCTGTCGCCCAGGCTGGAGTGCAGTGGCGCAATCTCGGCTCACTGCAAGCTCCGCCTCCCGGGTTCACGCCATTCTCCTGCCTCAGCCTCTCCGAGTAGCTGGGACTACAGGCGCCTGCCACCACGCCCGGCTAATTTTTTGTATTTTTAGTAGAGACGGGGTTTCACCGTGGTCTCGATCTCCTGACCTCGTGATCCGCCCGCCTCGGCCTCCCAAAGTGCTGGGATTACAAGCCTGAGCCACCGCGCCCGGCCTACCTAATTTTTGTATTTTTGTAGAGAAGGGGTTTTGCCATGTTGCTCTGGCTGGCCTCGAACTCCTGACCTCAAATGATCTGCCTGCCTCAGCCTCCCCAAGTGATGGGATTATAGGTGTGAGCCACTGCACCCAACCTTTAATCCATCTTGAGTTAATTTTTGTATAAGGTGTAAGGAAGGAGTCCAGTTTCAATTTTCTTCATATAGCTAGTCAGTCCTCCCAGCACCATTTATTAAATAAGAAATCCTTTCCTCATTGCTTGTTTTTGTCAGCTTTGTCAAAGATCAGATGGTTGTAGATGTGCAGTTTTATTTCCGAGTTCTCTATTCTGTTCCATTTGTCTATGTGTCTGTTTTTATTCCAGTACCATGCTGTTTTGGTTACTGTAGCCTTGTAGTATACTGTGAAGTTGGGTAGTGTGTTGCCTCCAGCTTTGTTCTTTTTGCGTAGGATTGTCTTGGCTATACGGGCTCTTTTTTGGTTCCATATGAATTTTAAAGTAGTTTTTTTCTAATTCTGTGAAGAATGTCAATGGTAGTTTAATGGGAATAGCATTGAATCTATAAATTGCTTTGGGCAGTATGGCCATTTTCACAATATTGATTCTTCCTATCCAAGAGCATGGAATGTTTTTGCTCCATTATTTTTAATAGCCTCATAGTATGTCATGTGAAAATCAGTTATTTTCTTTTATTATTACCTTATTGTTGTCACCCCAAACAGATACATTGAATCTGATCATTCACCTTCTCAATCTTGACTTAAATGAATTTTAATTGATTAAAAAAATTGCTCTTAAGGGAGAAAGTGTTAGTAACTGAAGATTTTGACATAGACGTTTGGGATATCATTGAAACAAATATAGGTCTTTTCTCTGTGACTATTTTGAAGGAGATGACATTTAGTTGGATTTATATTCTGGCTTATTTATTTTAAAAAGCGGCCTTATGAAGTCACAGTCATAACAACATAAACAAGTGCTAAGAAAGCACTGAAGGTGTTCTGAGTATGGAGCAATCGTGGGAGTGATTTTTAATAAAGTGGTGCCCTTTTGTGTCATGGCTGCCATAACAGTAGATATAATCCCTGCCCCACTGCTCCCTTCACATGTGAAACTGGGGCTTTGGCTTCCTTAGTCTACTTGCTGATTTTGTTTTATTTTATTGTGGTAAGAATACTTGGCATGAAGTCTAACCTCTTCATAAATTTCTGAGTGTACAATTCAGTATTATTAATTATAGGGATAACGTATAGCAGATATCTAGAACTTATTCATCCTGTATAACAGACTTTATGGCCATGATAAGCAACTCCTATTTCCCCTTCCTTCTAGCCGCTGGCAGCTGTCATTCTACTCTCTCTTATATGAGTTTCACTATTTTAGATTGCTCTTATAAATGGAATCATGCAGATTTGTTTTTCTGTGACTGGCTTATTTCACTTAGCATAATGTCCTCAGGATCTATCCATGTTATCTCATATTGCAGGATTTCCTCTTTTTTAAGCTGAATAATAATTGACTGTATGTATATACCACATTTTCTTTATCCATTCTTCTGTTGATGGACAGTTAGATCATTTCCATGGCTTGACTATTGTGAATAGTGCTGCAATGAACATGGGAGTACTAATATCTATTTGAGATCCTGATTTCAATTCTTTTGGATAAATATCCAAAGTTGAATTGCTGGATCATATGGTAGTTTTATTTTTAATTCTTTGAGGAATCTCTATTCTGTTTTTCATGGTGACTGCATCATTTTGCTTTCTTGCTAATAATGTACAAGGGTTCCAGTTTTTCCACATCTTATCCAACATTAGTTGTCTTTTGTTTTTTGAGCCTAGCTATTCTAATAGGTGTGAGGTGATATCTCATGATGGGTTTCCTTTGTATTTCCCTGATGATTAGTGATCTTGAGCATCTTTTCATATACCTACTGGCCATTTGCATGTCTTATTTGGAGAACTATCTATTCAAGTTTTAAACCCATCTAAAAACCATGACTAGTTTTTCTTTTTTTTTTTTGCTGTCAACTTAACAATAATTCTTTTTATTATTAATTTTGGAAATTAACCCCTTATATGATATATGCTTTACAAATATTTTCTCCCATTCTGTAATTTCCTTTTCAGTCTGTTGGTTTTTTCCTTTTCTTCACTCTTGTTTTTACTGTTGTTATTGTTTCTTTGCTTGTAAGTTTAAAAGCATCATAAAAAAGAAAATAACATGCTCAGCAAATTTTAACTGGTAATTTCCATTTTTAATACCATAAGAGCTGATGCTTATAATGCCGTTTTGGAAATTCTGAGATGCCTGAATTATTGTTGAAGAAAAACAAAATCCATGCTAGTTTAGGTACCTATATTTTATTCTAAAAATTTTTAATGCATTTAACTATTGTGCCAAGTGCTATCTATGCATTATGTCATTGAATCCTCATGTACGTGAGGTAGATATTCTATATTTCACTGGTGAAACAAACTCAGGGAAACTAAATAACACTCTAGTTACACAGTAAGTAGCAAAGATGGAACTGAGATCTGGTTGTATCCAAAGCCCATATTATTTTTGTTCTGCCTCACTACCTCTAAGTCTTTGAAAACTGTGGATCTGAATGTTATACATATGCATGCACACATATATGTGCACATCCACCCACATACAATTGCTAGAATAGTAGTTCTGGGACATTTGAGGTAAACTTTTGTTGTAGATAGGGGTTTAGACACCCACACTATAATGCTATACTGGTCTTTTTACTTCAAAAACCTTTTGGCAGCATTGCCAACAAGTAACCAATTTCACTTATATGAATTTTATTTCACCCTTGTATTGTCTGCCTTGGGTTGGTGGCGATGTGATGAGTAGGTGGAAAAGTCATTGCTTAGTGTTCACTATGTGCTATACTAAGCAAAGAACTTTGTAAGATATACATGTGGAAGCCCACCTATATCATATCAAAGCCCACTTTTCTTGAGGAAAACCTGTGCCATGTGGTTCCTACAGACTGAACTCCTCTTCCGTGCCCTGTCCAAGGGTGGTCATATTATACTCACCTAGGGGCAGAATACCCAAGTTTCCTGGCCAAAATAATTGGATCAGGACAGGCATATGACCCAAGTAGTGTAAATTTGACTTTTCCATGAGACTTTTGCAAAAGGAAAGGCATTTTCTCTTTATTTGCTTAGGAAAAATAGTAGTAAGGGCAATGATTAGCTGCCATCTTAGCCACCATATGCAGGCTTTTGCCTAAGAATGAAGCTGAGACAAGCAGAGTCAAGAGTTTGAGAAAAAGATTTGGACTCTTAATGAAATCACTTGATCCCTTTGATTCACTGCCTTGAACTTTCCAATCACATGAGTCTTCTTGGAGAAAGGGCTCATTCCAGGGCTGGAGTTACAAGATGAGCATAGGTGCCAGAGAATGAGGAAGTATTCAAAAAATAATGGGGGCGTGTCAAAGGGACACAGGAATTAACTTGAAGGATCTCCCAATGGCCAAATCTGGAACAAGTTTAGTAAAAAATATATAATGATAATAATGGATTATAGTACATAGAATAAATATGTGTGAGTCCATAGTGATATAGACACATAATTGAACAAATCAGAGAGATAGGACAGCTCTTCCTTATGGTAGAATTCCAGTAAATACATGTAGGATGCATGGTGGAAATAGAAACTCACCATTTGCTAAACACCACAGTAATAATTATTGCAGGCAATAATTATTGATAGACGCTACAATTAATGGGTGGAAGTATGATGAGAAATAGCATATTTGCATGGTTTCAATATATCACCCCACAAAATACTATTTACAAAGGAAAAGTAATTCTTCAGTGGAGAAACCTTGTAAATATCACCTTGACTGAGTGATCAAAGCTAACGTCCAAGCAATGAGACATATTGACATGTGTCTATTGATATAATGCACTGAGAATGCAACATAACTTCCATGGTATTCTTCCTAAAAATGAATAATCTCAATCTTTATCATGAGAAAATATCAGACAAACTCAAATTGAGATACTTCTACACAATAGCTGGTTAGTATTCTTCAAGCATCTCAAGGTTAAGAAACATAAAGACTGAGGAACTGTTCCAGATTGAAAAAGACTAAAGAGATACTAAGCCTAAATGCAATGTAGAATTCTGCACTAGAAAAAAAGACACTGTTGGCTGGGCACAGTGGCTCATGCCTATAATCCTAGCACTTTGGGAGGCTGAGGCAGGTGGATCGCTTGAGTCTGGGAGTTCAAGACCAGCCTGGGCAATATGGCAAAACCCCATCCCTACAGAAAATACAAACATTAGCCAAGCATGGTGGCACATGTCTGTAGTCCCAGCTACTTGGGAGGCTGAGGCAGGAGGATCATTTGAGCCCGGGATGTGGAGGTTGCAGTAAGCTGAGATTGCATCATTGCACTCCAGCCTGGGCAACAGAGGGAGACCCTGTATCAAAAAAATAAATAAACAAAATAAATAAAAGTAAAAAGACATTATTAGGACAATTGCCAAAATCTGAATCAGATCTGTAGATTAAGAGTATTTTATCAATATTAATTCCTTGGCTTTAATCATTTTATGACACTTACCAAGTTGATTATATTTGGGAAATCTGGATGAAGGGTATTAAAATTCTGTATGATATTTTTGCAGTTTTTCTGAGATCTAAAATTATTCCAAATATAAAGTTATTTCCCTGTCTTGTCATTTTTAGTTATTTTAGGTTGGATTTCTCTCATCTGAAACCAAAAAAAGCCCTAATTTAATAAACACACTTACCTTGTTATTTTACAACAATGCTATAGTGTCAGGCATGAAACTAAGTCTTAGGTAGCTTAAATAACTTTTCCAAGATCACACAATCAATAAAAGAGCAAGGATTTGAACGAATATCTGCATGACTTCAAAATCTTTTGCATACTGTAAAAATAAACAACTGGATAAGTAATCCTTATTTTGAAATTTACCATATTTTCAAATCTTTACCTTGTTCTGGAGAAGACTTGAGGCAGAATACTCGAAAGCTGGGTCCAGACTAGGAGAAATAATGGCACAATATTAGGAAATGTTTCAGTATTTGTGTTTTATAAGCATACAAGTAGGACTCAGTAATTATATGATACAGCAGGGCACGCCAATTAGCCTCAATATGCACTTCCTGTAAAAATAATTAACATTTGACAGACAGTATGATCAAATAAACCAGATAACAGAGGCATTTTTCCAATGGGATATATACTTGGTTTAAATCTTTGATGAACTGTTTTTCTATATTGAAGTAGTTTAAATTTAAGGAAAAGCAAACAGTAGGGCATGTTAAAATATCCATTAACTAAACATCATGAAATAGTATAAAATGCCTCCAGCTGCAAAAAAACAATTAGGCTGCAAATATGCCTTTGGTTACCTAACCACACATTCCCTAAACATTTAGTTCTAATTAATTTTCTTCATTACACAACAATGCCTCTCCTAATTACACTAGAGAAATTCTATAAACCTACTAGCTATTCGAAGTCTTTATTGCACAAATTATTCTGGCAGGTCCCTATTCTAAGCAAATCCTCACTCTCTAATTTATATGTACCTCATCTCAGCAGACATGGTCTGCTTAGTAAACCCTTGACAACCAGGCAAACTAATCCTGTATGTGACCGTATTTCAAATTAGTAATTTTAGTGAGATGTACCATCAGTGATGAATAATTGAAAACATACCAAGGTAAAGGTGAAAAGTACAAGCTCAGAAACCATGTAGCATCTGAATTCATACACATGTTGTCAAGGCTGGTGATCCCTGGACTTGCAATTGAGGCTGATTCAAAGAAACAAAATGGTTCTTTTACTGAACTCACAAAGGGTAAGCAGTCTTAAGGCACCAGAAGCAATACAGCAAATATAATAATGGAAAGGACTGAATGGGTCCTAGAACCACAGACTTTTAGGGAGAGGCACAAACCATCACTCAATAAATAAGGAAATCAAACCCAGTGAACTGATATGATGTGAGATGCTCAAGGTTTGACATTCCAGTTGGCAGAGCTGTGAGTACAAGTAGGACTCCCTAATTCCCGACCAGAGCTGTCTACACAAGACAGTGCCACTCTAGAGACAGTTTAGTTCAATTTATCAGAGCCTGGTAGCTGGCTGGTAACAATGTTTCTAAGTTGGGCAAAAGACAGAGTTCAATCCCTGCTAAGCCATTTTTTATTTCCTTTCCCAGCCACATAAAAGTTTGTGATCTTAGTTATCAGAGTTTTGGAGGATGGCACATGAGACAATCAGTACAAATGCGTCCTTAGTATTCAAAGCTCAAAGCCAATGGCTGGTATTTTAGCAGCTTCACTTTCTATGCCTAGAGCATGCTGATTAGCCAACTATTTTGGCCCAGGCCGGCGGATTGGCTTTGTCGCCTTCTTGTTTTAAAAATATGAATATTTGCTCATAGCATTAGGTAAAAAATAACCTAGAGTTTTGCTACTTAAAGTGTGGTCTGTGAATCAGCAGCATCAATATCACTTGGGAGATATTTGCTCCCCAAACCTATAGGAACAGAATTTGCATTTAAACAAGATCCCCAGGTAATTCATATGTGCACAGAAGTTTGAGCAGCATGGGTCTCAAGCAGTGGTCCTCAAATTTTAGTATGCGTCCTTGAATTCATCTGGCGGGTACCTCATCCCCAGAGTTTCTGGTTCTGTAGGTCTGAGCTGAGGTCGAGAATTTGCATGTCTACAAGTATCTCCAGAGGCTTCTGAGACAAAATCTTCAATGCTTCTGGCATTGGCTCTGCTTTATCTAGGATTTTGGGGGTGTTGGAAATTCAATTGCTGGAAGTTTTGGTAGCTAAGGACTCTACCACAGTTGTTCACAGAGTGTGGACTTGTGCAGTTTCTAAAGATGATTCTGGAAATTCTGCGTATTTGAGGATAGCGATAAGTCAGTAGTTCCCAGTTTTAGAGAGAGGTTGTTAACACTACAGATTCCTAGTTAGTATCACCACTGAAAAAGAGAGAAAGAAAAGAAAGAAAGAAAAGAAAGAAAGGAGGGAGGGAGGGAAGGAAGGAAGGGAGGAAGGAAGGGAGGAAAGAAAAAGGAAAGAAAGAAAGAGAGAGATAAAGAAAATAAAGACCCACTAACCTCAAGTTAGTGGGGTCCTGAATGAGGTCCAGAAATCTGCATTTTTAATAAACATCCAGATGATTCTGAGACAGGTGGTCAATAGACACACTCTGAGAAACTTGATTCAAGTGATGGACATCATAGGAAAAGGGCAGCATCTGAGCCCTCTCAGCAGCCGAGTGCCAACATTCTCCCAATGCCGTGGCAAGTGCTTTTCATAATTTAGCAACTGAAGCAGTTCTAAGACATCAGTCGACTGGGCCTGTTCCTCACTGATGTCCCAATAGAACTTGTTCACTCCCCTTTCTTAATTATGTTTGGCCAGCAGTGGAGCACTAAGGCCGCCTGCTCTTTAATCTATTTATCCATCTTAGAACTCCAATTAACCAGGTGCAGCCATCCATCTGGTTAATATGAGGACAAGCTGTTAATCTGTGAATGAAAAAAGAGATACGCAGACAACAAGCAAACTAGCAAGGGCCTCTGTAAGATAACATTGACTCCAATCTTTGCAAAGCAATGTGGGGGAACAGGGAAAATTATTTTAATGAAAGAAGGAATTGCTGTTTGTTAGAGGGAGGGGATACAGAATTGAGGGAGCTCTTGGTACTCACATGATTTGCCCTAGGTCATCTCAGAATTTAGTAACTTTAGCTGTGAAATAGAAAGATAACAGTACTTAATCTTCATCTCAGGGAAGTTAGGAGATGCCATGACATCAAATGAGACAAAACACCTTGTAAAAGGCAACATATGGTCAGTTGTGGTGGCTCACGCCTGTAATTCCAGCACTTTGGGAGGCTGAGGCAGGCAGAGCATTTGAGGTCCGGAGTTCGAGACCAGCCTGGCCAACATGGTGAAACCCTGTCTCTATTAAAAATACAAAAATTAGCTGGGCATGGTGGCATGTGCCTGTAATCCCAGCTACTCGAGAAGCTGAGGCAGAAGAATCGCTTGAACCTGGGAGGTGGAGGTTGTAGTGAGCCGAGATCTCGCCACCACACTCCAGCCTGGGCAACAGAGGGAGACTCTGTCTCAAAAAAATAAAAATAAAAAAAAATAAGGCAACATACATATTTTCGTTAGTTTTTGTGCAGCATTTCTATTTTATGCAAATATATAGGGGAGCCTGTTTATGTTTCATGCATACTTGACATTTTACAATAAGTATTTTCTAGCAAGCAGGTTGGACACTTTACTGCTTGATAGTTTTCAAGTGTGTTTTTTTCCAGATTCTAAAATCCATAATGGAACAGATTCCCCTGTGGCCTCAACCCGTTCTTAAACTTTAGCGTGCAATGGAGTCACCTGGAACTTGTTAAAACCCATCTCGCTGGCCTCTTCCTCAGAGTTCCTCATGCAATAGGTCCAAGAGAGGCCTGAGAATTTGCATTTTTCACAAGGTGACTTTCTTAATTATGCTGGTTGTGGAACACATGTTGAGAACTACTGCATTAAAACAACACTTCCCCTGATAATAAAATATAAGCTTCCTTACTTGAAAAGTTCATATCCTCCAGCTGAAATTCCTACTCCTGGCCACCAATGTAGGAAGAGTCATATTCTAGGTTTAGAGCTGAGTGAGGCAGTAGAAAATATGCACCTGTGACCTTGGATGCACTTGTATAAAAAAACACTGTGCTAAGCACAATTTCTTTCTTTCCATGTGTTTGAAAAAAATATTTAAAGCCTTCCAACTACCCCAGGAGTTTATGATCAAGCTGCTGAGACCAAATAGACCCTATAAAACACTTTGTGAATAATTACTGAGCAAAATAAACTACAGTTGCAAAACAGCATTGCCTAAAGTTCCCAGGTGAGAATGCAGTCACATTCCTAAAAGAAGAAATCGGGATTTAAATTCCAAATGCTCAGAAAATCTACTTTATCCCTTCATTTTTTTTTTTTTTTAACAGCCAGCTAGAGGCAAACCTCCTGACTTCAATTCAACCAGAGATGGGGTGAAGCTTAGACCTCAGTGTCTGCACTGTGTAATTAGATAAAGTTTGAAAACTGTATTCTCAGGGTGTGATCTGTGAACCATCTGCAGCAGAATTGCCTTAGAAACCTATTCAATGAGCATATTAAAAATGGCCTACTGAAATAGAAACTTGGGAGCAAGGTCTTGGAAACTTCTCATTCAGCCAGCTCTGCAGATAAATCTTATGTTTGTTTAGTTTGAGGGGACATGTTCCAGAAGCTTCTCCCCAACCCCACCCAGCACATCAAAGTTTGAGATGACCACACTGTCCTTGAGGTAACCCTGTGTATTATGCATTAATAAGTGGCAGCTGTCCAGAGATGTTTAATTTTCAGTTTGAGCCCCAGTTTCTGGGTAGCTCCAAGGTCCTAACAGGGACTTTATCCTACCCGTGATAGGAGCCTTCCTTTTGCACCTGCGAGGAGCACAGAGCTCCATGCTGGACGGATGGGAGCCAGGGAAGAAAGACTCTGCTACATGCAAAAGAGGAGAGGAATCCAAAGGGAGAGAAAATGATCAGGGTCTGAGGATGAACAGCCAGGCTGCTTTTGGTTGGTTCCTAGGGAGCTTGACAGTCTATGTTAAGAGGTAAACTTGCTTTTTGTTCTGTGTGTGTGACACAGAGTCTCGCTCTGTCGCCCAGGCTGGAGTGCAGTGGTGCTATCTCCGCTCACTGCAACCTCTACATCCACCTCCTGGGTTCAAGCGATTCTCCTGCCTCAGCCTCCCTAGTAACTGGGATTACAGTCGCCCGCCACCATACCTGGCTAATTTTTGTATTTTTAGTAGACCCAGGGTTTCACCGTGTTGACCAGGATGGTCTTGAACTCCTGACCTCAGGTGATCCACCCACCTCGGCCTCCCAAAGTGCTGGGATTACAGGCATGAGCCACTGCACCCGGCCTGAATTAATCTTTCTTTTTCTTGTTGTTGTTGTTGTTGTTTTTAGATGGAGTCTCGCTCTGTTGCCCAGGCTGGAGTGCAGTGGTACAATCTCCGCTCACTGCAACCTCTGCTTCCTGGGTTCAAGTAATTATCTTGCTTCAGCCTCCGGAGTAGCTGGGATTACAGGAATGCGCTATCACACCCAGCAATTTTTTTTAGTTTTAGTAGAGATAGGGTTTCACCATGGGTCAGGCTGGTCTCGAACTCCTGACCTCAAGTGATCTGCCCACCTTGGCCTCCCAAAGTGCTGGGATTATAAGTGTGAGCCACCTTGCCCAGACGTTTTTTTTTTTTTTTTTTTGGATGGCGTCTCGCTCTGTCGCCAGGCTGGAGTGTGGTGGTGCAGTCTCGGCTCACTGCAACTTCTGCCTCCCAGGTTCAAGCGATTCTCCTGCCTCAGCCTCCCAAGTAGCTGGGACTACAGGTGTGTGCCACCACACCCAGTTAATATTTGTATTTTTAGTAGAGGCAGGGTTTCACCTTGTTGGCCAGGATGGTCTTGATCTCTTGACCTTGTGATCTGCCTGCCTCAGCCTCCCAAAGTGTTGGGATTACAGGCGTGAGCCACTGTGCCCGGCCAGACTTGTTTTTTTAAAGAATCTGTTTTCTAAAAATAATTACTCTTATATTTACTCTTACTGTATCTAAAGGGTAGGTGACACAAATATGGGCAGTAAATGTAGTCCTGTGGCCCAATTGTGAGCTTCAGGGTGGGGCAGTCTTTTTTCTAGAACTTCATTGAGCTCCTTTCTAGTTATGAAATTAATACATATCTAATGCAGACACCTCTAAAATCACCGCTAAGTGCAAAGACATGTAATCACACCAAATTAATCTGATGATAGTTACTGAGTATATATCAGTGTGGGATTTCAGATTATTAAATAAATAGAACCAAACTCCGCATTTTCTACCTGCCATGTTCACCTAATATACAGTCACTATTTTTCTACCTTAAACTATATTATGTGATCTGATTTTTTAAAATGACAATAGCTTCTTATTGTATTGATGTTATGCTTTATATCTGTGGTCATTGATGATAGAATGTAGTATCCTTTGATGGTTTCCAACAAGATTTCTTTATCTTATACCAGATGGCATTTCCTAGCTCTTGCCTGACAATTAAGGGATAATGTTCTGATTATAGTAGTTGTTACATTTTCCTCCCTCCAGACCAATTAAGTTCTCATTTCATATTTAGGGGCTCGCTGAAAGCAAATACAGCAATCCCAACCCCTTGTATTCTATTCATTAATTCTTGTCTTTGGCAAATATTGAAGAAATGGAGGTGATTGAGACACAAACCTTTTCTTCCATGGATTTTATTCTGATGGAGCCCATGGGCAATATACAACTAAAAATGAATATATAACACAATAGCAAGTGGAAATAAGAGTCAGTTAAATAGGTCTAGATTTATTACTATTAACTGGAAGGATATTTGTTATATTACAAATGTTGTTATAATTGTCAGCAAAGTCTGGGTCACAGGCTGAGGTCACTCATGGTAGACCAAGGGGAGGAGCTTGAGGGCCCCTCTTCACCTTCAGTATCTACACACATCTTGATCAGTCACTGATGGTCTTTCTGGTTTCCTCTTTTATCTACCACATAAAAAGACTATCTGATTATAACTTGGTGCCTGATAATTTCTAAGTTAGGTGGAGAACATCCGGCCTCCTTTCTAAAGGAGTCGTTTTGTTTGCAATGGCCCTGCCTTTGACTTGGTGCTGACTGTTTTTGTGGTTTTTCTTTTGTTGTAATCTTATCCTTTTCCTTTCCTTTTTTTTTTTTAATCGATGAAGGATTTATATCGGGATGGGCAGTGTTGAGTATTTAGTTTCTTTCTTCGAGTTGAGCACAATGGTATTTATTACGCATTTCTGGGGTCAAGCAAATCAATAAAGGAGGCCAGCGAAAGCCCGCCCTTCCAGAGGCTCGGGCTCACTGAATGTGTGTGGCAAAAGCTGGGATTTTATCTCTTAAGAAAAACGGATGGATCCCGATGCTATCTGACTGCTCTTTCAGAAAACAGATGAAGAGAAACCCCTCCAAAAAGTTGTTATGGTTTCTCATTGGACTTTCAGATGTCTCTTCATAGATGAGCTGCTAATTAACCAGAAATCTGTCTCCCACGAGGTCAATAAAAATCTGACACTTTTTCAGAAGTACATTTTGGAGTGACTTTCTGGTCATTTTAGAGAGCATTGAAACATAAAAGCATTTCGCTTTCCAATGGAAGTTCTTTTCTGTTAGTGCCAAAGATGAAATCTCCGTGATCCTTTATATGTTTCTAAGCAGCATAGCTAAACATCTCAAAGAATTTTCTCATTATTTTTCTGTAATTCAAACCTATGCAAGCTTAAAGGGAACAATAATGATACCTAGGATTGGCTTGTGTAGACCCAGATGGCTTTTGCATATTTTCATTACACATTTATTTAGTAATCCGAAGAAGTTATTTTGATTCTTATATAACCAGTTCCTCAGCCAAAGTCAGAATAAAGTGAACTATCAGGCGTTATGAATATACCCATATTAGAGGAAAATATCCTTTCAGCCCTATCTTTATGGAAAAGGACTTAGAAAGTGCAGGTTCAAAACTTGGTAAGTCTGACCACTGTAGAATTTATTTCCTTAGTGTGGCATGTTTAAATTTTTTGTGGGTTAAAAAAAAAAGTTTGGATCAATTCTGAGGGATTTTGTGTGTGGAGTCTTTCTGGAAGAGGTCTTTGCAAGTATAAAAACCTTTCCAGGTAATGTCCTTGAAATGGGTAAGGAGGGAAATGATAAACTGAGATGAGACCTTTCAGAAGTGCCAACAGAGCCTCAGACCTGACCATCCATATTAAAACAGGACCGTGGTCTCCATTCAGGAGCTTTTTGATACCTTTCGATCTAGATATGTGAGATGTCTGGAGTCAAACCTGGAGGGTTTCCACAGGATAGTGTGGCTGTTTGGGTTCCCAGAAGCTTCCTTTAGCAGGTTAAGCAAGAAGTATATTCTTTAACAACCAAACCACCTTTTCCTCAGCGTTAATCCCCAGCCATGTTAAACACGTGTTTCCGAACTTTGTATTTAATGCATATCTAAAGACCAGTTTTGTCAAGGATTTACTCTGTCTTCCTTGTGCTCTTTGAGAAACTTAGGCAAGTCCACACATATTTTTTATAACCTGCCTCACTCTTTACTATATATGTCAAGCGTTTCAGCCTTCAGAAGGGAACAACTGTGCTCTCTCTGGATATAAATGTTACTGCTGTCAGTGAACTCAAGTCTATTTGTTCAGTTACGGAATTTTCTCTGAGGTTGCTCACACCTGTAATGCCAACACTTTGGGAAGCTGAGGCAGGAGGATCACCTGAGCCCAGGAGTTCGAGATCAGCCTGGCTAATATAGGGAGACCTTTTCTCTACAAAAATTAAAAGAATTGGTTGGATATGGTGGCAGGAGGATCCCCTGAGCCAAGGCCAAGGAGGTTGAGGCTGCAGTGAGCTATGATTGCGCCACTGTGCTTTAGCCTGGGCGACAGAGACCTTGTCTCAAAAATAGAAAAAAAAGAAAAAAAAGAAAAAAGGAAAAGAAAAAAAAGAAGGAAAGGAAAGAACTTTCTCTGGATGCCTAGAATATTTATGTCCAGTCAGTTATTGTTCCTTTAGCTTCCAGGTGAAACTAATACGGGCAGGAGATAAAAATTTAGTTTTTCCTAATAATAATAATAATAATAATAATAATTTTGTGGATACTCATTGTAGAAAACAGGAAAAAAATTAAAAAGCAAATCACACACACATCTCTCACACACACACACACACACACACACAAACTCATGATTTTATCATGCAGAAATAGTCTTTATTAACATTTTGGCTTACTTTCCTCTGGTCTTTGTTTTAGTAATGATATCGATAGAGCATCTGCCGTGTACTGAGTACTTTGCATCCATTGAGAGATAGGTATTGTTATCCTAAGTTCCTGGAAACCACTATGTCACATACAGACTAGAGGGCAATATACATTACGTTCTTGCACATCTACACACCATAATCAACAGACACATCTACAAACGTGCATGCATATTGTGTTCCTGTGTATTGGTCTCTCTGTAACTTATTTTACTCAACATGCTGTCATAAACATTTAACCACGAAAATAGATAATCTTTGAACACACCTTTTGTTAAGGCATACTGTTTCAAGCTGTGGATATATCACAATGTACTTAGTCACTTCCCGGTCGTTTGCTTTTTGGATTGTTGCTGCTGTTTTCAGCACACTTGTTTATTCTACCAAATCAGAACCAAAGTATCTATTTTCTGAGGCTTGAATATTTCCAATAAGGGTTAATCCCATTTCTTTGACTGCCTGCAAACTGCCTCTTATATGAGGTCACAAACAGTTTATAAATAAACAGACTTTGAATATGAACACTTCTAGAAAGAGGAAAGGGGGATTAGAACAACTCTAAAGGGTTGAAAGCCCATCTTGGAATCCAGAGCCAAGTCACACCACAACCCTTTCTTGCTCTTGACACCTCCATTAATTCCATACACAAGTTTTTTCAGGCGTGGGTAACTTTATTTTGATAAAATTATAAGCTTTGAAAATACTTGCAGGATATTGCACTGTATTTATTTGTCATGTATCTTTATTCTTTAATCTGATCAGCTACTTTTCTGTATCATTCTTGGTATCAACATGAAGAGCATAGGCCATTATTTTGTAGAATGTCCTTCAGTTTGGGTTTCTCCAGTGCTTCCTCAAAATTAGATTCAGGTTATTCATTTCTGGCAGGAATACCAGTTGGTGTTTGCCCTTTATGTATATCGTATCTGGAGACCCATGCTATCCGTTGGTTCCATTACTGCTGATGTTAACTTTGATCCCTTAGTTAAAGTTGAGGGTGTGTCTGCCAAGTTTCTCTACTGTAAAGTTATTATTTTGCCCTTTGTAATTGATGATTTGTCAGGCAGTGTTTGAGAATATGTATCTATCCTATTCCTCCTTGACCTCCTACCCACTAGTTTTAGCATCTCCTGTTGCTTGGACAGCTGCAGAATCGTGATTTTCTAACTTCATAATTCATACCCATTTATTAGCTGGCATTCTACTATAAGAAAAAGCTTTTCATTTTCCTTTATTTAACAAAATTCTGGCACCAAAGCCCTTGTTCCTGGGACCTTCATTTAATCACTCACCTATAAACATTTATTAATATTGGTATAGGCTCCTGGATTCTTATTTTATTTGCTGGTTTATAATCCATTACTATCTTCTTTTTTTTTTTGATGCTCAAATTGTGCCTAGATTTGGCCAGTAGGAATCCATCAGGCTGGCTTCTGTGTTTTCTTGGCAGGTCGCCAACATGTTGTAAGTACTTCTACATGTTGTAAGTTCTTGTGGAGTTTACATTTTGGTAGAAAGTCAGAGGGGCCTTTGGTATAGTTCTATTTTTATTCATCGTGCTTGGTATTTCATGAGCTCTTCCATCTGGAAACTTAAGTCCTTTTGTTCTGAAAAATATTAAAATAATTTTCAGTTTTCACTTGAATGGGCTTTCTAATTTTCTTATCTTCACTTCATTTTCATTTCTTTGTCTTTTTTCTCTGATTTCTGAGAGATTGCCTCAACTCTTTCAGTTCTGCTGTTTAGATTTTTATTTCTGCTGTCATGTTCTTAACAGCCTTATCTATTAACTTTAAATTAAAAACGATGTCCTGCTTGTGCTTCATTCCCATTAGCTCGCTGAAGATATTAATGAAACTGTTTCATTTGAAATTTTCATTTTCGATGTCATCTTTTTTCATGTTGCATATGTGTGTGTGCACATTGTGAGTGTGTTTTGTTTGTCTGCTTATTTTCTTCTTCTTAGAGTTCCTCAAATATCTGGTGATCCTTGGCTTTCTGTTCATTTTTTAAAAATAGATTATTTTTTAGAGCACTTTCAAGTTCATAGCAAAATGGAGCAGAAAGTACAAGGATATCCACCCCCTCCATTCACACACAGCCTCCCTACTATTGACGGGCAGCAGGGTGGTACATTTGTTACAGTTGATTAACTTACATTGAAACATCAGTGTCACACAAAGTTTACATTAGGATTCACTCTTGATATTGTACAATTTTGTAAAATGCATAATGACATATATCCACTATCATAGTATCATAAAGAATTGCCAGGTGCGGTGGCTCATGCCTGTAATCCCAGCACTTTGGGAGGTTGAGGTGGGCAGATCACTTGAGGTCAGGAGTTCAAGACCAGTCGACCCAACATGGTGAAACCCCATCTCTACTAAAAACACAAAAATTAGCTGGGCATGGTGGTGGGTGCCTGTAATCCCAGCAACTCAGGAGGCTGAGGTAGGAGAATCGCTTGAACCTGGGATGCGGAGGTTGCAGTGAGTCAAGATTGCACCACTGCACTCCAGCCTGGGTGACAGGGTGAGACCCCTGTCTCAAAAACAACAGCAAGAAAAAAGAATGGGTTCCCTGCTCTCAAAATCCTCCGTGCTCCATGCGTTATCCATCCCTTCTCGCAGCCCCCGGTGACCATTGATCTTTTTACTGTCTGTCTGTATGATTTTGCCTTTTCCAGAATGTTCCATGGCTGGAATCATACAAGTCTGCTCATTTTCAAGTACACGGCATAAAAGATTAGAAACTGAGAGAGAGAGAGGGTATTGTCAAGTGTGAGTATCACTCCAGGGTGACTTCATCAGCAATCTTATTAGGGTACCCCAAATATCAGTATTGTTGGGTTTTTCAACTTTGGCTAGTCAGAGAAGTCTTTTGCCATGTTCTACCCAGAGGATATAATTTGGGGTGTCAACATTCTGGGGTCAGGCAGGGAAGAAAGGCTGGGTATCTCAAGTTTTGGTATGTAAGCTTTCTCTGAATTCCCCTGTTTTTGGTTGAGGATCACTGCCTTAGACTCCGTTTTGTCTTCCCTAGCCCTCTGTGCAGAGTGGAGAAGGGAATCTGTATATCTAACTACTTATGAAATAGGCTCTATCACTTTTCTAGTTTTCTCTTCTTTTCTTTTCTTTTCTTTTCTTTTTTTTTTTGAGACAGGGTCTTGCACTGTTGCCTAGGCTGAAGTGCAGTGGTGCAATCTTGGCTCACTGTAACCTTCGCCTCCTGTGTTGAAATGATTCTCATATCTCAGCCTCCCTAGTAGCTGGGACTAAAGGTGTGCGCCACCACACCTGGCTAATTTACTTTTCTAGTTTTTTAGTCTCATTATTACTCTGTGTTCCATGAGGTATCAAATGCCACAGGCTCCTGTGCATTTTGGGTTCTGATGTGTCAATGCATTTCTTCTTTAATTTCACTACTGCCAGTTTAGAAAATTCTGTTTTCTAGGTCTGCTAAATCAATTTCCACTTAATCTGTTTTCCAGATCCCAAAATTTTATTTTCATTTTCTCTTCTGTTCTTTTTCCTGATGAGTTTATACCTTTTTCTTTTTCAATTCCTTTACTATTGATATATGAGATTTTAGGAGAGGAGATAATGTGTGGGTTCTATGTGCTGAATTTTATTGAAAGTTTCCTGACACTTTTTTAGTGTTATGTTTTTATTCTTATGATAATGAAGCACATTCTTGACCAAGAAACCCCCTAGTTCATCTTCCTGCATCATTCATGCAATTATAGGGTCAGAAGGGACACAGATTTCTGTTCAAACAACTGCTCAGCCAGTACTACCTTTGTGAACCTGGTCAAGTCACTTCATCCTTCAAGCTTTAATTTCCTCTCTTGTAAAATGAAGATTAAACTGGTACTTGTCTCATATGAATGTTTTAAGAATTATCTGAGACAACAGGTGCTAATGTGCCATCATGGTGGCTGCCATAAAGCAGGTGCTTGAGAAATGGCTGCCCTTCACCTCCTGCTCATCCTCCAGCCAGTTTAAGATGTGGACACAAAATGGTCAAATAGTTGTGACATTTTCAGGAATTGACCCTGTTTCTGAAATGCTGATTTTTGTGAGATGGAATCTGTAGGTGTCACCTGGACGTGGCCTTTTGACATTCAAAGTAGAGTGATCCAATCCACAGGTGAGGGGCATAGCAGTCCTGGTGCATTTATTCACTCATTCATTCACTCATGCAATAATGAGTGCCCATTGTATGGGGTATTTTCAAAGTAAATATTATATATCCTGTCAGCAAATAACTGAATACTTCAGGATCTCAAAAAGGGACATTCTTTCATAGCAAGACTTTGTAGAATTAACATGTTCTAGCCAGGCGTGGTGGCTCATGCCTGTAATCTCAGCAGTTTGGGAGGCTGAGGTGGGTGGATCACCTGACGTCAGGAGTTCGAGGAGTACCAGCAGGGCCAACCTGGTGAAGCCCCGTCTCTACTAAAAATGCAAAAAGTTAGTTGGGCTTGGTGATGTGTGCCTGTAATCCCAGCTACTCGGGAGGCTGAGGCAGGAGAATCGCTTGAACCTGGAGGGCAGAGGTTGCAGTGAGCCTAGGTCGTGCCATTGCACTCCAGCCTGGGCAGCAAGAGCAAGACTTCATCTCAAAAAAAAAAAAAAAAAAAAGAATTAATATGTTCTTCGTATTATCTAATATTCAATGTATATTGAAATTGTTTTCATTATTACACATTTTTTTCTAAATAATTCCTCTGTTTATTGACTTGGTTTCCAGATGTGATCTATTTATTGTTTTTTGATTCTGAAATCTCAATTTTCTTTTAGTTTTTTTTACCCCTAGATCACTCCCTCTTCCTTTTTTTTCTCTGTGTATTTGCTTATTGAAGAAACAAGGTAATTATCCCATAGAAAAGTCTTACGTTCTAAACTTGGTCAGTGCTTCCTCAGGGTGAGGATTGACTTGTTCTTTTAGTTCCAGTAGTCTTTGTAAGCAAGAAGGTAGAACTAAAGGCACATTAGTTTCTGCGTCATTTCATTTTTTGTTTTTAGAGAAAATATATTATAGTATGCCATGTAGTTTATGTTTCATCACATCATGTAATATGGAATGTTTCACTGTTAAGCTTTTTGTAATCGTAATATCAATCAGGATTCAGGTGGTGATGTTCTTATCCTTTCAGTGTAAAGTTTCCCATCAACATTTTATTGATTTATTTTTATCATCTCTTGATGACTGGATGATTGTTATGAGTTGAATTGTGTCCCCTCTAAATAGATAGGTTGAAATTCTAAACCCTGGTAACTGAGAATGTAATTTTACTTAGAGATAAGATTGTTGCATATATAATCAAGTTAAGATGAAGTCATTATGGTGGGCCTAAATCTAATATAACTGGCATCCTTAAAAGAAGAGGAAAACACCAGGTGGAGATGGAAACACATGGGGAGAGGATCACATGATGACAGAGGCAGGGCTGGGATGACACAGACAAAAGCCAAGGAATACCAAGGATTGATGGGACCATCGACAGTGGCGAGAGAGACAAGACGGGATTCTGTCTAGAGTCTCAGAAGGAGCACAGCCCTGCTGACACCTTAATTTTGGACATCCAGCCTCCAGAGCTGCGACAGAATGCATCTGTGTTGTTTTAAGCCACCCAGTTTGTATTGGTTTGTTATAGCAGTCCCAGGAAACAAATACAGTGGCCGTTGCCTGGTTTGGTTATTTTATTAAAGGTTGAGAAATAGTGATTTTTGTATTCTATCAATTTTTTTTCTCCATTTATTAGCTGGAATTCCTCTGAATGTAAATGTTTCTATCCTTCACTAAGGTTATTTTCATTGCCTTGAAGTTTATTTACCCTAGATAGGCATAGTATATGCTGACTGTTTTTTTTCTTTTTATTATAAAATTTCAGAGTAATAAGTTGGTGCTCTAGCAACCTGCAGGGATGTCCACTGAATTTATTTGTTTTTCTTGTCTTTCTTTCCCTTTTGAATATATGATGGACTTACAAAGGAAATAAGATATTTCCTTATTTAAAGGAAATGTCATCAATAAATTATTCTGGGCCCCTGGGCACAGTTGTAAATGAAATGTAGGGTTTATATATTTCCCTTGAGTAAAATATATGCAAGGAAAATGACATTGTTAGGATGTCTAAGAAAATGCCTTCTGGTGCCTCAGTGAGTTTCTATCTAAGTTCCAATAAGGTCAAAGTTGAGTTCGGTTGAGGTAATTCTCTGAATACCAGTATAATATTGGGTATAATTATTTTACTATTTATTCTTCAGTTTGATAAATTTTATATCTCCTTGGAACTGTGACCATTTTACCTGGAAGAGAATTAAACTTAGATGTATTGTCAGAAATTCTTCCTATCTCAAAACCGTTATGAACTCTGAATAGAATCCTTCTTTTCATAGGGCCAATGAGCAGCAGGATAAAGAATTGCGTAGTAGCAACTGGATGGAGATTTGTGATTATTGCAAGTTTGTCTTCAAAAACAAAAACTTGGGTATGAGAATTAGTGTATCTGAGGGAAAAGGACAGATTACTTAAAATTTTAACTATCTTGGAAAATCCAGTTGTATCCTCTTAGCTATGTTTCATCTCTCCTCACTAAATTCAATCTCCTCTAGAACAAGGCGGTGTCTAACTTATCATTATATCCCCCAAACACTCAGTTTAATGTTTTCACAGAGTAGGTGCTCAATAAATAAATGAATTTAATTGGAATTCAATGCAGTTAAAGTTCCTCAAAAGACCAATATACTTTAGACAAATTTAGAGCGATGAACATCACGTGAGAAGATAGAATGGATCCAATTACCATAAAAAGGATATAATAACTGCATTCAAAATTATGTGGAAGTACAATGATAAAGATGCTTACAATATAAAAAGGTTATGTTATAACATAGTATCCCATTAGATAAAGAAAAATGGTAGGTAATATTTCAATATGAATTTAAAAAGAAGAATGTTTTGCGTGAGGCAGTGTGTGTGTGTGTGTGTGTGTGATGGGCTTTATCAGTCAGGATGCAATTAAGCAAAAAGAAACCGTATAAAAATCTCAATGTGAGGAATCTAACATGGAGAAATGCTTACAAGATTAGATTGCTGAAAAAGCAAGAAGGGAATACTGAGGTATCACAGAGACAGTAACTATGGGACACAGCTACTTCGCCTAAGAACTAGAAGCAAAGGATGTGGCCGGGGGGTCATCAGTGCCTCAGAGGAGGGCTCAGCCCTCTGAGGAGAGAGCATTGCCTAGTTTTGGCTGGTACCTCTCGAAGGAGCTCCACAGAAATGGTTCTGGGAGTCCTTTAAAAACCTGGAGGCTGGAAGTGAAACTAACTGCACTTCTCAAGCTCAGTACCATTGCTGGGGTGATACTGACAGAAACAGCAAGCAAACTGCAGGTGAAATGTTCCTCTCTCTTCCTGTCCTCCAATCTCCCTCTAGCCAGAAATGGGAGGGATAACCGACACAAAGAGGGGAGCAATAGACACTGAAGCTTGCTTGAGGGTGGAGGGTAAGAGGAGCATGAAGACTGAAAAACTACCTATCAGGTACTGTGCTCACTACCTGGGTGACGAAATCATTTGCACACCAAACTCTAGCAACACACAAGTTACCCATGTAACAAACCTGCACATGTACCCCCTGAACCTAAAATAAAAGTTGGGGAAAAAAAAACAAAAAAGAAATGTGAGGTGTGAAGTCCCAGTCAAAGCATCACAAAGAAGAATGTGCAAGAGTAGCTTTGAAGTCGGGAGACAAGAGCTTAATCATGGTTGTATCAGGGAAAGAGATACAGACACCTGCTCTCACCCTTTACGTACTTCTGTGTTGTTTGAACTGGGTCTACGGTGACCAAGCCTTACTTGTTTTTTGTGGAGATACGATTCATATACCCTTTTAAAGTATACAATCCAGTGGTTTTTTTAGTATAGTCACAAAGTTGTGCAGTTACAACCACTATCTCATTCCAGAATATTTTTCTCAGCCCAAAGAGAAATTCCACGCCCTTTAGCTATCACCTGCTACCCTCCTACACCACCTACCCTCTGGCCCTAGGCAATCATTAACCTACTTTCTGCATGTGTAGATTTACCTATTTTGGACATTTTATACAAATTGAATCATATAATATGTGGCCGCCTTTTGCTTAAAAAATAGTTTTTAAGGTTCATCCATGTTGAGGCATGTGTAGGTACTTTATCACTTTTTTTTTTTTTTGGGCAGAGTCTCACTCTGTTGCCCAGGCCGGAGTGCAATGGTGCATGATCTCGGCTTACTGCTACCTCCACCTCCTGGGTTCAAGAGATTCTCCTGTCTCTACCTCCCAAGTAGCTGGGATTGCAGGTGCCCACCAACTTGCCCGGCTATTTTTTGTATTTTTAGTAGAGACGGGGTTTTGCTACGTTGGCCAGGCTGGTCTTGAACTCCTGACCTCAGGTGATCCACCTGCCTTGGCCTCCCAAAGTGCTGGGATTACAGGCGTGAGCCGCCATGCCTGGCTGGTACTTTATTACTTTTTATGGCTGAATAATATTCCATTATATGGACATATAGCATTTTCTTTATCCATTTACCTGTTGATGGATGATTGGGTTATTTCTCCACTTTGACTATTATGAATAATGCTTTTATAAACTTTTATATACAAAATTTTGTGTGACCACATGTTTTCAATTCTATTTGTTATCTGCTAAGCAGTGGAATTGCTGGGTCATACGGTAGCTCTATATTTAACATTTTCAGAAACTACTAAACTGTTTTCCACAGCAGCTGCACCATTTTCCATCCCTAGCAGCAGCGTATGAAGGTTCCAATTCTGTGCATCCTCACCAAGACTTGTTATTGTCTGTCTTTGTGATCATTGCCATCCTCATGCATGTGAAGTGATAACTCTTTAGGATTTCTCTCTATAAAATGAAATTATACATTATTAGTGACCCTAGCATCTTTTCATGTATTTCTTGACCATTTGTATATATTATTTACAGAAAAGTCTGTTCAAGTCTTTTGCTCTTTTTTTTCTGCAACAGGGCTTTGCTTTGTTGCCCAGGCTGGAGTGCAATGGTGCTGTCATGGCTCACTGCAGCTTTGACCTCTCTGGCTCAAATGATCCTCCCCACTCAGCCTCCCAAGTGGTTAGGACTACAGGTATGTGCCACTGTGCCTGAATAATTTTAAAATATTTTGTAGAGATGGGATCTCACCATGTTACCATTGTTCATTTTTAAATTGAGTTGTTTGTCTTTATGTTGTTGAGTTGTAAGAGTTCTTTATGTATTTTAGATACCAGATTCTCCTCAGATACATGATTTAAAAATACATTCTAATATTCTGTAGGTTGTCTTTTCACTTTATTGATAATGTTCTTTGATGCGCAGAAGTTTTAAATTATAATGAAGCCTAATTTATCTGTTTATTTTCTTTTGTTGCTTGTGTTTTTGGTGTCACAGCTCAGAATCCATTGCCTAATCCAAGCATAAAGATTTATATCTGCTTTCTTGTGTTTTACAATTTTAACTCTTACATTTAGGACTTTGATACAGTTTGAGTTAATTTTTGCATGTGGATATACAGTTGTCTCAGTATTATTTGTTGAAAAGACTATTCATTTCCGATTGAATTACCTTGGCACGCTTGTTGAAAACAAATGGATTTCTGAGCTCTAAATTCTATTCCATTGATATATATCCCTATCTTTATGCTAGCACCATACAGTCTTGCTTAGCATAACTTTGTAGTATGTTTTAAAATTGAGAAGTTTGAGTGCTGTAACTTTGTTCTTTTTCGAAGTGTTTTGGCTATTTGGAGTGCCTTGCATTGCCATGTGAATTCTAGGATCAGCTTGTCAATATCTGCAAAAAAAGGCAGCTGAGATTTTGATAGCAGTTGCATTGAATTCTATGCTTTACTTTTAGGAAAAACACTGTTTCCATTTTGACCAGAAAATCTATGTTTTTCAAGATGCTAGCTCTCTTGGTAATAGGCATTTATTGTGAGCTGTATTAAATAAGCTCAGATTAAAATAAAGATTTTGTCTCTTTTTAGAGCATATAACATTGATAACTTCAAATTTATTTGGGTGCAATAAATATTTGTGTAATTTCGTGAAGACAGGAACTATGTCTAGTGCTGATCACTGTGTACCCAGGCTAAGCCTGGCAGCCTCTACATAGAGTTTGCTCAAAGAATTGTCAAGAAATGGGGACATCTTCTTGAACAGGCCAGGGAACAGGAGCAGAAGGGTATGTGTGTGGTCTGACGCTGTCCAAGGTCCCAGGATATATTTAAAAAACCCCTCAGTTTGACCAGAAACAAACGTATGCACGGTTTACGATTTCATTTATATGAATTGTTCAAAAATCTGGGGGTGAGAATACGGAGTGACTGTGATTGGCATGAGGTTTCTTTTTAGGTTGATAGAAATATTCTAAAATTGGATTGCGGTGATGATTGTTCTCTGTAATGGTACTATAATTCATTCAGTTGTACACTTAAAAACAAATTTTATGGTATGTAAATTATATCACAATAAAGCTGTCTAAAAAAGAACTCCAGCTTGAAACTGAGGCCTTAACCCATTTTTAATTTTTATCGAGGAAAACGATACAGACAAGGCAGGTCAAAGGGGGCGATATTTCACTGGCAAAAAAAAATGTGGAGGTGGAATGATTGAAAGGAATAGTGGAGCTGTACAAAGCAGTTGGGACTGAAGCTCACAAAAAAGGTGATGAGGGATCAAGGGCCAAGATTCCTGTAGGGAATAGGTCTACAAAAGGGCTTGGAATACAAAGTAGAGAAAGGACATGAGGTTGAAGAGAGACTTGGGACTGGAAGCTTAACCCCTCTGCCCAGTTCTGGACAGTGAAGAAACAAAGGAGGTCATGGTCTTGCTTTCCAGCGGTACTAGGGGGAACCACATTTGAAATGCTCCAGGGCAGGGCTGGTCACCCTGGTGTGAAAAGACTACAGCAACTGCCAGAGAAACGTGACAGTGTGAAAACCTTCCATTTAGGAGTCATCACTTCGCCATTCACCCTTGTCAGCCCAGCTGCTGGGATGGCTCAGAAGGAAAAGAAATGATCGATAGTGGCCCCTGACAGGGTACAAGGGAGAAAGTAAATGTTCGACAAATGACTGCAGGTCATATTGGCCAGGCTGTCTGACTCCCAGTCCTCCTCTTGAACTTTATGATGGAGAGTGTGCCTCCCTCACAGTCTCTTCAGTCTAAATCGCTTGCACAGCCTGAGCAACATAGGGAGACCATGTCTTTACAAATAATTTAAAAATTAGCCAGAAGTGGTGGCTCGCATCTGTGGTCCCAGCTACTAGAAGGGCTGAGGTAGGAGGAATGCCTGAATGGGGGAGATGGAGGCTGCAGTGAGCTGTGATTGTGCCACTGCACTCCAGCCTGCGCAATGGAGTGATAACCTTGTTTCGACGAATAAATAAATAAATAAAAGCAAAATAAATCACAAGTGAAGGTCTTCTGCTTTGCTACTTTTGTTCACTTGAAGCTAAAATGGACTTGGCCTTCAAATGTAGTTTTGTTTGTTTACAATATCAGCTCTCCCACTGTTCTTTAACATGATCGATTGCCAGGAACTATGCTAAGATCTTGCCAAGCGTCCTCACACCGAGTTGAAGAGTGAGGGACTGTTAGCCCCACTTTACAGATAAAGATATAATCTCAAACATGGACTAACTTGCTGAGATCACACAAGTAATAAGTAGCATAGGTGGGGGCTTCAACTTGGGTGTGTCTGAAGCCAAAGGCTGTTTTCTAGGACACCTTCCGGTCCCCTCTTTCCAAATATCTACCTATAATGTGAATCCTTACACAGAAAAGTGGACCAGCAATTTTGCCCTCTGCCTACCAGTTGAGTAGTAGGGAATGCCAGTTGATTCTGTGACAAGGGCTGGCATGGTGCTGGGAGTTGCCGCTGGGCCTTGTCACAGCAGTCTGCAGCCCTCAGATGCTCTGGGTCCAGCTGGTTAGTACCAGCCAGTCAGACAGCATTTTCTAACACTGATTGCAGCTGTGTAGACCTGGCAGCTATGTCAGGCTCCCAAAATAAAAGCTTAAGGGTCTTTTATTTTGTTACCAACTGGCCTGGTTTTGACACTTACTGGGAACAACCAGGCATTCAAGTACTGGGTTATACGAGCTCAAGTTACCCACTGTGTTTTCAGATTATCACTTAAACAATCACATGCATGAAATTTAAATCTAGCACTTGCACCTAAATTCAAACTAGAATGTTATGTTAAAAACCTACAGGCTTTGTTCAATCTTGGAGAGACTTTAATTCCCAAGGAAAAAAAAAAGTCCTATTGCACCTCAATCCTCCCTAGGGTGATGGTAAGGATTAAATAGATGGCATCATTTCCATTTTACAGATAAGTTGGATCAGGAGGGTTTCTATCTTGAGTGTGCCTGGCACCTTGTTTTACATCTGTATATACTCCACTGAAAATCATTGTTTATTGGTTGAGTCACCCTATAGTCAGGAAATGGGAAAAGGAAATAAAGGTATGATTTATGTAGTTTTAGGTGTACCGTTGTTTCCATTCTGTCTGGTTCACCACCCTGGAGGAAGTTTTCCTTTCTACTCTGTGTCCAAGTGTTGAATTCCCCCTACTCTGTGAGAGGATGACTACCCAGAAATGACCTCTGGGGTTATCTTGGACTTGAATGGTGCAGAGGTACCAGCTGATGGTATGGAGCGTACAAATGAATGTGAAAAGCAACAGGTCTCCCCCTGCCAGTCTCCCTTGCAGCAACCCCGCAGGAAGGCAGTGAGATGAAAGGCCAGGTATGGACCCTTGTGGCAGGGAAGTGTCCAATGTCATCATTAGGTCAGAGAATTGCACCTCCTTGCTATTCAGCTATTTTAATGACATTTTTCCCACTTGATTTCTTCTCCTTGCTATAAGGTAATTCAGTGTGGAATGAAACTCAGAGACCGGAATCTGATTTGAACAGAGGTTTTATTATAAGTGGTATTTGTGTTCTTTATTCTCTTTATTTTTATTTTATTGTTTTTAATTTATGTTTACAGTCAACACAATAAGCCCAATTTTTGTGTTCTTTAAAGTGTAAGTTTTTTCATATATTGTTCAATGTTGTAAATGTTTTATATTTATGAAAACTACATTTTTTAGTCATAACCTTTCAAGCCTCCTTGGGAAAACAGCTGCACTATTGTTTTAGACCACACGAGGGCAATGGTGTCACATGCAAAAGATGCTCGCCTGCTGCTTTCTGAACAGATGGCACATTTGTTAGACTTCATTGGATGTGTTTTTCCTTTATTGAAGCACAGGGGAATTTCGCATTTGCAGGTAGAATGGGGAAAGACAGTTAAAATTTTATACCGTATTTTTATCTCTGTTTATGCTGATAAAGGTAGCAAAGGCAGTTGATTTATTCTCTTTTTTGCTGTTTTGAGGGATTGGTGTGCTAACAAGCTGAGGTCAGCATTCATTACCACAGTGACCCTGGCAGAAGATGCTCTGTTGATTTTGCATTTCATTGAAAATGTCACAGAGATAATACATAAACCCGTCTTTCCCCCCAAACCCTCCAATACCCTTTCGATATGATTCTAATCCTGTTGTTTCTATTGGATTATCTTTGTGATTAATGTTTCTCCACGCCTATTAAGTAGGGAGACTACAGCCAGCTTTCTCTGAGGATACCTTGTGTGACCTTACTTACTCCGCGGTCACAGAAACTCTGAAGTGTTCCTTTCACGGATGGGCTTAGTCCTGCTGGGTTCCTAATGTCCTCCAGTCTCTCTGGGTTCTGGAGGTCTTCACTCAGAGCTAACCAGCTCACTCTTCCTAAGGCAGAATAATGCAGAGGTTCCACCCAAAGGTAGACAGTACTAGCATCTTTTCTATGGGAATATTTGGTTTGCCGTGTTACATTGGCCTGTCCATTTTTAAAAAATTAGTTTTCAACGCTTAAATGCAAAGACTTCTCATTAAAGATCTAGGTTTCTTGCTTTTCTTGAAACATCGGACAGCATAGTATTTCTAGCCTGAACAGCCCCTGGTGACAATCGGCAGAGCCACCTTTGTGGCTTTATGCAGTCACTGCACACACAGATCTTCCCTTTTGTTTTCCTGACACTGAGGGAGGTGCCCTTTGTAATCACGTTTGTACTGTTTTCGTTACAATAAAAAGGAAAATGAGAATTTAATACCCATGCCCGTTTCAAAGGAAAAAAAAATAGAAAGGTATAGTAGGAGAGCCACATGTCTCAAGAAAAAAAAATGATCCTAAATCCAGGCCTCCCTGCTGTAGCACCTAGAGTAATTGCCAGGCCTTGCGGGCATTCGATTTTCAGCACCTGGGAGAGCTTCGTCTTTAAAAGTGGGCTGGACTGGGGTTGTCCTTGGTTAAACCCCAAGGACACTTGAGAGTCCAGTGATCTTTTATCCTGATGATTCACTGGGGACAACCTCATTTAATCTTACAACAGCCTGCGAGGTAGTCACTGTCCTATATGGGTACACTGCTTAGCGCCATACCGGGCACGCATCCAGAGGTCGACCACGCCCTGACTTTTCCTTAGCTTTATTTTGGAAGCAGTGGGTTTTAAGGCTAGTGCTCCTCGGAGCCTCCTAACCATCACTCGTTTGGCAAGTTGCAGATACACTGCCTGACTAAGCTGGGAGAAAGAAAGGGTTAAAGAAGGAGAGCGGGAGGGGAAAACCCTTTGGATCGTGGGCTCTGACCCAGACGCGTCTCCAGGCCCGCTCTGCAGCCTCGCGGTGGCAGCTGAGCTGCACGTAGCTGGAGGAGGCTGCAGGAACAGACAGGAAATCCATTCTTGTTCTGCAGATACGTCGGCAAAACGCTCAAAGCAAACAGCAGAGGAAGTTTGCTTTAGTGGAGACAAACTCACAACTTTGCTCTTTCAAAGCCTCTGTTTACAAGTCAAAGCCCAGGCTCAGTCGGGCTTTCTTCCCACACTCACCTCCAGAGGTGCTGCCTGCGGGCCTTTCGTTACCAAAGACCCGCAGCGCCGTGGCGGGTCCGGGATAAGCCGGTGGCTGCGGCTCCAATGTGGAACCGGTTCTCTAACCGCTAAGGAGCCAGGGCTGCTCACCCCAGGCCTCCTGAGGTTAAAAATTGGGAAACGGAGAGATGGGGCGCGGGGGAAGCCCTTAGATCTAGTGAGCCCTAGAGTTGAGCATCACGCGCAGAATGAGGTGACTCAAAAAGGAAATTGGCAGGTGCTGGCCTTGGGTAATTTCCCAGTGCCCAAAAGTGCTAAACCACGCTGCTCAAAGAATAGAAGGCACCAAAATATCTGAGTGGTGGTGCTGGCTCTGTCACCTGAACTGTGTCCAATGTTATACCTGAATTGGGTGTATCTGTTAGCTTAAAATACCTACTGTAATAGCTAGAGTCTGGAATAAAAATATGTTACCTAACGGTGAAGTTTGGTGAATTTTTCAAAACAATAGCACAGATCTTATGTAACTTTATATTCCAATAAAATCTTTCCTGTGGGGGAAGTGAGTAAGATGGTGCATTCAGCTGATTAATAGGAGAACAGGCCCAGGGGTACCAGGCAGACAGAGAACGTGGAGATTGGGTGAGTGGCTGGCTCTCTTGCCCTTGAGGAGCTGAAAGCAAAAAGATCTCAGAAAAGGTGGAATATTGTGGTCAAAGCCAACGGTTCTGGGGGCAGCTGCATTTGGTTTTGAATCCTGGCTGTGATGCTTTCTAGATGAGGATGTTGGGAAAATCACATACTCTCTTTAAAACTTAGTTTTCCATTGCTGAAAAGGGGATGGAGAGAGCGGTTAAGCACTTCCTTAAGGTTACACAGGGGGCAAATGACAATGCTAACATTCAAACAGAAATGTCTGATTTCAGAGCCTGCACTTTTCACTGCATATACTTCGACTGATTGAAAACCACAGCCCACCTCCCCAACCCTTGGAACCCACCCTCCTTTAGATTTGATCTCAATGCAGATCTCGAGCTCTTAGATCTGGGGCATCTTTGCTGCTTATGTTATGATTGCTCACTTCAGGAACCTCCCCTCTTTCTGTCTATTCAGGCTTTCCAAGTCCTTTGTAATCTGGCCCCAGTGTTTTCCCAACTGAATCTTCACCTCTTCTCAACCATCATTCCTGGTTAATCTTTGTGCCTTTTCATGCCTTTTTCTCAGGCCATCCGCACTTTCTGTGATACCCTTCTTTTTTTCGGTAAAAGTTGGTGTGGTTCTCTGCCCCTGCATTTCTCTAAACTATTTATTTCTAGAGTGTGCCCTGTGGTGTTCAGTGGTCAAATAAGCTTGGAGAATGATTGTTTTTTTCAAATGGAGTTTTAAGCTAATGTGTATTATAAGTTCCTCAAAAGATGCGATTGCATGCAGGGTTTCTCAAACAATTTAAACCTAGGAATTTACAACTCACTCTTCCTCCCTCCCTCTTCTATTCTTTCTTCCTCCCTTCCTCCTTCTCTTCCTTCCTCCTCCCATCCTTTTTTGTTTTCTTTTAAAATATTTCATGGGACTACAATGCCATACTACGTGTTTTGGAGGATACAGCTCTATTATAGTTATGGTTACTGAATTCCTAAGTAATGAGCCTAAGGCCAGACTTGAGGACTAATTCTATTCCTAGGCAGGGTATGATGAGGGCATCGATTAGCCCTGATGATACTCTGCTGAGAATTCATATTTTGCATCTAGAACTATACTCTTTCCAGCTTGCCTAGTAACCAAAAGCCTGTTTTATAAGGCATTCCAGTAAGTGCATTCCCACTTTGGGCTCCTGTACATTTTCTAATTCCTTTGCCCTGATTTGTCATTCCAAGGTCTGGCATCCTACCCAGACTCCAAACTGGACTCTGTATTGCAGGTTTCCCTTCATGACATGGCTTACATTGCTACCTGTGTTCTCTCAATTTGCCTTTCCTGGTGGCCTGTCTCAGTGTCCCAATCTTCATTATTGGCTCTATGCCTTTCTGATTCATCCTAGCTCTTTGTCAAGTATTTGGTCTGGTTTGGTTGTTAAAGAGTTTAGGCTCTTGGGCCAAACAGTTCCAATTCCAGTTCCACGATCTGATAATTGTCAACTCTGGAGTAAGTTACTTCACTTTGGACCTCAGCTTTCTCATCTGTTAATAGAGTAACTCCCTCATACAGTCCGTATTAGGATTAAATGATAAACTGCAGGTGATGTGCTGCTAATATCATGTGGCACAGAACAAGAGGGCAATAAGTATCAGTTGTAATATTACCTAAGTCTCAAAGGCTTCTTCCATCAGTTTAGCCCACACTGAGCCCTCTGGTCTCTAAATATTTTGTGCTTGGTATCTCATACTTAGCACTCAATGCTGTATGTGACTTAGTTATAGTGTCCCAAGCTAGATTTGGACTTAGTTTTTTTTTCAAAATTATGAATAATTTCATACATACCCATTAGTAGAGAGAATAGTAGCATGGATCCTCCTGCAGTTGTCATTGGGTTGAGATTTTTGGGATAGTTCTTTTTTTACCTTGCTCTACTGTTAAATGTATTATTGGTCCATACACAGGTGATAGGGAATTGGCCCTGACCGAGCAAGAGCTACCCACTGTGTGTGAGGCTTCATATAAAGAAGCTTCTGCTCAGCCTCTCTTGGAATATGGGACCACCACAAAGTCTCCGTTTTTTTTTTAAAGAATGGGGAGATGGAAAAATGGCACCCTCCCATATGGCTCCTGGAGAATCCACTTCACTTTCCAAAACTTTATTTTCTCCTGTCTCCTCTTGTCAGTTCTTCAAGGCTTGAATTGTGTTCAATTCATTTTTGTATCCCTAGTCCCTAACAGAACTTGGTGCAAAATAATCTTTGAATGATTGTCTTTCCATTGTTGCTAATGTTTTATTAGAACTGTTTTCTAGTATCAGATTTGAATCCCAGTTCTAGATCTAGAGGCTTAAGGCTGCAGACTAAAGAAGACAGATCTCAGAGCTAAATCTCTCTCTTCTCTCTCCCTTTTTTGTACTGGGTGATTGACATCTGAGGACACAGCATATTGACTTCTTTTAAGATGTTGAAACAAATAAAAACTGTGTGCAGGAGGAAACATGATCCTACATTTATTTATGAGGCATCAGACAATGTCTCAGGAAACAGATGTTTTGTGCTGTAATTCCTCTTGATGGCACTGGAGCCTTAAATATCATCACAAGTCCAGCCTTTCACATTCTAAATCCTATTATCTAGGTTAGCTCATCTGTATTCAAAAGATCAATGTTGCATTATTACAAAGATCCTTTCAAGTGTAAAAAGGATGGCACTTCATTACAGAAAGTAAAAGAAACTAATCAAACTTTCTTGGTGAAATCATTGACTTTTTTAAGTAAAGGGCAAATTTAAGAATTTGAAAGTCCGAGATGCGAGAGAACCCAGTGGTTTAGGCTCACTCTGGCATGTGCCTGGTTGTAGCATGTGGGTCTTGGGTAACCCAAAGAAGAAAGAAGATTTCTTAAAAAGAGTATCGATGCTCCCAGCTGTTCTCATTTCTTCTGTCACCGCTTGATTGTGTATCTTGTAAAAAAATGTACTTCTGGTGGGAAGACACAAGGAGAGAATCTGTGCTGTGTGGTATACTGGCAATATTTGTACTGACCTGGTTAATATAAATTGTTAAGAAAACATTGGTAGATATTATTTATTCATAGTGTTAACTATTCTTTCAATAGGCAGTTCTTGTTTCTTTTTTTTTTTCATTGCAGTTGGCGTTCTCTGGGTTGTGTATTCACATACAGGATGTTTACTGGGCAGTGCTTTTGGGATTGGCACCAGTGGAAGGGAGGGGAAGAAAACAGAATGGGGTAGAGGGAGAAGTGGAGTATGGTGCATGCCCAAGGATATATATACACAAGGACCAGGAACTCTGGAGCCGGAATGGCCTTTCAGAATTCTCTTCCCCGAGGAGCAGACTGCCTGCCCGAGAGTCATTGTGTTGTAAGTGAACCACCTTGGAAAAGGAGTTTGACATCAGCAAGGCGTTGCTCTTTAGCTGGGGCAATCCCCAAAGGAAGATGGTAGCTAAGGACTATTTGCTAGCAGCACTCCTAGCAGCCTGGGTAAAATTCCTTTTATTTCTCAAAGAAGAATCTGGGAAGCACATCACAGTCTCCACTGCTCTTAATATCTTAAAAGAAAATGCTCATTGATCACCTTCAGTGTAATAGGACTGTAGTAGGTACTGGGGCTTATTGTGGTGAATAAGAAACAGTCCTTGCCTTCAAGGTATTTATCATCAGCCTCTTCTTGCTAAGATTTGTTGATTATTATGATATTCTAGGCACAGTTCCAAAGAGTCTACTTGTATGAACTGTTTTAACCCACTAAGCCATATGAGATACTTAGAGCTCTTATCCTCATTTTATAGGTGGAGAAACTGAGGCACATGGGGGAGAAATTTGGGGAAGGCTCTTTTCAGAGTCCTGATAGCCTGCTTCTATATTGCTTCACAAATGTTGCCATTTCTGTAACATCAAAACCATTCTTTGTATTCTGGTCACTTGTATCTGAGTTAACTATAAAATTTGCTTACTGACATATATTTAGCGTGGCTATTATGGTAAAGCTGCTCTGTCCAATAATAGTAGCCACTAGCCACATAAATCCATAGAGCATTGAAAATGCAAACAGTCCAAACTGAGATGTGCTCTTAAGTGTAAAACACACACAGGATTTCAAAGACGTACTGTGGAAAAAAAAAATGTAAAACAGCTCATCATTTTTTTTTTTTTACATTGATTGCATGTTGAAACAATAATATTTTGGATATATTCAGTTAAATAAAAGTCTATTTTAAAATTAATTTTAACCTGTTTTTAATGTTTTAATGTTGCCACTTGGAAATGTAAAATTACAAACATGGCTTGCATTTGTGGCTTGCATTTTATTTCTATCAGACAACAGTGCTTTAGAGTACCTGAGATTTTTCCAAATGGGATGTATTTTGCTCTTAAATGCAGAGAAAGTCCTTATTTATTTTGGTATTGGGATCAGGTTCTTTTGATATGCTCCATTTAATTTGTATTTATTAATAAGGATTCTGTCCATTGGATAGCCACTACTTGCTGGTTGTTTAGTGATTGTTGAAAACTAGTTAGAGGCAGGCTGAGTGAGATGAATTAAAGTTCTATTGTTGCAGGGGAACAAGGTCATCAACTTCAGATTAATCAACGGATTTCAAATCACCAGGAAGGGATATTTTACCCTCAGCTTTACAGTTTCAGCATGTAAATTGCTGTTTAGAGGAGAGCCTGTAAAATCAATCCAGCCTTTCTCCTTTCAGAAATTAAAAGCAATTTATTTTTGTTTTTGGCAAATCCTGGAAAGCCGTTCTACATCCAACTCCTTCTCCCTGACACCACCTGTGTTGCCTGTTTTTTAGGCCTTTGAATAGGGAGGTGAGAAATTCAGTGGTTTTTGGGTCCCACAAGATTTGGAGGAAACCCCTCTGGTCCCTGTTGGGGAGCCCATCTGTCCCCACCTGGTACATTTTACTTCAAATGAGTCAGAAACTCCAAAGCTAAACTTGGCCAAAGTAGCACATGTCATGTGGACTCCACCCAGAGCCATATAAATCATCCCCGGATCACACCAAACTTGGCCTCCAAACTGGGCACAGATTTTCCAATCTGGTCCTAGAGTTTGCCAGAAGGCAGGAGGACCACAGGGATGTGTGGGATGCATCTGGCTTTTATCCCAACTTCTGTGGTTAGTGAAGCTTGTCTGATCTGGGGTGGGGTATAAACACAGCCGTGTACTTGAAAGACACCAAACCACCTTGAAGGGTCATTTCATCCAAAGTCCTGCAGAAAACACCTCTATACATAGCTGTGTAAGCAACTACTCAAGTTCAAGAGATGATCTGTAAATATATATATATATATATATATATATATATATATATATATATATCAGGCATCCCAATTGATTGCCATCTCAGTACTTTTTAATATCAGTATTTTGATGATAAACCCAAGCTGAATGAACTTTCACTTCTTTTTGAATAGATATATAGAGGCTGCCTTATTAGATAAACTGACTCTTGAATACACCAACATTGTGTTTTGTTTATCTGATTTTTAGGACAGGCTCTTTTTAAAGTTTTGTTGTTGTTTTTAATGGAGAAGAACAATAATGATTAACTTTATCACATCTTGTTGTCCTTGGGTCAATGCAATTTATTTTCCAGTTTTCAAGGAGGTGCACTCTGCTATATGGTATTTGTCTGATTTGTGAAATAACCTGTCTTTGCGGGGAGAAGACTGGGAAGGGTTGTTGGTATTTTTTTTCTCAAGCCGTACCTGGACCTCCTCCCTGCTCCTCCTACCAAACAAACTGCCATCTCTACATGAGAGGAACAGCACTCTCAATCTATTCTCCTTTCTGCTCTTCATAACACCACAAATTAGTAATTCATCTGAAAATCAAATAAAAGCATTTATGGTAAAACCAAGGAGCAGAGCTTCCCAGGAGCTTCTTAGTAAAATCAAAATAACTGCTCTGAGTAAGAAGCATTCTTCAGTCTGCCCAGGCAGCAAGGCAGCTGAGTAGGGGTTCAGGATTTATTGGCTGTGCCTTTGGGATGGTTACTTAACCTCTCTGTGCCTTGGTTTCTCCATCTGTGAAAAAGGAATAAGACCGTATGTTATAGGGTTTTATGTGGCATAAATGAGAGAATACTGTGGAATGATGAGCACAGTTTCTGGACTGTAGTGAGTTATCAAACGTGAGAAAGTAGGCAGCAAGGTGGTAGTGAAGGGTCATCTCTACCAGTCTTTTTTTTTTCCTCTGGGTTGAATGAATTTAATTGAATCTTAAGTTTTAAAAATTGATATATAATAGTTGTACATATTTTCGGGGTACATGTGATAGTCTGATGCCTGATTACAATGTGTGATGATCAAATCAGGGTCATTGAGATATCCAGCACCTCAAACATTTATCTTTTCTTCCTTTAGTTTTAAAGCTTTTCCACAGAGTTATTTGTTTAAGGCTGGGCATGGTGGCTCACACCTGTAATCTCAGCACTTTGGGAGGCCAAGGCAGGTGGATCACCCGAGGTCAGGAGTTCAAGACCAGTCTGGGCAACATGGTGAAACCCCATCTTTACTAAAAATACAAAAATTAGCCAGGTGTGGTGGCAGGCATCTGTAATCCCAGCTACTCGGGAGGCTGAGGCAGGAGAATCGCTTGAATCTGGGGGGTGCTGAGATCATGCCACTTTACTCCAGGCTCGGCAACAGAGCAAGACTCTGTCTCAAAAAAAAAAAGTAGCTACAGCCTGTAATAGCTTGAGACAGGCTGGGCATCTACCTTTCCATGAGGCCTCTGCATGTGGCTAGGTTGACTTTTTCAGTACTCCAAGATGAAAGAAGTGAAGGTCACCAGTACCTTAAAGTCTGGGCCCAGAATCTGTCACAGGGCCAGCTATAGCCTATTGATCAAGCAGTCATAGAGCCCACTCAGATGCAAGGGGAAGGGATATAGGTTGTTGTTTTTTTAAAAAAAAATTTAAATTAGGGCCTTGCTTTGTCACCCAGGCTGGAGTGCAGTGGCGTGATCAGAGCTCACTGCAGCTTCAACTTCTTGAGCTCAAAGTTATCCTTCTTCTTCACCCTCCCAAGTAGCTGGAATTATAGGTACATGCCACCATGTCTGGTTAATTTTTTCTGGTTTTTTTTTTTTTTTTTTTTTTTTTTTTTGTGGACACACGGTCTCACTTTGCTGCCTGGATTGCTCTTGAATCCCTAGGCTCAAGCCGTCCTCCCACCTCGGTCTCCCAAAGTGCTGGGATTATACAGGCATGAGCCAACATGCCCAGGGCACGCTTGCTTTCTTTCTTTCTTTCTTTCTTTTCTTTTCTTTCTTTTCTTTCTTTCTTTCTTTCTTTCTTTCTTTCTTTCTTTCTTTCTTTCTTTCTTTCTTTCTTTCTTTCTTTCTCTATCTCCCTCCCTCTCTCCCTCCCTTCCTCCCCTCCTTCCTTCCTCCCTTCCCTTTCCTTCTCCTTCCTTCCTTCCTTCCTTCCTTCCTTCCTCCCTTCCCTTCCCTTCCCTTCCCTTCCCTTCCCTTCCCTTCCCTTTCCTTCTTTCCTTCCTTCCTTCCTTCCTTCCTTCCTTCCTTCCTTCCTTCCTTCCTTCCTTCCTTCCTTCCTTCCTCTCTTTCTTTCTTTTTTTCCAATCAGCCTACATCATGCTTTAAGGACACAGGTTTTAATGCATAGAAGCATCAGGACAATTTATGGCCATCTGACCCTCCACTATTGGCTCTGCTGATGCTAATGTTTAAAGTCACCTCTTAAAACATGGCTAAAAGTGTTCAAAACAGGAAACAGGACATAACAGCCTACAAGGCTATTAGAGAGGCCAGGAGATTTCCTTTTTCTTCTGGTGGTTGTTATTGCAATTTATAATCTCCTAATGGCTTTCCTAATAGCTGTCACCCACTGTGGGCCCCTCATAAACTTATCATCCACTGGACTCTTCACATCTTTATTTCATCAACTGTTATTAGGCTGCTGTTTCATATTTGTATAAATTCCTTTTTGAATCGAAAGGCAGAATTTGTTTTTGTTAATAGAATTTTCATCCTGTTGGTTTAAGCTGGTTATTGTTTTGAAAGCAGTTGCCTTTAGGATGCTTGAAAAATGTATTCATAGCTCAGATGGAGTTTGTGGCTTTGTTTGCTCTCGCCAATTCACTGCAGCAAGAGTAAACTTCCAAAAACTCAAATATGGCTATTGACCTCTGCATCAAACCCTTCAGAGGTCCAAGGTGTTGTCCTCAGCAAAAAATCTGACTTTTTTGCAAAAATTATAGCCTCCTGACTATACTGTCATTTTCACTATTTATTGTGGAGGGAGCAGCAACACGATTCCTTTTATAATTTTCTCATTGTTGATGTAATGGAACACAATAAAAAATGAATCTCATATCGAACATCCTTTCTAATTCTTTTTCTTTGTTCTAGCAATTTTTCCACAAAACAGTCCGGAGTTTTTATGGGCACAATGCCGTTGCCCATGAGTAATAAGTTATTTTTTTTCCTATCTAATATTTTGCAGTTTATTTTTCATTGAGTTGTCTGCCCTTGAGTTCAATATTGAAAAGAAGTAGTGGTTGAACAACCTTGGCTTGTTTCTAATTTGAAAGGAAACACTTCTGACTTTTCATCATTAAGTATTCTGTTTGTTGTAGGTTTTCGTTTGAAGATACTATTTATCAGATTAAAGCAGTGTCTTTCTTTTTCCTAGTTTGTTACTTTAGTTTTAATGCCTGAGTGGATATTGACTTTTAGAAAGTGTTTTTTTTTTCTGAATTAATTGAAGATCATAATTCTTTTCTTTCTTTTAATTGGTAATGTGGTCAATTACAAGCATACATTTCTATAGTTAAATCCACTCTTTATTCCTTTTTATTCCTGAGTAGTATTCCATTTATAGATTTATCACAATTTGCTTATCCACTTATTTGTTCATGGACATTTGAATTGTTTGCAGTTTTTGGCTATTAAAAATAAACTGTAGGAATATTTATGTACACATCTTTTTATGGACATATGTTTTCCTTTTTCTTGGGTGAATGCTGAGGAGTAGAATGTCTGGATCACATATGGTAGGTGCATGTTTAGTGTGTTAAAAAAACTGCCAAACTATTTTCTCAAGTAGTTGTACTGTTTTATGTTTCTATCATAGTATATGAGAATTCTGGTTGCTCCACATCCTTGTCTTTAATTGGTATGATTCCCTTTTAAATTTTAGCTATTCTTTTGTGTAATGATATCTCATTATGATATTAATTCACATTTTCCTAATGACTAATGCTGTTTTCCATCCTTTCATGTGCTTATCGGCTATTTGTATATCTTCTTTTTTAAAGTGTTTATTCAAAGTTTCTGCTTATTTTAAACATTGGATTGTTTGTCTTCTTTTATTTTCTTAAATTTTTTTTTTAAAGACCATCCATTTGGCTCAGAAGGTTGTTTGTCTTCTTATTATCAAGTTGTAGCATTCTTTATATACATTCTGGTATAGGCTGCAAGTCCTTTATCTATGTTTTTGGAATTTTTTTTTCTAGTCTGTGACTTCTTTTTTTGTTTTTAAAAATAGTGTCCGGGCTGAGCGTGGTGGCTCATGCCTGTAATTCCAGTACTTTGGGAGGCCGAGGCAGGCAGATCATGAGGTCAAGAGATCAAGATCATCCTGGCCAATATGGTGAAACGCTGTCTCTACTAAAAATACAAAAATTGGCTGGGCGTGGTGGCAGGTGCCTATAGTCCCAAATACACAGGAGGCCAAGGCAGGAGAATCACTTGAACCCAGGAGGAGGCAGAGGTTGCAGTGAGCTGAGATCGCGCCACTGCACTCAAGCCTGGCGACAGAGTAAGACTCCATCTCAAAAAAAAAAAAAAAAAAAAAATGGTGTCCTTTAAAACCAAAATTGTTTAATTTTGAAGTTCAATTTGTCATTTTTTAATGCCTTATGTCTTCTGTGTCTTACCTATCTAAAAACTTTGATCTATTCCAAGATTGCTAAGATTGTCTCCTATTTTCTTCTAGAAGTTTTATTATGTAGATCTATGATCCATTTTGAATATTTGTGTATGATGTGAGATAGCAGGTTAATGTTGTTGGATTTAGTTTTTCAATTCTTTGTAAAAATTATTTTTATACCGATGCTCAGAAAAGTTGATCTTTTCCTTTTTCATACACTCTTTATTTGTTTCTTGGGTAAGGTTGTTGTAGCCTAATAAAATGAACTGGATAGCTTGCTGCCCTTTTCAATTCTCTGAAATAGTTTGCATGAGATTAAGATTATTCCATAACATTTAGAAAAAATTACCCTTTAAACAGCGTTGGCCTGGTGATTCTGTATGTATATATAACAAGTGATTTAATCTTTTAAATGCTATAATTCTATTTATATTTTCTATATCTTCTTGAGTCATTTTCAGGATGTAGTTTTGCAGGAAATTGCTCATTTATATCTGTTTTAATAGCTCAGGAGTTCGAGACCAGCCTGGCCAACATGGTGAAACCCTGTCTCTACTAAAAATACAAAAAATTAGCTGGGCATAGTGATGGGTGCCTGTAATCTCAGCTTACAGGCCTCAGGAGGCTGAGGCATGAGAATCGCTTGAACCAAAAGGCAGAGGTTGCAGTGAGCCTAGATCACGCCCAGGTGACAGAGTGAGACTCTGTCTCAAAAAAAAAAAAAAAAGCATAAAGGCAATCTGCTTTAGATTTCTTTTTATTAATGTGATGACTGCTACCAGTTGAGAGCTCATTTAGAATTGTGACCAAATCTTATTTTTCACTATAGTTTCTGGACAAACACCAAAACTGAGGCTTCAGATAAATTGGGGAAACTGGAATTCAGTCCAACGGCACATGTGATTTGCTCTATCCGCAAGACCTATCCAGGCGTGTCTTACTGTCTCCTCTGCTATCCTCTGACTCTAGTCAAAGCTTCATCATCTCTTGTCTGGACTTGTTTGAAGATACTATTTATCATATTAAAGCAGTGTCTTTCTTTTTCCTAGTTTGTTACTTTAGTTTTCATGCCTGAGTGGATATTGAATTTTAGATAGTCTCTGGGTTTCCCTGTTATCACTCTTGCCCACTCCCACCCACCAGTTTTCATCTATTTTTCACAAAACTCTCAGAAAAATCCTTTAAAAACTTCCAATAGATCATGTCACTCCCCTGCTCGAAACTTTTAAGTGTTTTTCCATTATACTTAGAATACATTACAAATGGAGTAGGAAAGTAGAATTGACCAAAGGTGTCTTCTGAATCCCAAAGCTTTCTGTTTAGTATACAGAAACTAACTCTTATAACTTCCCCCATAGGTACCAAAGGTTCTTCCCCTGTACTGTAACTCCAACCCACACCCAAATCCCTCCAGTATATTGGCTGAGAGCTACAGAATTTAGGGGAAGGTCTTTCTGCTGCTTGATAGAGATGTTTTCCTCCAAAGGAAGGTACCAAGACCTCTCAGGGACACAATGCTAGAGACCTTCCTATTGTGGCTAATTCATTAGTTCAAAGTGATACCACAGTGCCTTTGCTCACATAACTACAAATATATCCAAGTGACTAGAGGGATTCTATTTTCATTTGGTAATCTCTTTTTCTTTTCTAGATATTCGGAAGATTGAATTGGTTATTTCATAGGAGTTTTTTACAGTCCCAGTTCTATATGTATTTATGTCTATTTGTAATTATTTATTTTGCCTGATTTCACAAAGGATTTGGGGCAATTTACAAGATTGTTTACTATCACATGAAAATATGCAAAAAGATATCAAGGCTATAGAAGATATAAATTATACTTGGAGATAAATACAATTAGCTCCAACACAGTTACTCAAGTTAAAAGAACTTTTGGTTTCTGAGCTTCCTAGCAAGCACATTCAAAGAGGAAGTAATGTCAGTTCAATTATTTACATAAATAAACAAACATAGCCATTCTTTGGGAGAGGGAAATCTTTTGTTGGTACCTAGCATATCTTTTTTTAATTGCATGATTTCCTCTCCCTGTTAGGAAGAGGGTTGGATGATACCAAAACATCCTAAAGCTAAAGAATGGCTTCCTGTTGGGGGTTTTCCCTGCTGGCGGCATTGCTTAATGACAGCGACTCAGTGAAATGACTTTGGAGGCATCCCAGGCAAAATGTTGCTTTCTGATGGTCCAGCTTAGTTCCAGGATATAATTTAGAATGTCCAGCATAAACTTTGATTTTCAGAAGAATGACATGATTCTTTACAAATAATTGTGGATTCCTAAACTCTATCATATACTTACTACCTTGAATAGCTGGGGATGAGGTCCATGAGCTTCGCATTTTTTTTTTTTTTTTGAGGTGGATTCTCACTGTGTTGCCCAGGCTGCAGTGCAGTGGCGTGATCTCGGCTCACTGCAACCTCCACCTCCTGGATTCAAGTGATTCTCCTGCCTCAGCCTCCCACGTAGCTGGGACAACAGGTGCTCACCACCACACCTGGCTAATTTTTGTATTTTTAGTAGAGACAAGGTTTCACCATATTGGTCAAGCTGGTATCAAACTCCTGACCTCGGGTGATCCACCCACCTTCCAAAGTGCTGGGATTATAGGTGTGAGCCACTGTGCACAGCCATGAGCTGTGGTTTTTAAATATTTTTACTTTTAACATATTTCCTGAGGTATAATTTATACACCATTCAATAATCCATTGAAAGTGTACATTTCAATTTTTTTTTCTTTTTTTTTTTAGTAATTTGTACAGTTGTCCCATTTTCACTACAATCCAGGGAAAACTACATTTTTTAAACTTTTACTTTAGGTTCAGGGGTATATGTGCAGGTTTGTTATATAGGTAAACTGCATGTCATGAGGGTTTGTGTACAGATTATTTTGTCATGCAGGTAATAAGCATAGTAACCCGATAGTTAGTTTTTGATCCTCTCCTTCTTCCCACCCTCCACCCTCAATCAGGCCCTGGTATCTGTTGTTCCCCTTGTGTCCATGTGTTCTCATTGTCTAGCCACCACTTATAAGTGAGAACATGTGGTATTTGGTTTTCTGTTCCTGTATTAGTTAGCTTAGGATAATGCCCTCCAGCTCCATCTATGTTGCTGCAGTGGTCACGGTGTCATTCTTGCTGATGGCTGCATAGTATTCTATGATGTATATGTACCACATTTTCTTTATCCAATCTACCATTGATGGGCATTTAGGTTAATTCCATGTATTTGCTATTGTGAATAGTGCTGCAATGAACATACGTGTGCATGTGTCTTTATAGTAGAATGATTTTTTTATTTTATTTTATTTTTTTTGGCCCTAATATCTGTGGGGAGCAGAAAAATTTATATTCCTTTGGGCACATACCCAATAATGAGATTGCTGGGTAGAATGGTAATTCTGTTTTAAGTTTTTCTGAGGAATTGCCACACTGCTTTTGACAATGGCTTAAACTAAATTACAGTCCCATCAACAGTGTGTAAGCATTCCCTTTTCTCTGCAACCTTGCCAGCATCTGTTACTTTTTGACTTTTTAATAGTAGTCGTTCTGACTGGTGTGAGATAGTAACTCGTTGTGGTTTTGATTTGCATTTCTCAGATGATTAGTATGTTGGACATTTTTTCATATGAAAGCTGCATTACTATTTTTTTTTTGAAAGCCGCATTTTTAACAGGGGGCTTTCGGTAGCGTGAGCTGGGCTGTCAAGTTGAGAAACCTGGCTAGAAGGGATCAGGTGGATTACATGAGCCTCATCCATTTTGGTTTGAGCTTTAGCGTTGGTAAATAGGTCTTCGGAAGTAGAACGTTCACTCTTGTTTTATAAAACCTCGGCAATGATATATTGAACGTTGTTGCTTTTAGTATCCTCAGGTGATAGTAAGAGTCAATCATGCATGAACATTTACTTTGGCTGAGGTACAGATTTGAACTCTGCTCTCTGGGTCACTGGCTGTAAGACTGAGTCCTTCAGCTAGTTGGTGAGTCTTGGCAATTCTCCAGCATCCATATCTCAAAACAGGTTTCTTGTGTTTTACTTATAGGCACAATAGCTAGTTGTCTTAGAACTGAGGAATTATGCTCCCAATAAAGCTCTGATGATCATTACTGGAAATGGGGGACCTTATTTCAGTACCGAAAATAGATGTCTTTTATTTCTAGGCAGAAAATAGAAATTTTGGATGCATTTAAAAAGTGTGCATGTTAGGGAGAGGGTGTGTGTGTGTAATAAAATATTAAAGAATCTGCATTAGCAATACAAGGATTCAGGAAATATGAGGCATTAGAAATGACAAGGGATACTTACAAGGTTCTTCTCCAGCATTTCTCAAAATATGCAAATCAGCATGTTCCTAGATATAATGTAAAGAATGGTTTTTGTGGTTAAATAACTCACAGACCCCTGAGTTATCATCCACCTTATTTCTGTAGGATGTTTCAGGGCCATTGTATGTTACGAATCTCTACTGGGGTCATGGATTTTATAATGAAATTTACATTTTTCTGTAGAATGTATTTGCAGGAATCTGGGTCTATTATTATTTTTCAGTTTTAATATCCAATTTATCTTATTTTAATTGTGTAATATTGAGTAAGTTAAAACTCAGAAAGGTAAGTAGTTGCAAATGGTGACAGTGTTTAGAAACAGATTGTTTTGCTATGTAAAGATACTAAACTCAGCAAACAGGAGCAGTGGGACATTCTTGTTTAAATTGTCTGTTTTTCAGTCGCTGCTGGATGTGACCTACATGTTTTTAATTTTATTATTTTATTTTTGAGACAGAATTTTGCTCTGTTGCCCAGGCTGGAGTACAGTGGCTCAATCTCAACTCACTGTAACCTCTGCCTCCCAGCCTCAAGCCTCAGTCTCCTGAGTAGCTGGGTCTACGGGTGCACACCACCACACCAGGCTAATTTTTTGTAGAGACGGGGTTTCACCATGTTGCGCAGGCTGGTTACAAATTCCTGAGCTCAAGTGATCCTCCTGTCTCTGCCTTCCAAAGTGCTGGGATTATAGGCATAAGCCACCGTGCCTGGCCTGGAGCTATATGATTTTTAACCAGTGCTACCCAAAGTATGATCTGTGGACCAGCACTCTTTGTTATGGTCTAGGTTAAGAAAAGAACAGAAATGGAGAATTAGTATTTAGAAACTTTTACAGTTACTTGTCAGTGCTGTGACATCCAAGCAAGTGATCAGTGGACTCTTCTTGTTCATCAGCGTCCGGTCAGATTGGGTGATGTCAATCCACGTGGTGGGTTACATGTAGTTCAGCCACTTACTGTTATCATCTGCAGTAGAACAGAAGTTGATAAACAAAAGCAGACTTTTTAAAATCTTTTTTGTAACCACAGATCATTTAAGAAACACTGCATTGAAGGACAATTAAGCTGTTGGTTATGTGTAATTATATACTCTCTCTCTATATATATATGTATCTATATCTATCTATCTTTCTATCTGTCTGTCTATCTATCTATCTATCTATCTATCTATCTATCTATCTATCTATCTATCTATTGAGAGAGATGTTGCCTTAAATATATATATTTTAAAGGAAGGGATCAGGTTGTTGCTATACCTATGACATTGTAAACTATTACACCTCTGAAAAGTCTTCTGTACAGCTGTTTGAAACTTGTTGATTTTCTAGAATCTTCCACCAGACAAAACCTAATTTTCTATTCTAGAGAGGGACAGCTTCTTTTTTGCTGAGGATATTCTTCTCCTAGGATATCAGAGACATCATGGAGCTTGGTCTACCTGCATTCAATTAGCTATTCACCCTCTCACCATGATTTAATATGGTCCGTTGGCATTTTCTTGATTTATAAATTCTGTGAAAATAGAGCTCAATACCCTTGCTTGCATAGAAATTCTGGAGCAGCTATGACGTACAGATTTTAGATTTTAGTGATTTTCTTTTTCTGTCTCTTTCTGGCTAACACTTTCAGAACTAGCACTGTAATGATTCCTAGCAAGAGCTCAGTACATATTAAAAATTACTGAAATTATTCTCTGGTTCCTATATGTGAAGAAAGACAATGCAAGCATTTTTATAAGGAGAATGGTGAAACTGACTCCTTACCTGGTTATTTTAGAGGACCATCATAGATGATAATCACTTAGGAACTATTTGGTGGCTCAGATCTGATTATTAAAAATATTATACCTGAATGCTTGTGTGTTTTGCCTTATGCACTGATGCATTTTTGAATTTTAAGAAACAAGAGCCCTTTACCTTCTTAATTTTCATCTTTCTTACTCAGAAGCATCCTTTTTCTAACCATTTGTGTGACTGATATAAAACCTTATGCCTTGTATTCTAATTTTACTTTATTTCTTAATGATATAGCTTGATCTTTCCATGTACATACAACGTAACTTCATCTCATTCTTACATGGCAATTGAGTTTTCTGTTGAATGGATGTACAGTTTTGGATTCTGTCACCCTTGTGTTGGTGGACGCTTAGGTTTACTGGCTGACCTGATTATGACTATATAGACTAGTCAAGTTGTAGAATATTAATGTAGATAAAATGTTTTACATTCGTGCAAATTGCCATGTGCTAAAGGGACTAAAGTAGACCAGTGTGGCCCTAAAGGAAAAAAAAAAAGGCAGCAATTTCAAAGGCATTTGAACAACAACACTAAAATAAAATTAATTAACTTCCCTTTAAACAACTTCTTTTAAGTTTTCATGGCAATTTGTGCTTGTGAAAAATTCTTGGCATGTCTTCTACAGGGAAGACACTCACTCTCTGTAAACCCTAAAGATAGCAGGAAAAAGAGATAACTCCAAGTAGAAAGGGAAGGCTCTGTTAACACTCGACAGGGCAGGAAAATGTTTTAGTTGCATGATTTTCTGCTAACAGGCCCCTTGAAGCAATCTGAAACTCTGCAATGTTAATTTCATAGTAAAATTTTTATCACAGAATATTAAAACATAGTCTGGATATGAGACAGTCTCTAGTTGGTTTCCAGTCACATTGCAGGTGCTCAAATATTTGTGGAATGAATGTGGCTGTGAGGTGAATGGATGTGGCTGAGGACTCATGGTGAGTTCACCACTGCTTGGACCATCAGCTCCAAAGAATGATCAACAGCACACTGAGTCTTCCTGAAGGGCTGAAAAGTCACCCCAGAATTCAAGTAAATTTCAAGATCTGGAGTTGGGAAACAGAAAAAGTTCTTCAACCAGGCTTCAATGTCTTCTACAGGGAAGACACTTACTCTTTGCAAACCCTAAAGATAGGAGGGTTTTACCAGCCTGGCAGAAGTTGGGAGAGGCTCCTACTGTGGAAGAGCCTTTCTATGAAGCACACATAAGACTCCTACAAAGTTGAAAGATGATTATTAAAAGCAAATGATACTCTTATAAATCATGTCAATCCCCTATAGAGATAATTTAAAAGGTTGCCATGTTACTTATTTATTTATTGAGACGAGGTCTTACTGTTTCACCTAGGCTAGAGTGCAGTGGTGGGATCACCGCTCACTGCAACCTCAATCCCCCCCAGGCTCAAGCGATCCTCCCACCTCAGCCTCCCAAGTAGCTGGAACCACAGGCAGGCACTACCATACCCAGCTAATTTTTAATTTTTTTGTAGAGGTGGGATCTCACTATGTTGTCCAGGCTGGTCTTGAACTTCTAGGCTCAATCGATCCTCCTGCCTTGGCCTCCCACAGTACTGAGATTACAGGTGTGAGGCACCATGCCCAGCTGCCATATGTTTTTAATTGGAGATATTACTTTCAAAGAAATCTGTGGCCATAGATTAGAGCTTCAAAGTTAGACATACACAGAGAAGAAAACCACAGACCCATAAACTCCCCTCAAAATTTGACTCTACCTCCTTCAAATTGATGTGGAAAGCTATGATTTGGTGTTGCGTGACAGAAGATGATTTCCTGGAAACTGAAATTGTAGCCTTGGGAATAAAGTAGTGTGATGCAATGGACCAAGCATTTGAAGATCTGGGGTCTGGTTCTTGTTTTTGTTCTTTAATGACTTTTGTATCAAGAAACTTATCCTGACTAGGCTTAATCATCAGAAAGTTTGGAATAAAAATACCAGTCCCGCTTGTTTTATAAGGTTGTTGCAAGGATGAAGTGAAACAAGTGAATATGAAAACATTTTATAAACTGCTGTTATACAACTATAAAGTCTCATTACTTACTGAGGATTACAATGTTCTCAAACTTTGCTGTGTTGGTAAGAATCATTTGTGGTGCTTGCTAAGAATGCAGTTTGGAGAACTTCTATTTCCAGCAATCCATGAGGCAACACAGCCAGAAAAACTCCCCCACTACACAACTCCTAGAAATGCTGGATAAAGTACAGCCAACATCGTTATAAATATGTAAATGAGTTTGTGATCAAGAAAGGAAAATTCCTGGGGTCAGAAACTGAGCTTGCGATCAAGAAAGGAAAATTCCTAGGGTCAGAGACTGGAGGCAGAGCAGCAACTTGAAGGCGTAATTAGGTGCTAAAACCACATTACCCTGAGGGGCAATAATCTAGATTCTTGCATCTCAGGACAGAGGGGGACAGAAGAGAAAGTCTGAGACTCACTCACAGTGGAGAATGGGAATTGTGACCTCCCATTTCCCACTGGGAGTGCTCTTTTTCCTCATGAAAAAGGGCAAGCTAAAAGAAAAATCTATCGCTGGCAAAAGGAAGCGACAAGGAGATAACCCTCTTTGCCTGAGTTCCAAGCAGGGGTGGGAATGCACTCTTCCCTCTGGATTATTCCATAGGCTTGCCCTTCTGAACCTTCACACCCCTTGCCCGATCCACAAAAACCTAAACTCTGAAACTAACTCTGAATTCCTGGGTTGCTGGAATCAAGGCAAGGAGGGCAGAAACCAGAGCACTTTTTCCTTGCAGGGATGCTGCCTCTCTGCCCAGGTGTCTCTGGGTTCCAGGTATCAAGCACAATTTAATATTAGCTCCAGTTCCCAAACCTGTAAGACCCAACAGAAATATAGATTCTCAAGGACTTCAGCCATTGGATCTAAGATACAGACTGCCAAGCATGTTTAAAATATTTAGAAAGTACAGATTCCTAGGTCCCACCTTAGTCTTAATAAATCAATAGCTGGGGTAGGCCCAGGTATCTGCAATGAAAATAAGCATCCCAAAGGAGTAAGATGCAGAGAGCTCTCAGAGGACCCACTGGAGAATATAGCTTTGCCAATTTCCCAAAATGTATCCAATCATCTACTTGAAATACTAGAATTATTCAGAATTGGTTCCACCGCTCCATCAGTGGGTGAAACTGACACCTATTGATGACAAATTTCGTTTTCTCCCTCACGGCTATTTAGACTTTAACGGTTTTCTCAACTGAGTTGAAAATTGGGAATCCTGAATTTTTCTCTACTGGACTGAAAAACAAGCGTGCAGAACAAAACAAAAACAACCCCCCCACATCACCACCAGAAAACAATGATAAGTGAACCAACACAGAGAATAAATCGCAGTAACATCCTTTCCCCGCCTTCTGCCATCTGCTTCCCTGGCCTCCCTTGTGCATTGCTGCTGAATCTGGCTAGACTGGAGATTCCCCCTCGTCTTGTTATGACTTATGGAGGTTAAAATGGTGCATAATGGACCATTGAGGCAGATGGTAGCTTTCTTTACTGTTTATGTTTTTTCCATATTGAAAGCTTGTAGTTGCTGCAGATGCATTTTGCCCCTCAGAGGAGGGGTGGGGAAGGGCTCGAGGAAGGGTTAGTTGAAGGTCTCAAGAGAACAGCTAGGAGGAAATTTTAGTCCCGGTTTTCCATCTTCTCATTCTTTGTTGCCTTTTTATCTACTGAACTCAACATGAGAGGGGTATGCTTTTGAAAGGTCTATGCAGGGAAGAGTTGTTTTTCCTATCTTTGAGCTGTTCAGCCATCTGTCCCAATTTCTTCCTGGTTTCCTGTTATTTTCATTCTGCCTTTTATAAAGACTAACATGCGGTGCAACCACATATTCTATTAAGCTTGTCTCCTCTCTACTTTATCTCATTAACTGCTTGATCACTGTGAATAAAAATAATCTTCCATTAAGTCACAACTTCAAACGTCTCTGAGACTTTAGATCAAGCAAACCTTCAACAGCTTAAAAAAATTGCTTTAAATCCAAGAGGTTCACTTCAAAGGAGAACCTATGGGTGTTCTCAGCCCAACTGACAGGTAAATAGTCATTTGTAACTAAAGATATGCAAGTGAGAAAACACGGCTTACTCTGGAGTTTGTAGTTTCTGTTAACTTCTTCTCTAGTTGGGGCAACTTAGAGCTGACCCTAGGGTGGGGTTGGCTTGATCACACAATGGCCTATACATGGAGTTGGGGCAGTATCAGGAGGCAAACCTGCAGTTTTCTGTTCTAGTCACAATTCACTTTTCTATTTACAAAGTTAATTTAAAAAATAAAACAGGAAAAAGGGGAGGAGATGCGTAGAATATCACCCCAACCACAGATAGCCACTGTTAACATTTTGTTAATAGTCCTTAAGTTCTTAAATTTGTGCGTGTGTGTAAAATACATACGTATTACATTTATAAAAGTAGCATACAGTTCATATGCTTTTGTAGTCATCTTTATACTTTCTTTGTCAACATATACAGGTGGTCAAAGGATAAAATAGCTTTTGTGTGTGTTGACCCTTTTACCTAGGCTGCCCTTTTTTTACTCTTAAGAGACTTTTCTGATCTCCCTGATTTGTCTGTTTCCCATTGGAAGCTCTCATTGCTTAGTGGATTTCTCCTTCTGGGCACTAATAACAATCAGAACTTTTTACTTCTGTGTGATTTTTGATTCTCTCTCTCTCTAGAGACTATGCTGTGAGCTACATACGGATAGGGACTAAGTATTCCCAAGGCCTAGCACAGTGCCTGACACACAATAGGTTAAACTTTGGTTTAGATGGATCAATGATAAGTTTTCAGATCTACAAGTTATTCCATTGCACGCATGAAAGGTTGCTTGTCCCGCTATAGTTTAACTTTGAGGTTGCTTATTGGCTATTGTAAATGGGATAATAAGAAACTTTATATAAAACAGCCTTGCCTACATCTTTAGTTATTTAGAAAAATTTCTAGGAGTTGGATTCATAGACTAGAGGGTAGAGTACACTTTAGTGCTTTAGATATGTATTGCTAAATTGTCTTCCACAAAGGTACTAATTATTAGTAGTCTCTAGTAGTAGATCAGGGTGCGTGTTTCCCTGCATCATTGCCAAAATGGTCATACTTAAAAAAATTTTTTCTGCCAATTCATATGTTTTTTTTTTCTACGGGTTGGCTATTCCTAATTGTTATTTATTTATTTTTACCTGGACATCTATCTTTTTGTGTTTATAACAAAGAAAATTAAGATTTTTGGTCATGTAAGACATATATTTCTAGTCTATTCACTGACTTAAAATCTTTTTTACATATTAATTGATATATAGGTGTGTGTTTGTACAGATGCAAAACCCTCCATCTCTTTCCTTTATTGTTTTTTGTCTTTTATACTTATGCAGCTTTTTCCACAGTAAGGTTACAGAAATAATAGCTCAGAAAACAATCTAAGGGTGTATATGTGAGTATATAGGTAGAAAAGACTGGATTAATCTCTAAATGATGCTGGTGAATTGATCAGTTTTATAGAGGGGAAAAAGTTATTCTCATCTAACACCTTACATCACAATATGCTCCAGATAGATTTAAAACAAATTTTAAAAACTGTAAAAGAATGGAAAGAAAATCTGGGTGAATATATGGTTTCACTTATCTTTCTTTACTGAATTCTCAAATTTCGGAGTCTAAGAATTACTTATTTTTCTATTTTAGAGGCAAGGTCTTGCTTTGTCACCCAGGCTGGAGGGCAGTAGCACTATCATAGCTTACTGCATTCTGGAACGCCTAGGCTCAGTCGAGCCTCCTGCCTCAGTCACCTGAGTAGCTAGGACTACAGGCCTTCACCATTGCACCTGGCTAACTATTTTTTTAAATTTAATTTTTGCAGACATAGTAGTCTCCTTATGTTGCCCAGGCTGATCTTGAACTCCTGGTCTCAAGAGATTATCCAGCCTCAGCCACTCTAGTGGTTGGGATTATAGGTGAGAGCAATTGTGTCTGGCAAGAACTACTTTAGATTAAAAAAAAAAAATTCTTATTGTAAAAGTCTGGTAGGCCCTGGCGTGGTGGCTCATGCCTGTAATCCCAACACTTTGGGAGGCTGAGATGGATGGATTGCTTGAGCTCAGGAGTTTGAGACCAGCCTGGGGAACATGGCGAAACTCCGTCTCTACTAAAAATACAAAAATTAGCCAGGCACGGTGGCAGGCACCTGTAATCCCAGCTACTTGGGAGGCTGAGTCAGGAGAATCGCTTGAGGCCAGGAGGTGGAGGTTGCAGTGAGCCAAGATCACACCACTGCACTCCTGCCTGGGCAACAGAGCAAGACTCTGTCTCAAAAAAAAAAAAAGAGTTTTGGTTAGAAATTTTGGTCAGAAATTTCCTAAGTAGTTCCATGTTGAGAGGGAGATTTTAACTCCAGATCTCTGAATTTCAAGTATCTTTTCCTGAACCCCATAATGATGCTTCGCCTACTTAAATTAAGCCAGGGCAAGTAACTAGTATGGTGAAAGGGAACAGACACAAGACTTGGGAGCTGGAAGACGTAGTGTCTAGTCCAGGCTTCATTTCATTACTCATCACATATTTTTAGTTAGGTCATCTTGGGAAGACTTTCTCTTAGATATTTTCCTTATCTATAAAGTGGACTAACAAAAATCTCTGCATGGTCTACTTCACAGAATTGTTGGAAGACCAAATCAGATAGTTTAAATAAGTTGTATTCATTACTGAAAAGTGGTGTGTTCATAAGAATAGCACAATCTTCTTTATATTGAGCTATTTATGTTCCTGTCTATCTCTCCTACAGAACCATTTTTTTAGTTTTTTATTATACTTTAAGTTTTAGGGTACATGTGCACAACGTGCAGGTTTGTTACATATATATACATATGCCATGTTGGTGTGCTGCACCCATTAACTCATCATTTACATTAGGTATATCTCCTAATGCTATCCCTCCCCCCTCCCACCACCCCACAACAGGCCCCAGTGTGTGATGTTCCCCTTCCTGTGTCCATGTGTTCTCATTGTTCAATTCCCACCTATGAGTGAGAATATGCGGTGTTTGGTTTTTTGTCCTTGCGATAGTTTGCTGAGAATGATGGTTTCCAGCTTCATCCATGTCCCTACAAAGGACATGGACTCATCCTTTTTTATGGCTGCGTAGTATTCCATGGTGTATATGTGCCACATTTTCTTAATCCAGTCTATCATTGTTGGACATTTGGGTTGGTTCCAACTCTTTGCTATTGTGAATAGTGCCATAATAAACATAAGTGTGCATGTGTCTTTATAGCCACATGATTTATAATCCTTTGGGTATATACCCAGTAATGGGATGGCTGGGTCAAATGGTATTTCTAGCTCTAGATCCCTGAGGAATCGCCACACTGTCTTCCACAATGGTTGAACTAGTTGACAGTCCCACCAACAGTGTAAAAGTGTTCCTATTTCTCCACATCCTCTCCAGCACCTGTTGTTTCCTGACTTTTTAATGATCGCCATTCTAACTGGCATGAGATGGTATCTCATTGTGGTTTTGATTTGCATTTCTCTGACGACCAGTGATAATGAGCATTTTTTCATGTGTTTTATGGCTGCATAAATGTCTTCTTTTGAGAAATGTCTGTTCATATACTTTGCCCACTTTTTGATGGGGTTGTTTGTTTTTTTCTTGTAAATTTGTTTGAGTTCTTTGTAGATTCTGGATATTAGCCCTTTGTCAGATGAGTAGATTGCAAAAATTTTCTCCCATTCTGTAGGTTGCCTGTTCACTCTGGTGGTAGTTTCTTTTGCTGTGCTCTTTAGTTTAATTAGATCCCATTTGTCAATTTTGGCTTTTGTTGCCATTGCTTTTGGTGTTTTAGACATGAAGTCCTTGCCCATGCCTATGTCCTGAATGGTATTGCCTAGGTTTTCTTCTAAGGTTTTTATGGTTTTAGGTCTAACATTTAAGTCTTTAATTCATCTTGAATTAATTTTTGTATAAGGTGTAAGGAAGGGGTCCAGTTTCAGCTTCCTACATATGGCTAGCCAGTTCTCCCAGACCATTTATTAAATAGGGAATCCTTTCCCCATTTCTTGTTTTTGTCAGGTTTGTCAAACATCAGATAGTTGTAGATATGTGGCATTATTTCTGAGGGCTCTGTTCTGTTCCATTGGTCTATATCTCTGTTTTGGTACCAGTACCATGCTGTTTTGGTTACTATAGCCTTGTAGTATAGTTTGAAGTCAGGTAGCATGATGCCTCCAGCTTTTTTCTTTTGGCTTAAGATCAACTTGGCAATGCGGGCTCTTTTTTGGTTCCATATGAACTTTAAAGTAGTTTTTTCCAATTCTGTGAAGAAAGTCATTGGTAGCTTGATGGGGATGGCATTGAATCTATAAATTACCTTGGGCAGTATGGCCATTTTCACAATATTGATTCTTCCTACCCATGTGCGTGGAATGCAGAACCATTTTTTAAGAGCAGTTTTGTTCTCCCCTGTACTCTAAAAATGCCTGGCATAAAGGCTTTGCTGAGTAGGTTATATTTTGCAATGACTAAGAGCTCTGACTCTGAAGTCCTAATGAGTTTTGTTTGAACCAAGATCTTGTCATTTGTGTTGGTGTCACCTTGGGAAAATTGTTTAAGTTTCAGTTTTCCCATCTTTGAAAGAGGAAATAATAGGATCCATCTTGGTAAGTCAGGAAGCTTGGGTTATGTGAATAATCCATATCAAGGTTGTGGAAATAGAAAAGAGAGTGTAGTAGTTAATGTATCTATATCTGTATCTATATATAAACATATTCTGCAGGAGTGCTTAGTGAAAGTATGATCCAGGGACTCAAATTATGATCTTGTTCTCCTCTTTTGATTTGCTTTTCTCTTAGTCTCTATTTTGCAAACAGGATTTGTCCACTTAGTAGAGAAGATGATGTTTCAGCCCTTGCTTGACATATCAAGTTCTCTAACTCAGGATTTAAATGATTTACCAATATAAAAAAATTGTGATGAACTAGTCCACTTGATTCTACTTGGTCATATTCTCACCCTGGATCAATAGCATGGTGTGATGAATGGGGTGCTTTTATTATTTAGACCTGGTCTTCTTGCCCACTCTACTGGTGGTGGCCATGGGGTACTAGAATTGGCAGTCCCACCACTATCATATGATTAGAGAATGGGAGGAGGAGTCTTCTAATGGGATGTGGTGGTACTATAGGCTATGTTAACAGATAAAAGCAGCCAGTCTGCTACTTTCCTTATAGGACTGTTATGAGAATTCAATAATAGAATTTTTTGTATCCCGGTCTGGAATATAGCAAGTTCTTACTAATATGATTATTTATTGGAAGGATCTTTGTGTCTAGGCATCTTGCAGAAAGTAGTCACTTTGTGAATTGTTTAAACCTCTGAATGAGTTTATTCTAAACGTGTAAGAACGAGTTCTAGGAGGTCATATGGTAAGAGACAAAAGGCAAAGGAGCCATCCTTACTCCTCGTAGGAATTAGACTAGAAAAGGGCACTGGGGGTTAGAAAAGGAAGTCTATCTTTTCCAACTTGGGATTCCTCATAATAAGTACTTATTTTTGGTGGCAGTCATAGAAGTATTCAGCCTTGGGTCTCTGCTGCCATTCCTGACTTCGCTTCAGAGTCAGAAGGTCAGTCTGAAACAGGATTAAAGTGACAGGAGACACTGTCTCCTCCCTGTTTTCTTTTCTTCCTGTTGGTCAGGCTGAGACCCCTAGATTTTTGTCCTTTTGTCTCTCCAGGCTTGGATTTGTCTTAGTTTTGACTTTTTCTTGTAGTCTGACTCAGATCGTCTTAAGCTGGAGCCCAATGTTAATACTTAATGAGAAATGTAATTTAGTTCAGCCTCTTTGTATGTGGCGCATTGTTGAGACTAAAAAATCTGAAGAAAAAAGAAAAGAAAAAGAAATCCAGGTTGAACTTTTGACTTGGAACCATGGAAACACTCTTCTTGTTTAAGCACCATCAACTTAAAGATGAGACTTCCAACTGGCATCCATCATCACAGCAAGCAGGCAAATCTATTGAAATAAACCCAATTACTTTTTTCTTAAAGACAGACATTAGGAGACATAACAAATCATATGCAACAGGATATATTTTTGTGGTAATTTTCCTTAATTAAAAACAACATTTTGATATACTTGTCTCTAAGGCATCTATGAGAAAGAGTTCAAGTGAATAAATAGTTTCTGCATTTTATGATGTGATTTTAGTTCCTTTACCTTGGCTGCTTAAGGATGACGGATTAATCTGATATTCCTGAAAATAAGAAATATCTATATTTCCGTGATCACTGAAAGTTCACATTGGATTATAAACTCAGATAGAACTGACCTGAGGCTTATCAGAACTGAAGCAAAGGAAGCGCATGAGAACAGAGAAGATTTAATCAGAAAGAAAATTCTGCTTCAGAAACGGTCTTTGCCCCACCAAAGTCTTTTGAGTTTAGGAGGAAGGAGGACAGGGGATGAGAAACAGAAATAAGGACCGTTTCAAATGTTATTTAAAAAATAGCACCCCCTCCACAACTTCTCTTTCCAGTTAGGTTCAATAAAAAGTAATCCTGCACATTCCTCGGGCATCTCCTGTTTATGTTCTTGAAGCGGGTGGACTAATGGAGACGTCCCCCTCCGCTGGGTAATAATGCCCAACAATGACATTGCATGTTTTATTTGCTATGCTTTTGCAGCTGACTTGCTTTCCCCGGCTCTGTAACTTAGCTTCTTTATTTATGGATGTAATTTTTATCTCCTCTTTTCCTAATGGGGATGTTTGGAGAACTGAGGGAACAGTTATGAAAACAACTCTGTAGGGCAAATAACCAAGCCTGTGGCAGTGCAGTGCTATCCCGAACTCACAACCCATTTTGGAGTTGATGTGCTACTGGGGCCGAAGGACATGCCCATCGCCCTGTTCTGATACTATTCAGGGCAGACAGATGTGGGCATAGAAGCTGTTGCTATTGGAGGATTTTTCTGCTCAAGCAGAATGATGCACTGTAGCTTTAATTTTAGCAAGAAAGATGATGGTTACTGCTCTAATGCCTCTGATTAAGGTCAGCAGCAACACTGCTTGAGAACAATTAAGATTGCTTTAAAAAATCTATTTTTTTCTATCTTGAAAGTTGGGGGATACCAGAAGGAAATGTGTTATGTCTGTACAGATTGTATCAGGTATCTATTGCTGTGTGGCATACCGTCCCAAAACATAGTGGCTGAAAACAACAACCGCTTATTTACTTAACGCTTTTGCAATTTGGGCAGGGCTGACCTGGGAGGCCCATCTCTGCTGCAGGTGATATTGGCTGGATGCACGTATGTGTTTGTGGTCAGCTGGCTGGTTCTGGTGGTCTCAGAAATTGGGACTGTCAGCCAAGGTAGCTTGGTTCTTTTCCTCATGGTTCCCCAACAGGATAGCCTGGGATTCTTAGATTGCATTTGCAGCTCTCCAACTATGTAAAACTGAACCCCCTTGCCTTGACCATTTTGTGAACTTCCAGGGGATGTGTCACAAATGTTCTCAGATAAGATTCTTCTGTTGAAACTGTGCTTCTCTGCCTGCTGTTGCAATTTCTGCCTGCCCCTGCCTGTCTCCCAGCATGGCAGAATTGCCATTGCAGCTGTCTCTTGCTGCAACAGAGCATTGGACCCACGTGTTCCCAAAGCAGTGTGGCTCTCTGGGGCAAGGTGGGAGCACTGCTCCTCTCTCCTTTGGACCGTGCTGTGTAGGAGGGGGGCCCCAGGACTGCTTGCATCCTCATTTTGTTTACCTTTCTCCACGCTTTAAAGCCCCATACTGAACTTAATCCAATGACATTTTATTCAGTTGAGCCCATCATGCCACATTCTCTCTATTTTTAGGGTGAATTCTCCCAAGAATCCTGATTTGCTAGACAGGCCTAGATATAACTGATCCTCATTTAGCTCTTCAGCCAGGACCCCTCCTTCCCTCATCATCCCTCTCTTGAACCAGCACTGTTATCAAGCAAAGTTTCTTTCATTTCGAAGGTGAAGAAACTAAGTTAAGGAAATGGGAAATTGAACTCCTTGATTTATGCAGTGGCTGCAGGTTAGTGAGATTCCAGGGCTCTTATTTAGTCCATCCCTCCGTTGGCTAATCCTCCTTATCCTAAGGAATCAAAGATATCCTGTGGGGGTAGCAACGAGAGACTCCATATGGTGTTCTGCTCTTTCTCACCCTTTTTAATTTGGCTCATTGTTCAATCTTAATTTGCAATTGTCACAGCTGCGATTACATTTCTGACGTTCCACCAACTCCAAAAACCCTTGAATCTGAACCCTTGGTGGTTTTAATTTTATTTCTGTTGAGAAAGGTTATGTTGTCACAATGGATAAAGCTAGCACTTCAGCAAGGGAAAACATTTTTTTGGGGGGGATAAATATAATTCTAATTTAGTATTAAGCCTTAGAATGGGCTGCAACTGTGGAACCTCAAGTGCAGGGGAGTTGACAACTCAGCCATAATCAAGCTAACTGAATTGGACAGAGCAATGTGAGACATAATTAGCAATTCTGTTCAGCGAGCTGTCTCCTGAAAAACTTAAAATACCTTCCCTGCCTCATGCATATTCAGTGCCTCATTTGCTATTGTTTTTATCCAACAGGTTGAAATTCAAAAGGGAAAAATTCTGAGTTGTCTGTCTCACTTTCATCCTCCACATTCTCCTCTCTTTTCAGCGACCCCCTCCCTCAAGCCAGTCCCATTTCAATACAGCAGGTCACTCCAATGCCAACTGCACACTGACAAATACAAAATATTCTGAGTGCAGTTTTCTTCTCATGTTTGTATCTTTTTCAACACTTCTACTCATTTAGATAAACAGAACAAGTATGCTTGCCCTGGAGAATTAGAGCCACTTGATTGTGTGATCAGGCTTCTGAAGGCACATTGTTAGAGTCAGGAATCCTTTCCTTCACATGATTGCTGGGTCTTGAGTAGGTTTGTGATGAACTGGAGATCGACTGATGATCCCAGGCTTTTCCTCCTGATCTCTGTTCACCTTGATGGGTTCGCTTTCACTCTTCTTGATGTTCCAGGCAAGTTGGGCATTTGTCTGTAGATGTGCAGTGAAATCTCAGAGGCAGTGAGAGGGGAGGAAAGAAAAATCAAATATATTACCCTGCGTTCATTGCATCCCCTGGTTAGCTGAGCCTAGAAGTTCTACATTAGAAGCCTGTCTGCTTGGTGCCCAAAATGTGGTGGGTGTGACCACTCTGGAAGGACTTTCCAGGAATTACTAGTTGTTTGGAGAGGCAGTGCTATAGAGTGAAAAGCAACAGTGAGTTGGAACTGGTGTCAAATCCTAGTTTTGTGCTTACTAGCTGTATGATAACTGTCTTAGACTGTTTGAGCTGCTATCATAAATTACTACAGACTTGGTGGCTTAAACAAAATAAATTTATTTCTTACGGTTCTAGAGCCTGGCAAGTTCCAGATCAAGGTGCAGGTAGATCTGGTGTCTCATGAGGGTCTGCTTTCTGGTTTGCAGATGGTCATCTTTTCATCGTGTCCTTGTGTGGTAGAGAGCAGAGAGAGGGAGCAAGCTCTAGTGTTTCTTCTTCTAAGGGCAATAATCCCATTCATGAGGGTTCTACCCTCACGACCTAATTATCTTCCAGAGTCCCCACCTCCTAATACTATCACATTGAAGGGTAAGAGTTCAACACAGGAATTTTAATTTAATTTTAAGACATAAACGTTTAGTCTGTAACATTGACCAAATAAAACTTTACCTCCCTAATCATCAAGTGCTTCATCTGTAAAATGGAAATAATAACAATACCATGCGTGGATATTATTGAGGCTTAAATAAGATAATGTATAGGGAAAACCTAGCTGAGTGGCTGGCACATCGTTGGTGCTCTACAGTCATGCTCTTCCTTTTAAAAATTCCTCAGCTTCCTCATCTTAGTCTTTCTTTTCCTTTTGTTTCTTTTTAAAACTATATTTTGCAATGTTATTTTAGGAAATATAAAATATGCTAAAAATTCACAAAATTACTCAGGACTTTCAATCTCTTTTTCTACAAACCTCCTTTTCAAAAGACACATTCTAGCAATTAGTAAATGCTGATTTAAGTTGTATCATCTTTCCCTTTTCCTATTAATGTCTGCTAGAGGCGACTGGCCAAACGCGTAAAGTTGAGTTAAATGAGAAATTAAATATTTTTTCTCATCCTAAATTCCTGGAAGCATCACCATATTTCCTCACTTCAAAATAGCCTCCCTCAGATTTTAGCTTTTTCATTTAGGGAGCATTAGGATAAGAAAAAATTATGTTAAAATTTTCAGTTTGCCAACTTAGCTTGGATGCCAAAGGTTTGATTTTTGCATGATTTTAAAAAGTGGAAAGTAAGATGTTAAGGCATACTCAGTCTTGTAAATATTTTAGAGGAAGCATATACTCTGAAAGAATTCCTGTATCAAATATGATGATAGTTATGCTAGAGACTTTCAAGAGGAAATACTAGAAGGAGAAGGGTCTCTAGTATTATACTTTAGAGGAAGGGAGTTGGGAACTTGGTCCTTTTCAACATTAAATTTGCTATAGTACGTTGACATCTGAATGAGTTCACAAGACAAGAAACAAATTCAAGGACTGAATTAAGTAGAAGAATTCCACCCCTGACTCCCTCCTGAAAGCCAATAGATCTTATTATATGTATCATACCATTTGGCAGGTTATTTAGCACTTCATTGATTACCATCGCACACTATGCTCTAATTGTTTCCCAAGTAAAAGTCTTGCTTCTTTCAAAATATTGTAAAATACTCGAAAGAAAAGGTCATATCACATACTTATTTTATGTGGCTTCCCACAGGTCCTAGCCCATTCTACACACGCATTAAGCGAAAAAGAAATTCTTGCAAATTGGAGACAAAATGAGAAAAAATGAATCTATGAAACTTCCTTCTATTTACAATATCCATTCATTTTTGTGAATGAGCCAAGACTGTGACCCACCATGCTCACAAATAGAAAGGGATGTACAGGAGGTTAGAAGAGATACAGGCCAGAAGAAAAGCCTTTGAAATGAATATGTTGAACTCCATCAATGGAAAGAGATGGAGTATGGGGTGATGATGGAGAGATAGGGAAAGGTAGAAGAGAATCGGTGGTTGCTCAGCTTCCATGGAGAGAATTAAGACCATAATCAAGTTCCAAAACAGTTTCTATTTCCTAAGGGTGGGGAACAAGATAGGGAATATTCTAGAAATCATGACTCCCTTGATGGAACAACCTTAGTTAGGTCTTCTGGATACCCTCCTGTGTCTCTCATGCAGGAGCTTGACCAGAAATTCCTAGTGGAGAACTGAGGAAGCCAGTACTGTGAAGAATGGGGACAAAATAGCATCTGGATGTTTGAAGCTTAGGGCTTGCACGCTATTAACAGTGAAAAATACCATCCTTTGCCTCCTTGAGCAAAAATCCCTAGAGTTTAGAAAGTAATTAATCTGGTGTTTTTACTTTAACCCCAGTAGAAGCCTAAATCCTGAAAAGTCTCTGCAAAAAGTATATTTTGTTGACAGATTATTGTGTAGGGTATAACCTCCCACAAAAATCTTGTCTAAATCCACCAGAATGGCTACAATGAATGATACTATATCAAAGTCGTGGCTATATTTGCTGCATTGCCTTCGATTTTTTTTTGCTTCTTTCTCTCTCACACTTTTTTTCTAAAGCAGCGAGTCTATTGAGAAATCTTATTAAAAATCACAAACTGAACAGCACGCTTTTTTTTTTTTTTTGCAAGCCGGGAACAGATTTTAAATGACAAAAAAAACTCCTTTAATCTTTTTGTAACATCTTGACAGTTGTGCCAGAAGATGTCTGCTTCTGCCTTCAAACTATAATTGCTTTTGGTCTGAAATAATTCATTTCCCACTCTTTTTCCTCTTCTAGAAAACCTTGCCCTTTCAGCTGGATGTTTTTCCTTAATTTTGTGGCTACTTTTTTTGGAGGGCAATGGGAAGGGTTAGGGAGCCAGGAGGCTAAGGAGACCAGAATGAATGTCATAACACACACATTTTGTGAAGGTATAATGTAGAATAAAGAGAGGATCCGTGAGCCAAGGAATGAAAAAATAACACATTTTGTCATAACAATGAGATTAACCATCACAGTTTTTGAATATCTAGTGTCATCAAAGGTATTTGACCTTTTAAAATCCATCAGAGCATGCTTCTATTTGCTTTGTTTTCAATAACTCAAGTGCTCAAGTATGATAGTTGAAATCTTTTTTAGAAGCCAGTATCTTAAAGATCCCAAATCTTGCGTGTTCTCCAAAGAATTATTTTAAAAACATTGGAATAAAAGCATCATCAAATTTCCATAAAATCTGCATTTGTGGATTCTTTAGCATAGAACACTTCTGTCTATAGTATACACTTTATGGGAACTAGAACTAGGTGATCTCAGCAACAGGGAGAACTTCGTGAGATAGGGAGTTTAGGCATCCATGAGAATCCACAACTGCAAAGTAGCATGGTACATCCTTCTAACTTCTAGGCTCAAGTCTTGAATCACGAAGAATAGGAAAGGAAAGATATGACAGGAAAAAAGAGGATGTGAAAGAGAGACAGGTTGATCATCATGCAATGCATGATGTACAGATCATATGGACTTCTTGTAGTGCAGTGTACATATTCCCCACCTATTTCTGTAATTTTCCCAAACCAGTTTTTGTGAAGGTAAGTGTAGTGAACTCTTTTATGACTCAGTTTTATGAGTGATTTTGGTTTGTTTGCATCCATCATCATTAGAGCCCAGAAGAGGACCATGACAATGCGTGTTGGTGGTGGTGGTGGTTGGATAGGGGACTGGAGGGCGATGATGAAATTTGCTGAATGTGAATGGAGATTTTTCTAGCAGAACATCTTCTGTCCTTTTCTAACTGCTTGAGAAAATAGGAAATGCATGAATAAAAAGAGAAAAAAGGGAAACTCAAGACTCTGTTGCAGTACTTCTTGGAAACTGGATTAGGCACACTTGCTAATCTAGTTACCAACAAGTACTGTGACAGAGGTTTGAGATTCCTACTTTCCCTGGATGCTACTTAGCTATTGAGGCCCAGAATGGAAATGGTGCATTGCTCTGTAGGCAGGAACTAAGGTGCATTTGGAGAAGCAAGGTTTCTTCTTTTTAAGGGAAAGAGAGGTTAAAAATTAACATGCATTAAGTACTTACTATGAGCCAGGCATAGTGCTTGATGCTCCCTGTAGCATGTGGCTAGGCTTCTGTCCCAGTCCTCAGGAAGACTAGGTCGAGAGAATCAATTATCTTAAAAGCAAATTCAAAGTTTATGTTGTATATTTTTATGGTGTCTTAGGAGTTTCCCAGTGGATGAGAACAAAAATTCAATCTTTGCTAGCTGGGTCTCAGACGGACAAGTACAACAATTTTTTTTCTTTTGGGTTTTTTTTCCTTAGGTCATATCTATGATAGGCATCACAACCATTACTCATTGCCTAGGAGTAGACTTTTTGTTTCTGTCTCCTCAATTTAGGACCTGAGATGTCTTTTTCATTTCTCCTAAGTTGTTATTTAATGTTATCTGTCCTTCTTGGAATATGGGGTCTGTTTAGTCTTCATAGTCTTATTTCCAGGACTCTCACGACACTATGTTATTTCTTTTTCTTTTTCTTTTCTTTTCTTTCTTATTTATTTTTATTTTTTTAATTGAGACAGGGTCTCGCTCTGTCACCCAGGCTGCAGTGCAGTGGTGCGATCTCGGCTCACTGCAGCCTCGATCTCCTGGACTCAAGGCATCCTATCAATGTTATTTCTAATTCCATTCTTCCTTCTTAGGAGCATGCCTCAGATCTATTCCAATCTTCTAGGATTCAAGCAGTTTTGTGAAAAACTAATGATCTTTTTGTTATTAAGAGGTCTGGTGTTCCTGGGGGATCGGTTTCCTCTTAAGACCATCTTATTTCTTTTTCTTTTATTATTATTATTATTATTATTATACTTTAAGTTTTAGGGTACATGTGCACAAAGTGCAGGTTTGTTACATATGTATCCATGTGCCATGTTGGTGTGCTGCACCCATTAACTCGCCATTTAGCATTAGGTATATCTCCTAATTCTGTCCCTCCCCCCTCCCCCCACCGCACAAAAGTCCCTCCCCCCTCCCCCCACCCCACAACAGTGTGATGTTCCCCTTCCTGTGTCCATGTGTTCTCATTGTTCAATTCCCACCTATGAGTGAGAACATGCGGTGTTTGGTTTTTTGTCCTTGCAATAGTTTGCTAAGAATGATGGTTTCCAGTTTCATCCATGTCCCTACAAAGGACATGAACTCATCATTTTTTATGGCCACATAGTATTCCATGGTGTATATGTGCCACATTTTCTTAATCCAGTCTATCGTTGTTGGACATTTGGGTTGGATCCAAGTCTTTCCTATTGTGAATAGTGCCGCAATAAACATACGTGTGCATGTGTCTTTATAGCAGCATGATTTAGAGTTCTTTGGGTATATACCCAGTAATGGGATGGCTGGGTCAAATGTTATTTCTAGTTCTAGATCCCTGAGGAATCGCCACACTGACTTCCACAGTGGTTGAACTAGTTTACCATCCCACCAACAGTGTGAAAGTGTTCCTATTTCTCCACATCCTATCCAGCACCTGTTGTTTTCTGACTTTTTAATGATGGCCGTTCTAACTGGTGTGAGATGGTATCCCATTGTGGTTTTGATTTGCATTTCTCTGATGACCAGTGATAATGAGCATTTTTTCATGTGTTTTTTGGCTGCATAAATGTCTTCTTTTGAGAAGTGCCTGTTCATGTCCTTTGCCCACTTTTTGATGGGGTTGTTTGTTTTTATCTTGTAAATTTGTTTGAGTTCATTGTAGATTCTGGACATTAGCCCTTTGTCAGATGAGTAGATCACAAAAATTTTCTCCCATTTTGTAGGTTGCCTGTTCACTCTGATGGTAGTTTCTTTTGCTGTGCAGAAGCTCTTTAGTTTAATTAGATCCCATTTGTCAATTCTGGCTTTTGTTGCCATTGCTTTTGATGTTTGAGACATGAAGTCCTTGCCCACTCCTATGTCCTGAATGGTATTACCTAGGTTTTCTTCTAGGGTTTTTATGGTTTTAGGTCTGACATGTAAGTCTTTAATCCATCTTGAATTAATTTTTGTATAAGATGTAAGGAAGGGATCCAGTTTCAGCTTTCTACATATGGCTAGCCAGTTTTCCCAGCACCATTTATTAAATAGGGAATCCTTTCCCCATTTCTTGTTTTTGTCAGGTTTGTCAAAGATCAGATAGTTGTAGATATGTGGCAATATTTCTGAGGGCTCCATTCTGTTCCATTAATCTATGTCTCTGTTTTGGTACCAGTACCATGCTGTTTTGGTTACTGTAGCCTTGTAGTATAGTTTGAAGTCAGGTAGCATGGTGCCTCCAGCTTTGTTCTTTTGGCTTAGGATTGACTTGGTGATGCAGGCTCTTTTTTGGTTCCATATGAACTTTAATGTAGTTTTTTCCAATACTGTGAAGAAAGTCATTGGTAACTTGATGGAGATGGCATTGAATCTATAAATTACCTTGGGCAGTATGGCCATTTTCACGATATTGATTCTTCCAACCCATGAGCATGGAATGTTCTTCCATTTGTTTATATCCTCTTTTATTTCATTGAGCTGTGGTTTGTAGTTCTCCTTGAAGAGGTCCTTCACATCCCTTGTAAGTTGGATTCCTAGGTATTTTATTCTCTTTGAAGCAATTGTGAATGGGAGTTCACTCATGATTTGGCTCTCTATTTGTCTGTTATTGGTGTACAAGAATGCTTGTGATTTTTGTACATTGATTTTGTATCCTGAGACTTTGCTGAAGTTGCTTATCAGCTTGAGGAGATTTTGGGCGGAGACGATGGGGTTTTCTAGATATACAATCATGTCATCTGCAAACAGGGACAATTTGACTTCCTCTTTTCCTAATTGAATGCCCTTTATTTCCTTCTCCTGCCTGATTGCCCTGGCCAGAACTTCCAACACTATGTTGAATAGGAGTGGTGAGAGAGGGCATCCCTGTCTTGTGCCAGTTTTCAAAGGGAATGCTTCCAGTTTTTGCCCATTCAGTATGATATTGGCTGTGGGTTTGTCATAGATAGCTCTTATTATTTTGAGATACATCCAATCAATACCTAATTTATTGAGAGTTTTTAGCATGAAGGCTTGTTGAATTTTGCGGAAGGCCTTTTCTGCATCTATTGAGATAATCTGGTGGTATTTGTCTTTGGTTCTGTTTATATGCTGGATTACATTTATTGATTTGCGTATGTTGAACCAGCCTTGCATCCCAAGGATGAAGCCCACTTGAACATGGTGGATAAGCTTTTTGATGTGCTGCTGGATTCAGTTTGCCAGTATTTTATTGAGGACTTTTGCATCAATGTTCATCAAGGATGTTGGTCTGAAATTCTCTTTTTTGGTTGTGTCTCTGTCAGGCTTTGGTATCAGGATGATGCTGGCCTCATAAAATGTGTGAGGGAGCATTCCCTCTTTTTCTATTGATTGGAATAGTTTCAGAAGGAATGGTACCAGTTCCTCCTTGTACCTCTGGTAGAATTCAGCTGTGAATCCATCAGGTCCTGGACTCTTTTTGGTTGGTAAGCTATTGATTATTGCCACAATTTCAGAGCCTGTTATTGGTCTATTCAGAGATTCAACTTCTTTCTGGTTTAGTCTTGGGAGGGTGTATGTCTTGAGGAATTTATCCATTTCTTCTATATTTTCTGGTTTATTTGTGTACAGATGTTTGTAGTATTCTCTGAGAGTAGATTGTATTTCTCTGGGATGGGTGGTGATACCCTTTTATCATTTTTTATTGTGTCTATTTGATTCTTCTCTCTTTTCTTCTTTATTAGTCTTGCTAGCGGTCTATCAATTTTGTTGATCTTTTCAAAAAACCAGCTCCTGGATTCATTAATTTTTTGAAGGGTTTTTTGTGTCTCTATTTCCTTCAGTTCTGCTCTGATTCTAGTTATTTTTTGCCTTCTGCTAGTTTTGAATGTGTTTGCTCTTGCTTTTCTAGTTCTTTTAATTGTGATGTTTGGGTGTCAATTTTGGATCTTTCCTGCTTTCTCTTGTGGGCATTTAGTGCTATAAATTTCCCTCTACACACTGCTTTGAATGTGTCCCAGAGATTCTGGTATGTTGTGTCTTTGTTCTCGTTGGTTTCAAAGAACATTTTTATTTCTGCCTTCATTTCGTTATGTACCCTGTAGTCATTCAGGAGCAGGTTGTTCAGTTTCCATGTAGTTGAGTGGTTTTGAGTGAGTTTCTTAATCCTGAGTTCTAGTTTGATTGCACTGTGGTCTGAGAGACAGTTTGTTATAATTTCTGTTCTTTTACATTTGTTGAGGAGAGCTTTACTTCCAACTATGTGGTCAATTTTGGAATAGGTGTGGTGTGGTGCTGAAAAAGTTGATTTGGGGTGGAGAGTTCTGTAGATGTCTATTAGGTCCACTTGGTGCAGAGCTGAGTTCAATTACTGGGTATCCTTGTTAACTTTCTGTCTCATCGATCTGTCTAATGTTGTCAGTGGGGTGTTAAAATCTCCCATTATTATTATGTGGGAGTCTAAGTCTCTTTGTAGGTCACTCAGGGCTTGCTTTATGAATCTGGGTGCTCCTGTATTGGGTGCATCTATATTTAGGATAGGTAGCTCTTCTTGTTGAATTGATCCCTTTACCATTATGTAATGGCCTTCTTTGTCTCTTTTGATCTTTGTTGGTTTAAGGTCTATTTTATCAGAGACTAGGATTGCAACCCCTGCCTTTTTTTTGTTTTCCATTTGCTTGTTAGATCTTCCTCCATCCCTTTATTTTGAGCCTATGTGTGTCTCTGCACGTGAGATGGGTTTCCTGAATACAGCACATTGATGGATCTTGACTCCTTATCCAATTTGCCAGTCTGTGTCTTTTAATTGGAGCATTTAGCCCATTTACATTTAAAGTTAATATTGTTATGTGTGAATCTGATCCTGTCATTATGTTAGCTGGTTATTTTGCTCGTTAGTTCATGTAGTTTCTTCCTAGCCTCGATGGTCTTTACAATTTGGCATGTTTTTGCAGGGGCTGGTACCGGTTGTTCCTTTCCATGTTTAGTGTTTCCTTCAGGAGCTCTTTTAGGGCAGGCCTGGTGGTGACAAAATCACTCATCATTTGCTTGTCTGTAAAGGATTTTATTTCTCCTTCACTTATGAAGCTTAGTTTGGCTGGATAGGAAATTCTGGGTTGAAAATTCTTTTCTTTAAGAATGTTGAATATCGGCCCCCACTCTCTTCTGGCTTGTAGAGTTTCTGCCAAGAGATCAGCTGTTAGTCTGATGGGCTTCCTTTTGTGGGTAACCTGACCCTTCTCTCTGGCTGCCCTTAACATTTTTTCCTTCATTTCAACTTTGGTGAATGTGACAATTATGTGTCTCGGAGTTGCTCTTCTCAAAGAGTATCTTTGTGACGTTCTCTGTATTTCCTGAATCTGAATGTTGGCCTGCCTTGCTAGATTGGGGAAGTTCTCCTGGATAATATCTTGCAGAGTGTTTTCCAACTTGGTTCCATTCTCCTCGTCACTTTCAGGTACACCAATCAGACGTAGATTTGGTCTTTCCATGTAGTCCCATATTTCTTGGAGGCTTTGTTCATTTCTTTTTATTCTTTTTTCTCTAAACTTCCCTTCTCGCTTCATTTCATTCATTTCATTTTCCGTCACTGATACCCTTTCTTCCAGTTGATCGCATCAGCTACTGAGGCTTCTGCAGTCTTCACGTAGTTCTTGAAACTTGGCTTTCAGCTCCATCAGCTCCTTTAAGCACTTCTCTGCATTGGTTATTTTAGTTAAATATTCGTCTAATTTTTTTTCAAGGTTTTTAACTTCTTTGCCATTGGTTTGAATTTCCTCCTGTAGCTGGGAGTAGTTTGATCGTCTGAAGCCTTCTTCTCTTAACTCGTCAAAGTCATTCTCCATCCAGCTTTGTTCTGTTGCTGGTGAGGAACTGTGTTCCTTTGGAGGAGGAGAGGAGCTCTGCTTTTTAGAGTTTACAGTTTTTATGCTCTGTTTTCTCCCCATCTTTGTAGTTTTTTCTACTTTTGGTCTTTGACGATGGTGATGTACAGATGGGTTTTTGGTGTGGATGTCCTTTCTGTTTGTTAGTTTTCCTTCTACCAGACAGGACCCTCAGCTGCAGGTCTGTTGGAGTTTGCTAGAGGTCCACTCCAGACCCTGTTTGGCTGGGTGATAGCAGCGGTGGCTGCAGAACAGCGGATTTTCATGAACCACAATTTCAGCTGTCTGATCGTTCCTCTGGAGGTTTTGCTTCAGAGGAGTATCCGGCCGAGTGAGGTGTCAGTCTGTCCCTATGGGGGGTGCCTCCCAGTTAGGCTGCTTTGGGGTCAGGGTCCCACTTTAGGAGGCAGTCTGCCCATTCTCAGATCTCCAGCTGCGTGCTGGGAGAACCACTACTCTCTTCAAAGCTGTCAGACAGGGACATTTAAGTCTGCAGAGGTTACTGCTGACTTTTTGTTTGTCTGTGCCCTGCCCCCAGAGGTGGAGCCTACAGAGGCAGGCAGGCCTCCTTGAGCTTTGGTGGGCTCCACCCAGTTGGAGCTTCCTGGCTGCTTTGTTTACTTAAGCAAGCCTGGGCAATGGCGGGCGCCCCTCCCCTAGCCTCCCTGCTGCCTTGCAGTTTGATCTCAGACTGCTGTGCTAGCAATCAGCAAGACTCCGTGGGCGTAGGGCCCTCCGAGCCAGGTGCGGGACACAATCTCCTGGTGTGCCATTTTCCAAGCCCGTTGGAAAAGCACAGTATTAGGGTGGGAGTGACCCGATTTTCCAGGTGCCGTCTGTCACCCCTTTCTTTGACTTGGAAAGGGAACTCCCTGGCCCCTTGTGCTTCCCGAGTGAGGCAATGCCTCACCCTGCCTGGGCTCATGCACGGTGTGCTGCACGGACTGTCCTGCACCCACTGTTTGGCACTCCCTAGTGAGGTGAACCCAGTGTCTTAAATGGAAATGCAGAAATCACCCGTCTTCTGCATCGCTCATGCTGGGAGCTGTAGACCGGAGCTGTTCCTATTCAGCCATCTTGGCTCTACCCCTCCAAGATCATCTTATTTTATCCTCATAATAGCTTTGTGGCTAGGCACAGTGGCTTATGCATATAATCCCAGCACTTTGGAAGGCCAAGAGGGGAGGATTGCTTGAGGCCAGGATAACAGTAAGAGCTGGGTAACATAGTGAGACCCTGTCCTACAAAAACAACATAGTGAGACCCTGTCTCTACAAAAATAAAAAATAGGCTGGGCATGTTGGGGCATGCCTTTAGTCCTAGCTACTCAGGTAGCTGAGGTGGAGGGATTATTTGAGCCCAGGAGTTTGAGGTGGAAGTGAGCTTTGATAGCGCCATTGCATTCCATCCTGAATAACAGCAAGACCCTGTCTCAAAAAAAAAAAAAAAAAAGCTTTGCAAGGTAGGTAATACCATCTTTATTTTACAAATGAGGAAACTAAGATCCAGAAAGCTAGATAACTTGCTTAAATCACATAATTAGTAAATGGTAGAGCCAGAAGTTAAACGCTGTTATGTTCAAATCTGATAGATCTGTCTATGTTTCTGCTGCATAGGATCTCTTAAAGAGTAACATTTATTGAATGCCTACTAATGGGTCCAGTACTATGCCAAGGCTTCTGTGCTGAGAAATTCTAAAAGGGAGTTGGCATAAAAGTTGAAGACGATTGGCTTCCTGAAATACTATGATGAGAGAGATTCTGTGGTCCTATCTACACTCAAGAGGGAAGGATGCTGGGATTGATTATTAATGTCTCTTATGGGAACATGATAGGGTGGCCTTGCCAATTTTTCATAGTAGTTAACTATGACTTACAGAGTTACCCAATAACAGAGGCAGAATGACATGGTATTTAAAAGCTAGATTTTGGATATCTATAGACCTGATTCAAGTCTTGAATCCACGGTATACTTAACTGTGGTGTACTCAAGCTGAGTCTCTGTTATTTCCTTCTATAAATGAGGATGATAATAGTATCTACTTCACAGTTATTGTGAAACTTAAATGAGACAATTCACTTAAAAGCACATAATGCAATGCTTGGCATATTGGGTCTTCAGTAAATGTTACCTATTAGAAATAAAAGTCATGAGAATGGAAGTTTACCTTGATAGACCGTTTACTATTTTTTATTTTGTTTCTCTAATCTTAGAGTGGTTAACTCTCTAAGAATATCTAGTTGACATATTTTTCACAGTGACATAAAGGAGTAATTATTTTCTCATTTGTTTCCCTGACAGCTTTCTCTTCACTTCCTTAAGATTAGAAGTTCTAATTTGGCTAATTGATTCAGTTAATAATGAGCACCAAATTCTGAATAGGAGATCAGTAAGAAGGGTTCTATAAAACCACTGATAAAGGTGTGATGCATTAAAAACATCAGAATAGGTGTAATAATTTTAAGGGGCTGTGGTGGGATGCAGGGGTATAGAAAATCCTAATATCTGTGTTTTGAATAAAGGTGATATTTCTTTTGCACAATTTCTCCGTCTATGTTTCAGTCTTGTGAGATAAGAGGAATATGAAGGGGATTGAGGAGGGGCTGAATCTGAGAAGTGTAGCCACAAACCACTGTTTCTTGTCCCAGTTCCATTAGCACCATATAGTCAAGTGCTTTGGTACTGTGAGTGTACTTCGGTAGCTTGTAATTGCCCTGTGTTTCAGTCAAGAGATGGGTAATTGCTCCTATGGGCCATGGATTTCCTGCTAGCAGCATCTGATTGAAACAAGCCATTTATTGTGGTTAAAAACCCCAGACTTGCTGCAGTGTTTACAGATAAACCTTCTGTGCAACAGTCATTTATTCTACTCAGCCATCCATATATCAAAAATATTACACACTACCCCCCTCCTTTTTTCTTGAAGACAGATCAACTGTTCTTTTCAGTTTGATTAAATTTCAGTATGTAGTGTTGATGTGCCAACTCTTTTATCTTGTAGCTTATGTTTTAAATAAAGTTGCATTTCTTTAGACTTAAGTTCTATTCTATTTTGGGGACAGTTGTTAATAGCCACACTCCACACTACTGTAGTTGTAGTCAGGTACTTTTGCAAAATTGTCTTTTCTTTTTTCTGTTCCTCCAGTAAGACAAATACATATATTATAATACTCATGTGCCTGTTGATGCCCTCATGACTTGGATATTAGCAAAGGTAAGCCATTTATTCCTTAGCAATTATGAGCCTTTAGGTTTCTGGTAAGATGAAAGAGAACTGTGTGTTTTCTAATTTTAATGACAACTGCATTTGCAATGTATACAATCTATGATCCTCCATAATAACATAAGGTAGATGACACTCTGCCCATATTCAATTTTTATCGAGGTTCTTATTCATCCACCTCTACATTTCCATTAAAATTAGGTTTTGGCCAGGCGCGGTGGCTCACGCCTGTAATCTCAGCACTTTGGGAGGCTGAGGCGGGCGGATCACGAGGTCAGGAGATTGAGATCATCCTGGCATCATGGTGAAACCATGTCTCTACTAAAAATACAAAAATCAGCTGGGTGTGGTGGCACATGCCTGTAGTCCCAGCTACTCAGCAGGTTGAGGCAGGAGAATCACTTGAACCTGGGAGAAGGAGGTTGCAGTGAGCTGAGATTGTAACACTGCACTCCAGCCTGGTGACAGAGCAAGATTCCGTCTCAAAAAAAAAAAAAAAAAAAAAAAAGAAATTAGGTTTTAGGGGCTGAATGAGCAGTTCAATGTCTACATACGATTCAAACCTGTCCAGTTGATCTTGAGATTTGGTTGAATTTAATTTAATTTCTCTGTTTTTGAATAGTAACATTGATAACCATCTTTCACTTGCTTCCTTCATTCTTGTGTCAAGAACAAAGGAATGGTTAGAGATAAACTGGTTAGGGATAAACGTTCAGGGATAAACTGGGAATTCCCTGGACTTGGGAAATCAGAAACTTGGTCATTTCCCACCACATCCGCCTTTTAAACTTCCCTGCCAAACCTGTATACTTGGTTGGAGTTCATGAGTAATGTATGTTCTTTCTATAAGAATGAGTAGGATTGTCTGGTAACGTTAACATTTCCGTGTAAGTTCTATAGGTTGATTGGTAGGAAATATGGTTAATTCACTTTTTTTAATTGAATAACTGTGAAGGATTTCTATTCTTATGGTCAGACCTAGTCAAACAAAAGAGATGAGGTTCATCTTATTTATTTATTTATTTATTATTATTATTTTTTTTGAGATGGAGTCTCGCTCTGTCGTCCAGGCTGGAGTGCAATGGCATGATCTCGGCTCACTGCAACCTCCGCCTCCTGGGTTGAAGCAATTCTCCCACCTCAGTCTACTGAGTAGCTGGGACTACAGGCGTGCAATACCACGCCTGGCTAATTTTTGTATTTTTAGTAGAGACAGGGTTTCAACACATTGGCCAGACTGCTCTCAAACTGCTGACCTCAAGTGATCCGCCTGCCTCAGCCTCCCAAATTGCTGGGATTATAGGCGTGAGCCACCGCGCCTGGCTAAGGATCATCTTTAGTGTTTTCTTTAGCACCCTATGCTCTGTTTGCAGCCCTATCTTCCTGAAATATGTGGAGCTGGTCAGTTTATTTATAATGCAGTGTCCAAGAATATATTAATTAGGATTCACACAGCTCTATTCAAGCTTGGGTTCCTCAGACAATGATTCCTAATTTACTCTCCAAATTCTGAGGTTGAAATTAACGGTTTGAGCAAAAGCAATATACAATAGTTGAATTAATGGAAAGAATACTTGTCCATAGTACACAAATCAATAAATGTGGTCCCCTGGTAGATGGAAGATGAGCTGTGCGTGTCTGAGTGCTTAACAGCATGGGCACAGGACAAGAAAATAAAAACTCAGCCCCTATGGTGGTACAGGTGTATGAAGCATTTTAGCAGATCCAAATTTCGCATAAAGATTCATAGAGTAAGAATTACATTTACAAAAGTAATTCTTCATAAATTAACACTTTCTTATAGGCTCAGGTAGTTGGCTTATATATTTGCCTTGTTTACCTTATGAGTTAAGGTATTCTCACCTTACCTAAAGATGAAGATGCAAAGGCTCTTGAAGGTTGAATAACTTAATCTAGGTCATGGAATTTAGAAGAGGAACAGCTGGGGTTCTAACTCAGATAAGCCTGACTCCCAAATCCACGTGCTTTTCACGATTTCATTTGGTTCTTTAATTTTTCTTATGATTTCTCTGAATAATAAATTTCCTTAGTGCAGTTAAATATGATTTGATTGATTGGTATTTGGTTTTTGCTTGGCTTTTAAAGAACTCCTTCAATTATTGATTCATTCAGCTAATATTTATTTTTGTATCTCCCATGTGTCAGGCACTGGTAGCCACTGAGAATACAAAGATGAATGCAATGTGGTTCCTGTTCTTTAGGAGCTTTCAGAGAGGGAACAGATATGCAAAAAATATTTATGATTCAGTATGAGAGCCATATTAGAAGTATGTCCAAGTTTCAGGAGTGGGACAAAATGTAAGAAAGCATTTTGAGGAAGGAAGTTGTATTTGGCAAAGGAGTCTTACAAAAAAAGGAGTTTTAACAGGGGTCTTAGAAGATAGTGATGATGATAATAATGATAATTAGATAATAGCTACTAGTTTCTGAACACTTAGAATGTTCCAAAAAGCTGCTTAATGTCTTATATTTTTAAAACTCTCAACATCTTTAGGTGTTCTTTTCACATCTCATTGATGAGAAAACAGAAGTTCAGGGAAGTTAAACAACTAACTACTAGATGATGGAACCAGGATGCAAAGTCAAGTAGCTGGTTTCAAAAAGTCAGCCCCATTTTGTGGATCTGTTTTACTGAAGCTGTAGTGAGTGAGGATTTGCCTGGAAGATTGTGGGCTTGGGATGAAGGGATAATTGAAGACTGCAGACAGGTTTGACTGGCCAAGTGACCAGCATGTGCAAAGACAGGGAGAAGAGAAACAATGGGGTATAAATTGTGGAGTTCTATGTTGCAACATCTGGCTGAATTGTACCTTATACGTTGAATGTTGTTAAGGAAGAAAGCCCTGAGATTGTGTTCGGATCAAGAAGGACCCATTTGGACATGAGAAGGAGTTTGGACTAGGTGTCATTGGAGGACTGTAAGTAGAGGAATGAAATGATCCCATTAGTTTTCATCAGTGAGGTATGCACAGGTAATTAGAAGACATTCTAGGTTTCAGGGATATGAGTTAAAGCCCTCAAAAAATGTTAATAAGCAGCAATTTAATAGCCTTAACTTTCTATCATCATGCTTTCTTTCTAGTCAGAGCACTTCTAACAAAGAGGTTAGGTAAGTCCTTGAAACTGAAATCTGCAAATATCATGGCCATTTATCTGGGTTGCAGATAGAACTGAAAGAACCTTGATCACTCTTTTTTGTTGTTGTTTTTTGAGACAGAGTCTTGCTCTGTCGCCCAGGCTGGAGCGTAGTGTTGTGATCTCGGCTCACTTCAACCTCTGCCTCCCAGGTTCAAACGATTCTTGTGCCTCAGCCACCCGAGTAGCTGGGACTATAGGTGTGCACCACCACGCCCAGCTAAGTTTTGTATTTTTAGTAGAGATGAGGTTTTGTCATGTTGGCCAGGTTGGTCCTGAACTCCTGGCCTCAAGTGATCCACCCGCCTTGGCCTCCCAAAGTACTGGGATTACAGACATGAGCCACCGCACCTGGCCTTTGTCACTCTTTATGTCACCTGAGACAGAGATTTATTCTGGACCAGCACTTTGGATCAAATTGCTTTCTCCCCAGGGAGGGCCTCATATGGAGGATTTGTGAGTCACAGATTTAGGTCTTTCTCCCCACCCTGCCTCCCCTGCCCCGGCAGAATGCATTCTAACATTTTATAGGCTATATAACCCAAACCCCAGGCTTCCAACCCATAAAATGGATATTGACAACCCATTTGGGGGAAGGAGAGCTGTGGTTGAAAGGGCCACTGGGTTACTGATCTTAATTGCTGTCTTTCTTGGTATGGCAGCTACCAGACGGAATGCACCACCTGAAGATGTAAAGCCAGCAGCAGTCTTAATCTCTCCTGATATTATCCTCCTTAGATTGACTCAAGCATTGCCTGACACTGGCAGCTATTTTCCCTGACTTTCTTTGCTGTTATATGATGACCTTTCCTTTGTTTATTGTTTTATTTGAACTTTCTGAGAGTTTATATAATTGATGGGCCTGTGTACCACAGTATGTCGGGAAATCTGCTAGTGAAGTACTACAATATCTGTATGCATGTTTTTTCCTTTCCTTCCATCCCTACCCTCACTTCTGATGTCAGATAGTCAACATTCCAACTAGTGAGCTGATGTGGTAATAGAGGAATTTCCTTATCTTGTAAGCAAAAGATTTGGGTCAATCAGAGTCACCTAAAGTCAGCCTACATTAGAAATTTCAACTTTTTGCTGACAGCTTCTTGGGCTTTGATATAATACCCAAGTTACAGGTTTTGATATATTTCTGAACAGAGATCCATCTCTACTTACTTTACCTCAGCTTGACAGGGGTGTTGAAAAATACGAATTATGATATTGTTCATTACTTAAGAAAAATATGCAGTAAATGATTGTCAATATAGGTTTGCTAGCTAATCATGTAATGTTTTTGTCTGATTTGATAAACCCACAGGAGTTAGAAAAATACACAAGAAATGAAAAAAAGCAAGTTACAAAACAGAATGTATAGAATCCCATTTTTGAGCTAAATTATATATGATATCAGATTAAAGATGTGGAGGAAAAACATCAGAAAGTTAGTAGTGATACCCTTTGGGCCACAAGGATTTTTTATGTCCTTTATTCCTGTATTAGTGTGTAATTTCTTATATTTAGAAAAGTTTAAAAAGACAGACATTAAGCACTGGCATAACTCAAAAGCCTCTCATGTGTAACAAGTTAGAATGATTAGCAAATACATAAAATATTTTGTATGTTTCAAATAAAGAAGTTAATTGTTCAGTTGACATGGTTAAGCCTAAAGTTTCCTAGTTGTCATTTTAAATTGAACTGTGCCTGGGTTTTGTGAGAATGATTGAGTCTCTGATATTTTGACCGTAAGGAATTAGGCTTGGTAAGTTATTGCTTTCATATTCTTAGAGCCTGTGATCAAGGTAAGCATTAAAAACACTTCCACTAGTGTTAGCAATTGATACGCAAATAGATGCATTTGCAGATAGCTCTTGCTCATGTTTGGTGCTAGCCATGGTCATATATATACATATATGTCTATATGTATACATATTTTAGTACATTCTCTGTCAGTCAGTCATGCCTAATATCCATTGGGAGCAAATGGTATGCCAAACATTATAATGGGTGTTCAGAATAAGAAATACATGATGCCTGTCCTCAGGGGGCTCATGGTTGCTTTGAGAAGGAGTTCAGCGTAAATATTGAATTTCATTGCTTAGATGTGTTTTCATTTATAGAGGGAGATGGAGTCTAAAATTGTTATGCTTCGCCATCCCTTCTGAGAGGTGTTCTAAAACAAGGCGTCACTGCAGGCAATGTTGTGACTGAATATTTTCTCAAGGGGATATAGTTAATCATTAAACATCTAGTTTGGTGCTGATTTAGCAAAAATTCTTCATGAATGTTCACAATTGTGATTTTCCTTGAGTTGCTTAGGGTAGATTTGGAAACCTGAGGGTGAGAGCTGAAGTGTCTGGTTTGGCTTAAGGGCCTGATGTGAGGGGGAGTTTTTAGAGTCTTTTCAGGATCCTGTAAAGTTAGTCCTGTGTCCCCTGCTCATGGAATAATGCTGTAAAAGAGGTCCTTAGAAGAGAAGAAAACTACCTACTAAGTAATGGAGTTGGCAAGAGAAATTTTAAACCCAGAGGGCATTCATCAAGGTTGATCAGGCACTCAGATTGTCTGGGTTGGCTCTTTGTGATCACGGAAAACCAGCAGGGGGTGGGGTGCAGGAAGACATGATACCCAGGGTTGCCTCTTATTTCTGTCAGCAAATATGTCTGTTAGAGGGTATTGTGTCTTGATACACAAGATGTCAAAATTAAAAATTAAAAATACTCCAAAACAAATGCATTGAGAGAAATTTATGCCAGAAAACTTTCAAATATAGAGAAAAATGCTATCCGTTTAATATCATTATTTGAGAGAAGGTATTCTGATTTTTGAATGAATTTAATATTTTTCATATTTGTGTTTATATATGGATTTGATCTATCCATCCAGATTTGACCTACATACATATATGAATTCATTCCAGTCATTTTCTGAGCCTAATTTCCTCTTCTATAAAATGAGGACACTGATGCCTTCCTGGCACGTGACAGACACTAAGATCAGTTTGTGGAGCTAAATTTAAAGTGCTTAGCACAGTTCTTGGCAAAAAGTAAGGCATTCAACAAATGTTGTACCCCTTCCTCACCTTTATGTTGGGATATGAAGATGAGTGAGACATAGTGTCTGTCTTTGAGAACCTTCTGGTTTAGTAGGAAAGAAAACCAGGTTAATAAATAGAACCCATGAGACCTCCTATGGAAGGTGTTTTGAGCCTGAGAAGGCAATGACTAAGGACCTCTGTGTTTTCACCACACCAGAATTGTCCAAGTCAGCCATGTTATTTGCATAGGATGGAATTGAATGTCCACGCAAAAGCCTTGAAGTCATTGGCAACCTGTAAGAAAATGTTGTAATGGTGAAAGAACTTAATGTGTACACTGAGTAGAGAATGATTTTTAGCAGAGGGCCTGCATTAGTTTCCCAGGCTGCCAAAACAACGTACTGCAAACGGGGTGGCTTAAGTATCAGAAGTTTATTGCCTCGCTGTTCTGGAGGCTCAAACTCTGAGGTAAAGGTATGGACAGGGTTAGTTTCTTCTGAGGGCTGTGAATCTGATCCATGCCACTTTCGTAGCTTCCAGTGGTTTGCTGGAATCTTTTGTGTTCCTTGGCTTCTGCTCTATCACTGCCTTCATCTTCACGTGGTGTTCTCCCGTGTGTATGTCTGTGTCTGAATGTCCCCTCCTTACATGGACACTAGTCATTTTAGATTAGGAGCCTACCATACTCCACTGTGACCTCATCTTAACTAAGTACATCTGTATTGACTCTGTTTCCAAATAAAGTCAAGTTCTACGATACTGAAGCTTAGGAATTCTACATATGAATTTTGGGGAACATAATTCAACCCATGATAGCACCCTTTTTGATATAAGAAGTAAGTGTTTCTGTATATTTTTTAAGGTACAAGGAGGAACAACAAATTAGCTTTTCTCCCAAATGCAATAGGCATTAGAAAGGCACACATTTTATCTGGATGAACACAACAGAAGAGAATAGATACTGAGAGAGAAAGAAAGGAGCTAGCTTTCATTGGATGCTTTCTATTGTCTAGACACTCTTAGATTCTTTGTCCAAGTTATTTCATTAAAATAATTTAGTTCTCATTAAGACATACTTATAGGGACATTTTCACTTTGTAGATGTAGAAACTGAGGCTCACAGGCATGGAATAACTACCCAGAGTTTGGAGCCACAAAGGGGTGGGGATTTGAAAAGTAATTTGATGGGTACCCGAAAACATGTTTCTCCCTTCTAGCATGATGTCATCCCAAGAAAAAAAAAAGCTGTGGTGATACATGAAAGATTGTGGAAGTCAAAGACCCTAGAACATTGTTCTATAAAGAGTGGCTCTTGTCAACTGGAATAGCATTATCAGTCAGGGTCTTAGTCATATTTTAAAACTTTATAATGGAAACAGATACCCCAAGATTCTTTCATTCTTGCAAAGATCCTATTACAGGCGAACATAAAAACCATCAATCCAAACTTCAATTCAAAAAATTTACAATTTTCTACATTTTCTTACCCTACTCATCAGCTTGTTCACCACTGTAGGAAAAACTGAGTCCACAATTGGATCATAAGAAGAGGCTCTTCTGGTGGTACACATGGAAACTTTGGCCACTTAAAATCTGACTTTCCTCTGTTTAGCATTCAACATATTCAATCCTCCACAGCCTCCGCACCCCCCCCACCCCGCCACCATTTCCCTTTCTTCTTCTCTATTCTTGTCCTACCACATCCGTGTCATGGAAATGGCTACTGAAATAAATTAGTTTAATTTGTGAAATCACATTATGGTTCTCTCTGCTCATGCCAGTTTGCCCAGATTAGCCCAAGCAGATGGCTCTGGAGTTTCATCACTGGTGAGAAAAGGGGCCTTTTCCAGAGATGAAATACTAGTGTGGGAGAAATGTTGTGGATGCCAAAAAGCTGTGTGCTTGAGTTTTTGGGCTAGCAAAAGCAGAGCTTCACATCAGGTCGACTCTGCCTTCCGAAGAGAGGGCTCTCGGAGAGCTAGAAGCAGCTGGTTCTGGAGAAAAGATGGCTTGAAAAGAATCAGAGGCATTATGAGTCTTAAATTATTTAAGTTCCTCCTGTGGCAGCGAACTGTAATTGCTTCCTATTTCTGTAAATATTAGCAGCTGTGAGCCTTTCAAGTAAGAAGCTAAAACAGCACTCAGTGTATCATACTTAACTCCGGAATATTGTTAAATATCTGACCTTGGGCTGTCAAAGCGCGCTCATTACCCACACTAGCCCTTCTGCTAGGGAGTTGTTGACACTCTGAACTGGTGCTTTATTTTCAGCCTGGGCTGTAATAGCCTCGATGGATGAAGAACCAGCAAAGGGAATTGCAAGTCACCAAGTAGCAACGTCTTGATCCATTTCCTCAGAGGAGGTCGCTTTTGCGTTTGCTGCCTTTTAGTTGTTTTCACACCTGTGACTCCACCTACAGCTGGCATGACAGCTCCTTCATCCAACAGCAAAAACTTGAAATCAGCTGCTACTCTTCCCAAACTACTTTGTATGCCAGCTCTTACCTCTTTATTCTCCGCTGATCTCTCTGCCTCATGTTCCATGCTATAGTCATACTCATTTTTTTTTTTCAGTCTTTAGATCCTCATATTCTCCCTTGTCTCTTGGAGTTGGTCCATGCTGAGCCCTCTATTTGGAACACACTCTGCTCATCCCATTGCGCCTCTATGCTAGCTTCCACTTATTTTTACAGATGACACCTGCTTTTATTAAGCGACGCCTTCCCTGACCATCCAAATCTTGGCTAGTTATGTTTTACTTATTTCCCCATATTTCCAGGCATTTTCCCCATAAGAACACACACCATACTAGATTGTAAAAACTTATTTTGTGGTCTTTGTCTAGTGAGCTCCCTGAGGGTAAATGTCAGTCCTATTTGTGGTTTTAGTTGCAGGGTCTGTTTGGAGACTGGCACATAGCAAGTGCTTCATAAACATTTGTTGAATTCATACTTCTATGTCTAGCAATACCAGAGGGCTTATCTTAGTCTTGAGGAATAGAGCTGCCAAGCAATCAGTGTATGTGGCAGAATCTCATAGATGTCTTCAAATAGCCAGTTCCTCTTCTTCCTTGTTAATACATTTGTTTGGACTAGAATGTGACCAGCTCGGTAGGTAAATCATGAATGGCCTAAGCCAATTATTAAAATCCCATTTCTTTTCGCCACTGATTGGTTCAGCAGTGGGCATGTGGGCCAGTTCTGGCCAATGCGACATAAAGGGGAGTATGTTGAAGGTTCCAGGAAAGATATTGCTTTTTGTTAATAGAGTTTTGTGAGAAGGAAGCCGGTTTTATCCTTGTCCATTCCTTTCTACTTATGTGCTTTCATAGAAGATAAAAAGAGGTGCTACAAACATTTAGCAACCATGAGGAAATAGACCCGAAAACGAAGGCAACACATGAGGACGGGCAAGTGGAAAGATGGAAGTTTCTTAGGTCCTTGATGATGTTGCTGAGTTGCCAAAATCAACCTTGGGACAATTTACCTCTGGATGTTTATAAAGCAAACAATAAATCATTGTCTGGTTTTAATTACTTTTTTGTTACCTACAGCTAAAATTATTCTAACTGATATAGACACCAGGAAAAGAAAGGTGGGTGCATGGATTTTGGGGCTCATTTAGAAAAACTGAAGAGACACCATGACATAATGAGAGAAGTCAGCATAGAAAATTTATTGGATTTGAGGCTGAGACGTCTTAGTTCTATCCACAACTGTCCTGAATCTTTTCTGTGTGATCTTGGACAAGCCGTTCTTCTGCCTTATTCTCTAGTCAGGCAATAATTTATTCAACAGGCAACAAAAAATGCATTTGATTGCCAACCGTGTGTTATACACTATATTAAGTGTTTGTTTAGGAACACAAGGTTAAACTAGATGATGATCTCTAAGTTCCTTTATTTATAAAACTGATTCATCTTTTATTTTTATGTCTTTGAAAAGAGTTTTAGAAACTGTGAGTCCATAAAAATCCTGTACAACTTCCCCAGAAAATCTGCCTTGATTCCAAGCGTGTTTACCATTGGCCTTTCTCCTCATCCAAATTTTTTGCAGATCCCGTCTGATAGAATTTAAAAAAACCCCACAAACCCACCAGCATCTGTCTCTGGCAAGCATGCTCGTGAGTCACATCTCCTCCTCTGCAAAGCAAAGTCTCATGAAACTAACTGATTAAAAGGAGAACATAAAGAGGGGGTAGTCTGTTGGATTTATTTTAGGTTTAGCCTTCTAATTTCCATTCCACTTGCACTTATTTATTCAGTCACAAGGTCTTGGAGCTTGCAATATATTTAGGTGACCCTGCTCTGGCTCCCCTCCCTAGTTTCCCCGTGGGGAATAAAGGTTATGGTGTTGTCATCAATGGCATTACATTATAGCCACAGCTGACCACACTCAGTGGGTGATTTCTCACCAGTTCATAATCATCTCACTTTGATTGAGACAGTGCTTTTGATTCAAACTCCCACAATCCTGCAAGTTGTTTATAGGTAGTAACCCCTGTTCTTGGTGGTGGTGCCATGCTGTTAGATCGGGAATCATTCTCCTTAGCTGGGGGCACTGGGCAGAGGCTGGGCTGCAGATAGTCATCATTCCAAATGGGATAGAGGATGGTGAAGAGCTGACCACTAGCAGCTGCTGGTTGTAAGTTTTAAGATATTGGCTTGACTGCCAAGTGTAAGTAGTCCAAAGCTTATACAGTGGTTCATGGTGTGCGGACTCAACAAATTCTGTGTTGTTGCTCTTCTATTGTTAGCATGTGACTTCTTTCTCTGGGTCTATGATGGGTGCTTTAGTTCCCATCACTGGGTCTGAATTTCAACAAGGGGGAAGAAAGGAAGAATAATAGGATTGCATGTGTTTTTTTTTTTTTTGGATGTGACCCAGAAAGATGCACGAGTAACTTCTGCTCATAACCTTCATTGGCTAGCACCTGGTCACATAGCCACATCTAGCTTTAAGGAAGGTTAGAAAATGCAGTATTTAACTTGACAGCCATGCACACAGATACTTCTATTATAATAGAAAAATTGACATGGGGTAGAAGGCTAGAAATCTCAGGCACAGTAATCTTCAAGGGATGGTAACAGGAGTAGTAACTTGGTGAGTTTCAGCATCTATGCAGCTGTGAATTCTATTTTTTTTTTTTTTTTTTTTTTTTGAGACAGGGTCGCATTCTGTCACCCAGGCTGGAGTGTAGTGGTACGATCTCGGCTCACCACAAACTCTGCCTCCCAGACTCAAACGATTCTCCTGCCTCAGCCTCCTGAGTAGCTGGGATTACAGCTGTGTGCCACTACCACCTGGCTAATTTTTGTATTTTTAGTAGAGATGGGGTTTTACCATGTTGGCCAGGCTGGTCTTGAACTCCTGACCACAAATGATCCACCCGCCTCGGCCTCCCAAAGTGCTGGCATTGCAGGCATAAGCCACCGTGCCCGGCCACAGCTCTGAATTCTTTATGGAATAATTCTCACTTGAGCAACACCTCATAGTTTCCCTCTTGTATTCTCTTATTTGTGTTCTTATTTCTTCTCCCAGCTACTTTCCACTTTCTGGGAGTGGAAAAACCTGTCCTATAACAGGATCCTCCTGTACCAGGATTAGGTCAGTGGCGCTTTTTGTGATTTAAATCATATTTATGCATTTGCTTCCATTTTTACAGGCTGGAGAAGCAGATTGATACCTAAACACATACTTCAAAATAGAGTTTTGCCCCTTCCTTTCCGCCAATGTGTTAGCAGAGCCCTTTGCCTCTAAAGGGGAGAGCAGAACCCCAGTACCAGCTGTGATGAGTAAAAGAGAGACATTTAGTGAGGCAGCATTTTTTGCCTGGTGAGGGTTTGCTCTCTAGAGGTGCTTATATCTTTTTAAGGAAAGCCAACCAAGCTGCTATGGTCTCTGTTTAAAATGTGTAAAAGACAGCAGCAGGTAACTTGCTCATTGTACATTCTCCAGACATTTTCACTCTCTCCCAGAGCTAAGGAGAAATGACATATTATCTGTTTCTTGACAACTGATCTAGGAATATTCCTCCAAAGAACAACTCTTGATTTGTACTTTATTTCATCCTTTTAAGAGATACACTACCAGCGAATTTAAAAGTTGTAATGTTTCATACGTGAGGGATTTAGGTTCTATCTGTCCATTATTTTGGCTGTGAATTGGTGACATTTGCTCATCCCCAAATGAAGCTCCAGTATGTCCTTAATAAAACTCTGCGAACAGAGAGATCTATGCTCTGGTTTCTACAGTGAATGAAGGAATTTGTAGCAGTCGTCCTACGGTGTTCTATATATAACTAATAGTTTAGAAAGTGAACTGTTTACTGTGGTGACTTATGGTTGTTTAGAAAAAGGAGGCCATTGGTGGAACTTTATTTTCTTATTGCATGGTAAAATTCACAAGGCCTTTCCCTGTAGAAACATGAGGAGAATTAGGACTAAGATGCTGTTAGGTGGGAAATGAGCAGCGGAGAACACCTGGGCCCCTTTCCCTTCCAGTGCTCTCCTCTTTTTTGGTCTTGAGCTGCTTGGGAAATGTGACTTTGGTCCCACATGTCAGCATCCCCTGTTCTAGAGATGCACCAAGCTCTTGATCTCTACATCCTTTGCTGTGTGGATAAGGCTTGAGTCCTGTATTTCACATCTTCAGAGGCTGGTTCTCCGCTAGGTAAAGGGCTGGCCAATCTAATTTGTTTACTTTAAGAAGATTTTGAATGATGGAAACACCAGGCATTAGGTAGGTGGAAAGGGGAGATATTTTAGGGCAGATTTAGTTTTTTGTTTGTTTTTTTGTATTCCTTAGAAGCCCATTCCTTCCTGATTTCAGAGCTATGGACTCTCTTAGGAAAAAATAACCCAAAGATTAAATATTTTCTTATGAATGAGGAACTGAAAGAATGTTGAAGGCCAGATTCTTGAGGGTGAGAAAGAAAATTGGAAAATGAAAAGAAAGCAGCAAATGAAGTGGGTTGGAATAATCTGTGGGTTTTTTTTTTTTTGCATTTCTCCTTTTTGTCTGGTTTTAAAAGAATCTACGTGTCTATTTCCTTCCTTCCTTCCTTCCCTCCCTCTCCCTCCCTCACTCCCTCCCTTTTCTTTCTTTCTTTCTTTCTTTTTTTCTTTCTTTCTTTCTCTTTCTTTCTTTTCTTTCTGGCTCTCTCCTTCCTTCCTTCCTTCCTTCTCTCTTTCTTCTTTCCTTCCTTCTTTTCTTCCTTCTTTCCTTCTCTCTTTCTCCCTTCCTTCCTTCTTGCCTCCTCCCTCCCTCTCACATATCTAGAGGGAGGATTTCTCTGAGTATGGATAGTGTCAAAAACTTGTGCTTTACTATTTAAGTGAAGATAAGGGTAGCAGGTGGAGGGAGAGATTTGATAGCTAAAATGGCATTGATGTCAGTTGCACATTTATTGATCTATTTTGTTCTTGTATGACTAGTGATCTTTGCAGAAATTCAGCATTTTTGCAACAGAAATCTGAAGACTACCTTGTTCAACTACTTTATTTTACATATGATGGAAACTTGGAGGTCCAGACAAAAGTGACTTGCATAAAGCCTTCCAAATAAATTGCTGTTATTTATTTTAAAAAGTAAACTGTTTATTGAAAAATTATATACATTCAGAAAAGTGCAAAAAACTTTCCAAAGTGACTAGATCAGTGTAACTAGCTTCTAGACCAAGCCATGGAACATTACCAAGCACCCCAGAAATCTCCCTCATGGCCACCTCTGTCACCACCAAGCTCTCCAATCCCAAAGGTAACCACTATTCTACTTAAAACACAGCATAATTTCTCCCGTTTTGGTGAATTTTATGTAAATGGAATCACATAGAATCTGTTCTTTTTTATATGGCCTTTTTCACTTCACATAATATTTATAAAATTAATCGATGTGCATGTCATAATAGTCTGTCCATTTGCATGGCAATACTTTATTCTCATGTGTGAATGTAACTCTATTTACTTTCCTGTTGGTTTGCTTTTAGTGACTGGAGATTCCTCGTGCTCATTTTTATGTTTATCCTAATTATCTTGCCTCAGGACAGGAATATTTTCTCTAAATCAAACTACAAGGTCATTGTTTGAGGTTGAATCCTTAAGTACAACAACCAGGAAACAAGAGTATATATCACCACTGATTATCTGCTGCAGCAACTCCTTTTTTCTTTGGCCCTACTTTCTCTGACTATTGAGAAACTAGTTGAACAAGAGTCAGATAACATTTCCCCTCTTCCTTTTTCTTCTTCATTATGGAATTTTGCTATGAAGAATGGATTTACCATTTGGGTTTTGGATGATTCCTGCTGAAGTGGTTCATCTGGAGCAGTGACTTTCCTTGTTCGTTCTTCCCAGATCCTCTGGGAGAATCCAGATGGTTCTTGCATTTTTAGTGAATGAACACTTGGCATCTTGCATAATCTAATTGTCTAAAACTGCGCACATGCTTACCATCTGAAGTGGTGCTGTCTGCCAAAGGTGTCAGGTTATCTTTCAGATGACTTTAAGAAAGAAGGTATTTTAGCCCAAAATGATGGCATCAAAACGTGTCTCTCCTGGTTAGCTAAAATTGACAGTTTTTAAACCTCTTTATTAAAAATACAATTCATCAGTCTGAAAAAGAGAATCTAATTATTTAACTGTCAGCAGTTTTCCCCATGGAAAATAAACCTTAAGTGTTTACATGTAACTTAGCTAGATTTTAACCAATTTACTTATTTAACCAAGTATTAAAAAAAATCTATACCATACCTTGTAAGTTCTTCTAAACTCTTTTTATTTCCATTGATTTTGATTAAACAGGTAATTGGCCGTTGATCAATAGGCACAATTCTGATGAGCTGGTTTGGCTGAACCTTCTGTGTGACAGAGCTCCGGGAAGAGGGAAGCCAGAGGTTTGCTGACACTCCAATCTATCTTCGATGAATGCAAGCTGGCTAATAAATATTTAATGGGCAGTTGTTTGCAGTTTAATAGAATTAGATAATTCTATTAGAATCCTGTTTGGAGACCTACAGGTATCATATATCACAGTTGAAGACGTGGTTAATAATTTAAGCTAAGTGACTAGTAATTAGAGAGACAGATTAAGCAGGAACTTTTGGTTTTAAGCCACTTGGGAATTGGGGTGTGTGTGTGTGTGTGTGTGTGTGTGTGTGTGTGTGTGTGTGTGTGAATGCAACAGAGTATGTGTCTGTGAGAGCAAAAGAGAGCAAGAGAGTACAAGTGAGAGCGAGAGTGAGTGAGCGAGAAAGAGAAACTCGATAGGATTTTAGCCTATAAACCATTACCCGGATTAGCTAATGCAGCAAGTTTGGGCCAAGCCTTAAACGTGATAACAAAGCATGAAGCCCCTGGGGTTTATTTAATAGCTCATCCCCTCAGTTAATGAGATGGAAAATAGTTCACTGTTTATCTACAGTAGATTGAGCAGATGTTGCCAATTCCATTTTATGGCATGTAATCTTGGTGAGATTGTCTTCTGCCCGTTACCTTTTCCTGGCCTCAGTCTCTCCTGTACTCTTCTTGTTTGGGGGATTGCAGATACCCTCTTGGCCATGGACTAGATGGAAAAACTTCCAAGGAAGGGCTTAATGGCCTTTTCAAGTTCTAAACAGTCACTTCTAATAGGGTGAAGCTGGTTGGTTGACAAAGATTTGCAAACAGCTTCAAAAATGTGAAGACTGTTGACTCTAAGGACTCCCCTCAAATTACTGTTTATGAAACTCTTCCAGTTTGGGATTTTATTTCATTGGTTTCATTTGCCTCTTTTATATTTCAGTATTCTACAAATATAATTAGAGCATTGCGTCGAAGAAACGTAGTGTGATTCTCATTTTAGTAAACCATTTCAATTAACCAGAATCATTAGGAAATTTGTATTTTCCTAAATTGTGATATCAGGAGAAAATGGCTAATTTACAAGCAACAAGATAGTAGAGATACAGTTTAAGGAAGGAAATAAGCCAGCTTAGGAAATGGCCTGTAGATTTGATAGGATTTACCTTTGCCTATAAGCTTTATAGGACTTACCTTAGCCTACAGCAGAAAGCTGGGCTTATAATGGGCATAAATATATAAAGGCTTGTTTTCTATCATGCACAAATGTCTAGGGGTATGGGGGTATGTGGTATTTGATATTAGATCAGCGGTGCAAGGATGACAGGGTTGAAGCCTCTGTGATTCTCTTGACTTTTTTTCTTTATGTCTTAAGATGGCTGCTGTTATTCCAGCCATCCTGTTTGCATTCCAGGCAGGAACTTGCAGAAAGGGATAATGTTTCCCAGAAATTCTCAAGAGACATCTGCTTATTTCTCGTTGACCCTTAGTTACAAGGGTCTCAGAAAACTCTACTTTTATCCATCTAGTCTCTATAAGAGAGGAAGGAGAGGGAAAGAAAACTGGAAGAAGTGTTGAGTGAGCCAACCTACAATATTTGCCATGTTCTTTAAGGAAATTTTCTTATTTTGTAGTAAGTATTGACTTAAGTCTCTCTTACCAGAATGTAAGCCCTTTATGATTTGTTTAGGCTCAGTATTCTAAATGGTAATTAGAAACCCTTGCACTATGGCATATAGAAGTACTTGACAAATTATGCTACAGTCTTGAGAGGAGGCCATAGAAAAGGGAAGAATTACTCAGAGAGGAGGAAGTCAGAGACAAAATGTTATGTAAAAACACATATAGGCCGGGCATGGTGGCTCACACCTATAATCTCAGCACTTTGGGAGGCCGAGGCAGGTGGATTACTTGAGGTCAGGAGTTCAAGACCAGGCTGACCAACATGGTGAAACCCCGTCTCTACTAAAAATACAAAAATTAGCCGGGCATGGTGGCACACCCCTGTAATCCCAGCTACTTGGGAGGCTGAGGCAGGAGAATTGCTTGAGCCCAGGAGGCAGAGGTTGCAGTGAGCCAAGATCGTGCCACTGCACTCCAGCCTGGCCGACAGAGTAAGACTCTGTCTCAAAAAAAAAAAAAAAAAAAAACAACAAAAACAAGAAAAACCTCATGTATACACATAAACACACACATATTGACAATCAAATCATAAATAAATATTAGCAATGAAATCTCTCCCTCCACCCCCTGCCCTTCACTTAAATAGTGAAACACAAGTTTTTTGATATATATATGTATATGTGTATGTTTATGTGTGACTGGTATTATTCTATCTTATGGCTGGTATTCTCTCTTGTCCTCAACAGATTTGTAGGAAACAGTAAGAGAAATTTCCAGAAATGCTTGTGGCCATCATAACAGCCCAGACAATAACAATTTAAGGTTTGCTGTATGATTTGTTCTTTTTGGGTTTTTTTGAATAGTACAAAGAAAGTTCAGATTCACCTAATGTTTATTGAGATCATCATGCTTAGCACATGTACAAACATTAACTCAATTAGCATTCAAAATAATCTGTGTGAGGGTGGTCATATTCTCTAAATAGCATCACCCTTCGCGTCTTTTTGTTGTCTCTCACATCTACTTACCAAATCATTCTGGCTCTACCTTTGAAATACATCTGAGTCTGATCACTTCCTAGTTTCACCACCAGTACCTTAGCCTAAATCACTGTCAGTATTTGCATAGACTGCTTCAAGTGCCTATTGAATTATCTTTTTGCTTTCCTTCTGCACCTACCCCCTACCAAGTTCATAATCATTTTCCTGCAGAGAAGACAGGGTGAAAACATGTGATGCGGTTAGTATATGAACATATTTTGTGGCTCCTGGGATCAAATGTATGTAGATAGTGAAAGAGGAAGAAGGTTTGGAAGAAAAGTACCCATTGTGACAGCTCTCCGGGAGAACATGGTCATATGGGGGCAGGGGTCCACGTGGTGTTCCTAAAGATCTTAGAGAAACCTAGTAGTCATAGGACAAAGAAAACACCACAGGCCCCCCAGCCCCATAAAGAAAAAAAGCATGGAGGGAGATTGAAAAGGACTGGAGAATTTAGCCAGTAGCCAGCCGGCTCCTTTGCAAGTTGTACACACTCCTCAATACAATGTGTTGACTTTGTACAAGGAGGCTGAGGTGCTGCTATCCATTCAGAAGACGCTGGTGTGCAATGAAAGCAGAACAGCAGGAGCTGTACAGTGGAGAGGACTCTTTTGATTTGTAGCTCCTTTTGTTGCATTCCTTTTGAGTTTTCTTGGTTCTGTGGTTTGGACCTCCACAGACCTAGAAAAGTTCAGAAACTTGAAAGGGAAAAAAGCCTTTCCTCCCCAGGGCTGGCTCCTCCACTTTCATCTGTGTCAGGTGTTCATGCCTCACAAAGATGGTGCTAAATGGAACTCTCTGCAACCTCTGGGTAGCTGGGAGTCCTTGTGAGATGTTATGTTCTGGGAATAATGGAGTCTTGTTACTACAGGCTGTTAACATACACCCTTCCATTGTTGAGAACGACATCCAGGCAGCCACAAAGCACATGGCTTCCAGTGGAATCCTAGGCTCGAGGATCTCTTGGGGAGTTTGGTTCTGTGAAAGGAACATAGAAACCCCAGGCCATTACTTCTAAGAGCTGTTTCTCTCTCTCTCTCTCTTTTTTTTTTTCCTGAGTAAGTTGTTTAATTTTATCTTTATGTTTGGCAATACAAAGAGTTTAAAGTATCTGGTTGTAACAAACCGCCAAGTACAAGCGATTTCAGGGAATTTGCTTTGTAATATGGTTATGTTATCTTCTTTGAAGGAATGATAAATATTTTTATCTACACAATAGGTAGGTATCTTGCTTTCTGGAATTTTCTATGATATCATTCTACCTTGACTCTCATGGAGAATAAATATAGGGAATATGTTCTAATATGCCACTATCACCTCTGTATGTAGGCATTGTTCTTCAGTCATGACATTCTTTCCTGCTAAGCCTTGACGTGGCTGCCAAAACATTGTCAAAGAGGGTTCTAGGGAGTCACTCGATTGAGATTTGTGCTTCAATGAAAAGATTGTCCAGGGGCAAAAAGTTCCCTTCAGGTGATTCTAAGATCATTTTAGCAAAGACTTCTCTTAAAGGCCAGACACTCATTTGCTTACTTCCAAGATAAGAAAAGCAAATATGAAGTTTCATAAAAAGTTTTAAATAGGCATGGGATAAGAGGTCTGGTGAATTTGGAAGAGAGAGATGTGTTTAATTTATATTAGGTGTTTTTGTCTGCTAGGCTGATTATATAAAAAAAGCTACTTTAGCAAATCAATTATAGTTAGAATGACAGGGTACAATGGTAATAGTTGAGACAAGCTTCATTAGGCATTTGTGAGTGTGGCTTTTTTCTTCTCAAAGGTCTGCCTGGGTCACTGGAATAACTGTGAATTTGGGTCAAGGACCTGAGTAAGGAGGGGAAGGCTCATTTATCATCAGAGAAGGGCAAGACAACTGTCATCACTCCATTTGACTCCAGCTGTGAAGTGAACAGCTTATTTTGTTTTGATGATGATTTGAGAGACTCATCAATAAAATCACCAATACTCTTTTCAGCGCTGCAATCTGTCTGTATGTCAGTGTGTGTGTGTGTGTGTGTGTGTGTGTGTGTACATGTACATACATGTGCTTATTTCAAGGAAAAAGGGAGAAAGCAGGAAACAGCTTTACCTTTACCTATATATATATATTTACACACGATTTCCCATTCTCCATTCACTGATGGTAGGGACGCATCTCAGAATCTCCAGCTGGTCCATCATTGTCCTTGATGGTTAGCATATTGAGTTTGTTTTGCAGCTTTATTGCTCAAATGTGCTGCGGTTGCCTAGTGTACTACTCATATAACTAAGCCCAGAGGATTCTTTGGAGGAAACAGTGATTAACTGGAAGAAATGGACTGAGTAGACTGTCATCAATCTCTTTCCTTTATTTTCAAGAGTTCATTTCTTGAAACTTAATCATTTCGAAGACTCTAAGGTCCTTGTAATGATTTCCTGGGTACTTACTAAGCTAATACACACTCAGCACTTAACTTATGTGAGGCACTGTGCTAAGCTTCTTTCTTTCATGGATTCATTTAATCCCCACAACTACACAACCCCACGCTATGGGGAAAGTCTGACAGGTTTTTGGTGATCTGCTAGCCATCTTTGCCCTAGTCTGTCCTTCTGGCTACCAAATTGCTAAGAGCACTTTTCTTCTCATATTATTTTCTAAGAAAGGCAATCTAGATTTCCATTAGTTATCGTATCCAGGTCAAGGCTCTCTGGGTAATGCACTGCCCTACGTCAAGTGTGGATAGGTGTGATTCCTTGTGTCTTGCAACATATGACCTGAAACCTGAGTTATTTTCCTTCCTCTCACCATACACCCAATAAATAATGACATTATGACAACACACGTAGAAGCTCCATCCTGGAGAATGAAAGCATGGGAAACCCACAGCTATCACCACTGATCTATAACAATGACGAATCATTTCTAGCTTAGTATATGGTGAACTTTTCAAAAAAAGCCTTATGGACATTTGAATAGAATGCATCTTCTCTGTTTGATACATATATATATACACATATATGTATAAAATATATATTTTGTATATTGAATTCGTGTGTATATATAATATAATTGTATCCCTATAAATGTAATATTCACACATACATATATGAAGAGAGAACACATAATAATGAATGTATAATAGTGGATGAATCTTATTATTCAAATTATATCTTTAATTTTTTAAAAGTTAAAAAAATTTTAAATTTTTTTTGTAGTGATGGGGTCTCACTCTGTTGGCCAGGCTGGTCTCAAACTCCTGGGCTCATATAATTTTCCTGCCTTAGCCTCCCAAATTGTTGGGATACAGATGTGAGTCATGACGCTCACCTTTTAATACATTTTAAACCTTTTTCTTACCTGAAATAAAAAAGTCTTTAAAACATATATACAACTTAACATAGTAATAAAGTAACCATCAATACAATCATCATGTAGATCAAGAAATAACCTTCTCAGCAAGGTGGAAATCCCCCAGCCCCATTACATCCTTATGACAACTTGTTCTATTACTGCTTAAAGTAACTATTGTCTTGACTTCATGGAATTCAAGTCTCAATTTTTCTATGTAGTTTTACCACCTAAGCATGCATTCTTTTTTTTTTTTGAGACAGAGTCCCACTCTGTCGCCGGGCTGCAGTGCAGTGGCGTGATCTCGGCTCACTGCAACCTCCGCCTCCTGGGTTCAAGCAACTCTCCTGCCTCAGCCTCCCGAGTAGTTAGGACTACAGGCGTATGTCACCACGCCCAGCTAATTTTTGTATTTTTAGTAGAGACGGGGTTTCACCATGTTGGCCAGTTGGTCTCGATTTCTTGACCTTGTGATCTGCCCGCCTCAGCCTCCCAAAGTGCTGGGATTACAGACGTGAGCCACCGCGCCCAGCCGCATTCTTAATATACATATTTTTAATCTGTCTGTTTTTGAATTTTATATGAATGGACTCATACCGTGTGCATTTTGGGTGTCTTTTCTCATTAAACACTGTAGTATTTGTTGAATAGTGCTGTAGTTTACTTATTTTCATTTATGATTTGGAAGTGCTTATCTCTTATTCTAGCTGGTTACATTTTTAAGCCGTACATTTTCAGGAAATATATTTAACCCTATGGTCTGCCACTTTGCCAAAAATTAATCGATAATGATTATTCTGTATTAACTACAAGACATTTTGATTTTTTTCACTTACCTCTGCTTTTTTTAGTTTTAGAGTTATAACTTTAGATGATCTTGAGAGATCATCTCCACTCCAACCACTGTCAAGGTGAAAAGAATATAGATAGAGTACTATCTGGGAGGTTTTTATGTGGCAGACCTGGAAGTTGCAGTCATCAATTTTGTTCACATTTGTCGCATGGCTGCCACGAATGGTAAGGGTAACTGGGAAATGTAGTCCTTGGCTGGCCAGCGACTTCCCTGAGACTTTCCATGGGGAAAGTCTAACAGGTTTTTGGTGAACTTGCACACAATAAAATACACAAATTTTAAGTGCATAGTTCAGCGAATTCTTACAAATGTATGTTCCTGCATAACCTTCCCAGTCAATACCCATCTTCCACAGATATTTACTGTTCTGATTTCTATTATTATAAATTAACTTTCCCTGTTCTTGAGCTACACATAAATGAAATCACATAGTACATTCTTTTTGTGTTTGTCTTTTACTCATCAATATATTTTGGATGTAACAGGATTTTTTTTTATCGCTGTGCAATTTTTCATTGTATGCATATGTCACAACTGGGTTACTCATTCTGTATTATAATGAATAAAACTGGTATGAACAGTCTTGAACATGTCTCTTTATGGCTATATATACTTATTTATCTTGGAAATATGCAAATACATGGAATGCCTGGCTAACAGGGCAACTGTATATTTAACTTTATCAGAACTGTCAGATAGTTTTGAAAAGTGCTTGTAACAATTCACACTCTAAGTGGCAATGCCTAAGAATTCCAGTTGCTTCATTCATATAATCATCAACACGTAGTATTGTCAGTCTTCAAAAAATTTAAATCAGGGGTGACTAACTTTTTTGTGGCTGGACAGATAGTAAATATTATAGGCTTTATGGGCCATAAGCCTGATGCAACTAATCAACTCTGCCATTGTAGTACAAAAAGCAGCCTCTGACAATACCCAAACAAGTGTGCACAGTTGTGTTTGCCAACTACTGGTCTAAAATGTCTATTCCATCACTTCTGTATACTAGCCCACGGATAAAGGAGAGGGAATCTGGACCATATTCTTTTCTTAAACATCATGGCCCGCAAGTTACAAATACTACTTCAATCCACACTCCATTGGTGACAATTTTGTCACATGGCCAGTTTGCAAGAGAGGATGGGAAATTATTCTTTTGCTGTGTCCTCTAGGATCAGCTAAAACTCTCAGAGGTTCTATCACAAGGTCAGGAGATCAAGACCACCTTTGCTAACACGGTGAAACACCATCTCTACTAAAAATACAAAAAAAAATTAGCCGGGCGTGATGGCAGGTGCCTGTAGTCCCAGCTACTTCGGAGGCTGAGACAGGAGAATGGCGTGAACCCGGGAGGCGGAGCTTGCAATGAGCCGAGATT
>NW_026652281.1:140667899-140727736 GCF_009828535.3 Hylobates moloch
CCAAAATAGACATCAACTAAAGGAAAACTTACTTTTTTTTCTTTCATTATATTCCTTCTGTATGATTTTCATCCATTTCTTCTGGAACTTATGGTAGACAGATACTGGCTCTCAAAGATCTATCTTCCATGACTATTGTCACTTCTCTTATAATTTCTACCTCTTAGTCCATTTGATAGATTTCTGACTTGTTAATTCGGTTTTAGTTGATGTCTATTTTGGTATTCAGTTGATTTATTTGTTGCTCTTTTTTTTTTTTTTTTTGAAATGGAGTCTCACTCTATCGCCCAGGCTGGAGAGCAGTGGCGTGATCTCGGCTCACTGCAACCTCTGACGCCTGGGTTCAAGCAATTCTCCTGCCTCAGCCTCCCGAGTAGCTGGGATTACAGGTGCCTGCCACCGCACTTGGCTAATTTTTTGTATTTTTAGTAGAGACGGGGTTTCACCATCTTGGCCAGGCTGATCTTGAACTCCTGACCTTGTGATCTACCTGCCTTGACCTCCCAAAGTGCTGGGATTACAGGCATGAGCCACCACGCCTGGCCTTATTTGTTGCTCTTTTAAAAAATTCTAGCAGTTGTACTTTTAATTTTCAGATTATGGTTACTGCTTTTCACAGTATCTACTGTTTTGTAGCTGTAAAGTCTATCAAGTATTTAAATTTCAATATTGTTCATCAGCTCTGTGTACAAGCATTGAATATTTTCTTTTTGGCCTAAGGTCTCTTTAATATTGTTAGTTTCTTCTCATAAGTTTTGTTATTTTGGGGCTTTTGCTTATATTTGTAAATTTGCATCTGGAGTAAGTACTAGTACTTGGAAGTGATTTCTTTAGCACAAGTGAATGTTGATGTTCTTTTTTTTTTTGAGATGGAGTCTTGCTCTGTCGCCCAGGCTGGAGTGCAGTGGCGTGATCTTGGCTCACTGCAAGCGCCGCTTTCTGGGTTCACACCATTCTCCTGCCTCAGCCTCCCAAGTAGCTGGGACTACAGGCGCCCGCCACCATGCCTGGCTAATTTTTTGTATTTTTAGTAGAGATGGTGTTTCACCATGTTAACCAGGATGGTCTCGATCTCCTGACCTTGTGATCCGCCCACCTCGGCCTCCCAAAGCGCTGAGATTACAGGCGTGAGCCACTGTGCCCAGCCGATGTTCTTTAGATAGATAATTCAGTTATGATTACAAGACCTCTGGCTCTATAGCTATGCAGGGCAGAGGAACAGAGAAGCATTTAGTTGTGTAGCTTTTTCTTTAGGTGCATGAGTGGCTTGACTGTGGGATGCTAGGAGTTTCATGCAACATATCCAGTGTTCCAGTGCTCACTTGAGTTGTCTTTTGGGGGCATGTCTTCCAGTTTATTTGGTGGTGTATTTGAAGTTTGTCCTTCAAAACGTGTTGAAGTCAATTTGAAAGCAGGGACCAATATAGTTATTCTCCAGCCCTTTAATGAATTTTCTCACTGATGATCATGCAATTTGGGGTCTCTTCCAGGGCTTGTTCACTCTTCCTGATTTTCTTATTTGGAGATTATTTTGTAGTTTTGTTGGTCTTCTTTTTTGACAGCATGAAGTTGTATGTTCCTCAGCTCTTTAGGAGTTCACTGTCAATCTTTTTTTTTGTTTTTCTTTTTTTTTTTTTTGAGACAGAATCTTGTGCTGTTGCCTAGGCTGAAGTGCAGTGGTGCGATCTTGGCTCACTGCAACCTCCTCCTCCCAGGCTCAAGGGATTGTCATGCCTCAGTTTCCCAAGTAGCTAGGATTATAGGCATGCACCACCACATCTGGCTAACTTTTGTAGTGTTAGTAGAGACAGAGTTTCGTCATGTTGGCCAGGCTTGTCTTGCACTCCAGGCCTCAAGTGATCCACCTGCCTCAGCCTCCCAAAGTGCTGGGATTACAGGTGTGAGCCACCACGCCCAGCCCTCTGTCAATCTTGTGTCACGTGTTTTTCATCTTCCCGAAGTTTCTTAATGATTGGGTTGGTTAATGCATCCTCAGTGTTACCTGTCCTGAAGTAGGATCACCTCTATCAGCTGAATCTTGTGTCAAGGCTGTTGGTGAATGAGCCAAGAATCTCAACAGGGTTCTTGGAACATACTAAAACTTTGAAAGCAAGATCCTTTTTATGTTTCAATAACTTGTTTAAAAATCTTCCAGCAAAATGTTTCATTTGGCTGGAACCTTTCAGAAGGATAGTTTTCTGGTAAACTTGGGAGGTATATATCTAGAGTCTGGTACAGGAGGCATCATGGGACTACCAAGGGAGCCAGTTCCATGCCAGCTAATGCCTGGAAAAACAGAATCAAATAACCAAGTGGGAGATGGAGGAGGTTTTGTATTTGAATTTATTACATTGTATTGTGTTTTGTTTGCTTTTATTTAAAATTAAACTCATCAACTGATTTTTAAGTTGACTTTTGGCATTTTAAAAATATGTAGAGGAACAAAGTTGGGAATCGAACTATTGTTTGGATTCATTAAGAATTACTCTGTTAAAGCTATTATTTCATTTGAAGTTTTCAAAATTAGGTTTATTGTTAAAAATAGGTTTGTTTTTCTTATTACAAAAATAATATATGCCCATGGTAAAAATGTTTGGAAAATGCAGATAAATAAAAATAGTTTAATCCACCTATCCAGAGATAACTACTGATAACTTTAAAAAAGATATATTTTTAGCCCTTTTTCTCCCACGTGTGAATTAGGCTTAATAGAAATTGGGTAACTTACTGTCACGTGGTAAATGGTGAAGCCATGCTATAAAACAAGGCACCCTTACTCCAGAACCTTTGCTTTTAAACACTGCAGTGTATACTTGGCCTTATGGATCAATTCCTGGCCCTAGGAAGTCCTGGAAGATGTAGGATTATAGCAGTTGGTAGCCATCAGCAAGAAGCGGAGTGAGGAGGTTGATGACCGTGAAGCATTCTGTTAGATCCCAAGGGGAGGGTTGCTCTTCGGGGTGTTTGTTTCTGTTAGTTTCCCCAAAGGCCTGCTCTTGTTGATGACTCATATCTTATTGGCTCTGAAATTCTACTCTCTTCCAGGTATCCTACAGAGCAGATTCATTTTGTTTAGTTGTTTTATTTTTTTGATAGAAACTCTGCACTGTTGAAGTCTATAGCAAAACAAAAAAACTCACATGGATTCTAATCTTGTAATTATCAATTTGGGTGCAGTTTTCTCCTTGAGATTGGGCAAAGGTAGAGGAGGCATGGTGCATGCCGCAACCTTCTTCATTATCCTTGAATTTACTCATCTTTTTGGCAGGCTCATAGAAGTTAGCAAGGAGCCAGAGAACTGAGTTGCCATAACATCTCTCTAAGACCTGCTTCAGGCAGTGCATTTCAGCAAGGAGCAGACCATGGAGGGTCACAGGGATCTGAATTTGCAGGTGATGGTCCAAATTTTTGGCTCCAAGTATAAAATACTGATTTCCCAACTCCTCTACCCAGGGCTTTCTTGCTCTGAGGCCAGGCTGGCACTGTTTGCATAAAGCACTGTTCCATTTCAAAACAGCTGTGCCTAGAAGCAGATGAGAGTCGACGAAGTAGGGATCATAAGTCAGCAGAACTGTGCTACAAAGGCATTTTCTGTTGCTGCTTTTGGTGGATGCTGACTAGGAAATCAGACACTCCATAATCAACAGAACTTTACATTGTGCATTTTAGAAGCTAAAAATCCTAGATAAGAGATCCTTAATGGTTTACTCCCCAGGACAAAAGCTGCAGCTCATAGATTCTGTGTCTTCTGGCATTAATGTTATGATCTCACTGAAATGAACGTTATCAGAACTCCTTTTAAATAGTCTTTTTGAAGTTTGCTAAGTTATGGTTATAAGATGTGCCTTTTCCCTCCCTGATGGATGTCAGTTGGTATCATCTTCCCTACTTGACTGACATAAGCTTTCTTAACCTGCTGTCCTTGAGATAAATCTTTGAGGGGAACTTAGTTATACTCAGCTACAAAAGAGACACTATCATTTTGATGTGTTATGGAATTGAGGAGTGATAGTTCCTATCACTGGGCTGGTCAACACTCTCCTGCTTCCTTTATGGTAGTCGTTATAAATGATGTGTTTGGGGGGTTTCATTTCAGTTTATTTTTACATTTATGAGTCTGTAGTCTTTCCCACAACAAAGTCCAGCCATTCCTGCATGCCTCATGACTCCTAAGTGTGGTATAACAGAATTTGAATAAGAAATTTAAGGCAAACAAGAGTTTGTGATTTTATTAGAAATGCTGGATAAGAATTTTTTTTTTTTTTTTTTTTTTTTTTTTTGAGACTGAGTCTCATTCTGTTGCCCAGTCTGGAGTGCAGTGGTGCAATCTCGGCTCACTGCAACCTCCACCTCTCCGGTTAAAGCAATTCTCCTGCCTCAGCCTCCCCAGTAGCTGGGATCACAGGCACCTGCCACCATGCTGGGCTAATTTTTTGTGATTTTAGTAGAGACAGCATTTCACCATGTTAGCCAGGCTGGTCTCGAACTCCTGACCTCAAGTAATCCTCCCACCTCGACCTCCCAAAGTGCTGGGATTACAGATGTGAGCCGCTGCACCCAGCCTGTATGAGGCATTCTTAATATATCTCTTTTTCTCATGTATCATCTGATGATTATCTTTGACTGTCATCTATACTCCTCTTCCACAGTTAACACAGTCATGAGTTATGGCCCCGAGTTTGACCTGAGCAAGAATCAATTCTTGATGCTGTTGACAAAGCTGCTTTTGGACTCACATCGTGATCCACATTTCTGAGACAGAGTCAGACACGATAACCAGCCTATCATCGCATTGGATATAAAGTTTGGAAGCAGAGCCACCAAAAAGTGAAGACAAATCAATAATTTCTTATTCTTCAATAGTAAAGCAATTGTATCCTATTTCTGATCCTAATAGTACCCTTGGAGGCATCTTTATTGTCTGATCAGATCACCTCCAATATCGCTCTTACTCCCCAAAACAAACTCAGGATGACAACCATATGAAATTACTAGGAGGATGTGGGAAGACGTGGATTAGTCACTAAGTGACCTTGTTGGTATTTGTATTTTGAGTTTCAATAGCCCAGATGATGTTTCATCCAGATGCTAACACCCAGACACCCTACCAATTGACGTACTTATTTAAGTCAAGCCACACGATCCTATTTATTCCTTTGCCATTTTATTTGCTAGGATTTAAAATGAAATGTCCTCCTTTGTCTGAACATGTACAATCAAAGTTCTTCATCTATCAACAGCAACAGAAAATGCAACGAACAAACCTATTTCTTTTAGATCTATTTTTGTATGTCTCATATTCTCAGAGTCATTTTGTTCTACCCTCCCACACCTAAGTGGTCATCTGGCCTTCTCTAATACAGTTCTTTGATTTCATCGAGAACAGCCGTTTGTCAGATTTAGGTGGCATATGTGCTAATCATGGTTTAATTGGTCTCTTCTGTTCTGTGATGGTACAGGTGTGATGCAAATAAAACCTATATGTGCAATGGAGGTGATTGGAATTACGGTCAACTGACAGGAGGCATCAACCTCTCAGTTCTTGAATAGCCAGTTTATTGGATCAGACAGGACAATTACCACAAATGGCCTGTCAGAATGGTTAGAGCTCCCGACAGGCTTTGAGGCAGGTGTTTGTGCCTTCAGTTTAATCTCTTCCTTTCTAGTTCCAGGTTACATGCAGCCCTTGGCACCAGCAGAAGCATTAATACAGAAATGTGGGTCACCTGCATGCCCAGACCAGTGGATCTGGACTCACTGCCAAATGAGGCATTAGTTCCCTGTGATGCAAGCTGGATTTCTCCAGGGAAAAGCTAGACTGACTTGCAATCCTTTATGGATCATCTGAGTGTTTGATTTAGTAGAATTATGGATATTTAGAATGCTTTTTCCTGAGTTCCAGTGGAGCCTCTAGAGACTACAACATTCATATCTCTCATTTTATGATTGAGGATTTGGAGTTTCAGACACGTTAAGCAAGTGCCCACGGCTCAGCTAGTCAGTGGTAGAGTCAGGGCGAGGTTTCAGATCTTTGGACAGTGCTGATTACTGGACCCACAGCTGCCATCTGAGTGTCCTTTCCTGACACCTGACAGTTTCTGTCTGTGGAAGGTACTGAAGCCTTAACAGCTTCTAGAGATTGGATAAGCAAAACATATACCTCTATAAAGAAAAGCTACAGACAATTGTTTTCTTCTTTAACTTCTCTCTTCTGCATGATTTTTTGTATCTCACTACAATCAAAGTAGTAGTTATTCCATGGTGGTGCTTCTCCTTCTGAGTGTTAAAGTTGTTTGAAATCTGTGACAATTCTGTTATATAGCTAGGCTCTATTTCATACATTATGGTTGGTCATCAAAGTTTGATTACATAGAAGACGTGTGTTAGACGTATGCCTACTTTAGATGTGCAGAAACTGGGCTTTGGGAATGTTTAATAACTTTCCTAAGATCAGCTGAACAGTAAGGCTGGACCTGGGAGTTGAACTTGAGACTGGTTTCCCTGAAACCTGTGTTGTTGACCTCGTGGCACACAGTTTCTCAGAACACTGAGCCCTTCCATGGTCATTTAGCTTACTCCTAAGAGTGAATGCAGCCTTGGGAGAATTTGTTTCACAAGGTTGAGGCATTTCTGAAAACTCCTCTTTCAGGATCAAAATTTGGATGGTAATTTTCCTCTTCTCAGATTATGCCTAGTCAGAAAATTGTTTCAATGATCAAACTTGTATCAAACTTGGGGTTAAGGAAATAGGCCTATGCAGTGGTCGGGGTGATGGTCCTGCCTTTCAGAGAAACCCCTGTCAAGGAAGTCACTGCTAAGTGTATTAGATGTCAATTCATTCTTCTCTGAAAGTAACTTAGTTTATTCTTTCTTGGGAATACAATGGTCCTATATTTTTATGTATTTTTCAAGTTCCTTATAGAAATATAGGCCTTGCTACTTAGGCCATTTCTATCAAAACTCAATAATTTCTAGACTAGTAAAAAATTTGAGCATTGCTGTTTCATAGACAGTTATAAAGCTGTCAGCTTTCTAGATGGCACTTTTTTAATTTGTGGATTTTTCTCAGAAAACCCCGTGACTTGGAAAGCCACTCTTTTTTTTAATATTTTATTAACAGTTTGTTACACATCTTGTACCTCCTTCATATCCCTTGTGATCATGTACAATTCATCCAGTTTCTGTTATTCTCATTATAAAGGACAAAAGTAATAAAGGTGGTAGAATGGCTTGTTAAGAAAAGCCAAGTTCTGGGAGAAACTGGCAGGCACCACTCTGTTATTGGTTTAGGAAAAGCGCTTCTAAATCCTTGCTTGGATGGCAGCACTGAATGTGAAATTTGGGAGGCATTGTGATCCAGATGGTTTTCTTGTTCCCTTGTAAGTCTACATTTTCCTTTTTTTGGAGGATAAAGACAGGAAAAATGAAAGATAGCAAAACTCAGTTTTTAGTTAGCTTCATGTTGAGCAATTAATCTAGTCAACCCATGTTTTGCATGTACTGCTTTTCAAAATTACCAGTTAGCATATTTGAATATACAAATGAGCACTGTCACCTAGTTAAAAACATGACCAATTTCAAAGCTTGGGGGAGATGCACAAAGAATGATTGCCCTACATAGAGGTGTTCAAGGCTGAAGGTGACCTTGACCACCTTGTCTTTTCTGCCAGGAAGTGATTCAATGCCTATCTGCCTACTTCCCATGTCTTCCCAGGCCATTTATTTTTCTTTATTTCTCTCTGTTTCTTCAGTATTTATCTAATTTTCAGATATTATCATAAATTGAAAGGGTTTGTAATTGCATCATTAGGAGGATGAACAGAGGGTTCAGACACTCACCCAAAATCTGCCTGTAGCTTTTGATACAAGAGTTTTGGATTTTTAGTTTGAATGGGAGTTTGGTTTGAATTTTCAGTTTGAAGTTTTTTGGAGTTTAGTTTGAATTTTAGTTTAAATTGGAGTTTAGCTTGAATTTTTAGCTTCGAGTTTTTTTTGAGTATTGTTTGATTTTATTTTGAAGTGGAGCTTAGTTTGAATTGAATACAAAACAGGATTCAAGGAGAATGAGAGACAAACATGATGAAGGTATTGTTCTGTCTTTCTTCCTTGTACAATGAAATGAGTTTGAGTTTATTGGTTAATGGGGTGATGGCCAGAAGTTGTGGGGTTTACAAATTTTTGAATAAGAGGGTTCAGGAACTCACTGCCTTAGCAGTGGTGCTTCAGTGCCCAGGTGTCAGAGTATACACAGAATTGAAGAAGGGGAATTATTTAGGCACAGTTTGGCGCCTTTGGAAATGGCATCTTGAAGAATTATCTGGAGACCATGCTCTTGCCTAGACACTGGCATTAACAACAGGATGGAGGTGATCAGCAGTTGCTGGAGGGAGGCTGACAACATTTGTGGAGGCACTTGGAGCAGGAGAGGGAGAACATGTCAGTTTTATATGAGGACTATAGCTGACACATTAGTTTATAGGCATGTGTGAGGCATCCCCTTGGGAATGACAGTGACTAGGGAATATTTTAAGTACCTCTTAGAACCAGTGAAATTCAGGAATCAAGCAATTTTTCATTCATATGAAGGAAGAGCTTATTATATTCAAGTTAATTTGTTAAGTCTGGTGGGTGCACAAAACCGTGAAGGTCTGAAATGTTATCCTAGTTGCAAGCTAACAAGTCAGCCTACTACAGTTTCACGGGTGCTGGCAGAAGGCGTGAGACCCCTGGTAGGAGACAAATAACTTTATTATGCATAGCTTTGAGGCAGCACGAGCTTCATGTTTGAATTTGTTCTTTCTGTCCCCCATGTTCCACACAATTATGCAGGGGAGGACCTTGCTGAATGCTGCACATTCAGTGGATTTGTGTCCCCACAGAAGAACCCACACCTAGGAAACCCTAAATTTTTAAAAGGATTGTTAGCAAACCTGACCAACGTTTGCCTTAAAGGGAGATGCTATCTTTCTTAAACTGGTCGAGAAACAAATCTGCCCTTTGCTCCAGAAGGAGACACTACCTCTGTCTTCCAAGGCTGTTGGACATTCAAACATCTTTGATGAGATAGTCTAGAAAAAAAACTGTCAATGTATCTGCTCAAAAGCCCTTTGCAAAAATGTGAGAGACTCATGAAGAGTTGTCTCCCAACAGTATATCCCAAAGACTCATATTTTTATAATTATTGTAGATGGATAAACGTGGAGTCATTGGAGTGATACCAGTAGAGGTAAAATAGGAGGAGTATTCTGAGGGTGTGAGGGTCTTTTTATGTTTACGGACTTATACCCACTAAGGCTTTTCCTTCTCTGGTCTATAAATTGGATAAATTTTTCCAGGGTGTTGTCTTGTCTTTCTTGTTATTTAGACTCATCTGGCACAAATGCTTAGGCTAGGTCTACAGTTCTGATAGGTTTTGCCTTTGGTATGCAAAGGAAAGGCTTCAGACTAAATATTTCCGTGTCCATTAAAAAGTAGGGACAGAAACCAGAAATCTTATCATATCCTGTCATTGTGTAATATGCTGGATTGCTTCAGCAGATTAACTAGAGAATAAGGAAAAATCTACGTGAAAGTGAGTATATGTGAAGAGTGTGTGTGTGTGTGTGTAGGGGTGTGTGTGTGTGTGTGTGTGTGACAGAGAGAGAGAGAGAGAGACCAATGGCATTCTGTATTCAGAAAGAGCCTGTATTCTTTGTACTTTTAACACTGTTGGTCGTTTGTTATTTTCTTGTAAATTTGTTTGAGTTCAACAAGTGGGCAAAGGTTATGAACAGACACTTCTCAAAAGAAGGCATTTATGCAGCCAACAGACACATGAAAAAATGCTCATCATCACTGGCCATCAGAGAAATGCAAATCAAAACCACAATGAGATACCATCTCACACCAGTTAGAATGGCAATCATTTAAAAGTCAGGAAACAACAGGTGCTGGAGAGGATGTGGAGAAATAGGAACACTTTTACACTGTTGGTTTGGACTGTAAACTAGTTCAACCATTGTGGAAGACAGTGTGGCGATTCCTCAGGGATCTAGAACTAGAAATACCATTTGACCCAGCCATCCCATTACTGGGTATATACCCAAAGGATTATAAATAATTCTGTTATAAAGACACATGCACACATATGTTTATTGTGACACTATTCACAATAGCAAAGACTTGGAACCAACCCAAATGTCCACTAATGATAGACTAGATTAAGAAAATGTGGCACATATACACCATGGAATACTATGTAGCCATAAAAAATGATGAATTCATGTCCTTTGTAGGGACATGGATGAAGCTGGAAACAATCATTCTCAGCAAACTATCGCAAGGACAGAAAACCGAACACAACATGTTCTCACTCATAGGTGGGAATTGAACAATGAGAACACTTGGACACAGGAAGGGGAACATCACACACCAGGGCCTGTTGTGGGTTAGGGGGACAGGGGAGGGATAGCATTAGGAGATATACCTAATGTAAATGACGAGTTAATGGGTACAGCACACCAACATGGCACATGTATACATATGTAACAAACCTGCACATTGTGCACCTGTACCCTAGAACTTAAAGTATAATAAAAAATATATATACATATTAAAAAAACAAAAAAAAAAACCCATAGTTGGTCTAGTGTAGCTCACTTGAAAGGCATTTTATAGCTCTTAGATGTGCTCTCTCATACTTTCAAGACCTGCAAATGATAACCTAAGATTTTTGATGATGATGATATTTGGTAAGCATGAAATTACCTTCAGAAACATCACTTCTTAATTCAGATGCTGCTTAACTCAAAGGCTCAGTATTACAAAGTCGTGAAGATTTTGTAGGTAGGAGGAGAAAACTAAATCAGTATTTTAAACTAAGTATTTAAAAAGAAAGTGAAAAGAGGAGAATCGTATGTTTTACAGGTAGAGTGCCTTAGGCCTTTTCATAGCTAATCTGTTTGGGATTCTCTGACTAGGGTGGAATAAATGTATTATATGAGAGGCTCTATTGAGCACAGTGTGATGATCGCTTAGTCTGACTGTGGCTGTGTCTCACATATCACTGTACCCAGTCAATACTCTATTATTGCAACTTAAGTGGTTTGCTACAGTGTTCCATGCACTGGGTATTAGAAGCTGTGTTCCCTAATTTCCTAAGCAATAATGGCATAAGCAGTATGCATTTTTTATTATAAAAACTAACAATTGCCTCCTCAGAGCTAATGGTTTTTTATATACTATTGGTACCCAGGAGATTTAGTCATAAATCAGAGCAAAATTAAATATGAAATGTGCTAAATTTTGGCAGAATTAGATTTTCTTTGTAAAGGTCGAAGTCTTCAGTTTTTCTTGAAATCAAACTTTGGTTTTCTTCCTGGTGTCTTTATTTCTATTTTACTTAAATGGGTGTGTTGTTTCCTGATTAAAATTGACTGAGAATAATTATAACAATAATAGTTCATAGCATGGGCCTGGGTGGTATTCTTTATAGCTCCTGGAGGCTGTCTCCATCCAGCCTTTCTGTCATCAGTTTTTTAAATGCGAACCATATTTGAGATGCAGAAGGAGTAAATGGTTATGAACTACATGACAAAGATTGTCACGTGAAAGATCATTTCTGTCTTCAAATGACTGTTGTCGTCACAGGTCAGGGGCTCTGTGTTCAAGAAAGAATTCACTTGGTGAATTGCCTATCTACTGATTTTACCATAAATGGAAGGTAAGAAAGGGCAATAGTTTCTCTCATGAATAGACGTAATTAAGGGTTGCTAGTGTCCAGGTAGCCAAAGCCCCAGTTCCAAATCAAGGTAGAGTTAGAGCTGCCCTGGGGTGATAGGAACTGGAAGTTCAAAGTCAGCATAGTCAAACTTACATTCTTCTCTCTTTTAGGAGGTCTCTCTGTTTCTCCTTTTTGCTCATCTCTGCACATTCACTTCATTTTTCTTTCTTTCTTTCTGGACTTTTTCTGCTTCTTTATACATGGCAGAATATGGTAGCATCACAGGATCCATCCCAGGTTGCATATTTTCAATCCCAGTGACTGGTCCCAGCCACCAGGCCAGAGTCAGCCTGGAGACCTTCAGGAGTGGGGCCACATTTAAATTAATAGGGAGTGAAGGGGATGAGTGCTGTGGCTCACACCTGTAACCCCACCACTTTGGGAGGCTGCGGCAGGTGGATCACTTGAGGTCAGGAGTTTGAGACCAGCCTGGCCAACATGGTGAAACCCCATCTCTACTAAAAATACAAAAATTAGCCTGTAATCCCAGCTACTCGGGAGGCAGGAGAATTGCTTGAACCCAGGAGGTGGAGGTTGCAGTGAGCCGAGATTGCACCACTGCACTTCAGCCTGGGTGACAGAGCCAGACTCCATCTCCAAAAAAAAAAAAAAAAAAAAAAAGGGAGTAAAGGGACAGTGACAATAGATGGGGTGTGTTTCTTGATTGAAAGTATTGAAATTGACCAATATTTATGATAAAACCAATTACAGCCACAGTCTGCAGGCCAACTATAGGCTGGAGGCTCCCTGTTTAAGATCCCTCAACAAGTTTTTCTGGGACCACTCTCCAAATTCAAGGGACACCTAGCGTCATCCACAGGGCTAGAATTGGGATGATGCAAGGGAAGCTCTTGTCTCAGGTGCAACATTTAAGAGGATCCATGAAAATATCAATAATCTAGATAAATAATGCTTCTATGTAATATTAAAAAATGAAACTAGTATAAAAATTCCATGATGAAAAATTAGAAAATTTTAAAGAAGGCAGGATGATTATTACTGATTTTCCTTTTCCTTCAGGCTCCAATATGACTTAGCACAGCATGTTTGGCCAGGTGTTGACCTATAGGCCAGTCAGTTGAGGGCAGGGGAGTGAGTCCCATCAATAACCTGAGGGGTCAGTTCTCAGCAGTAGGGACGTGGGCCAGGCAAGTACACCTCAAAAAGTATCTGCTAAAGGATGTGTGTTGAAGCATTATACTTTCTTCTGAAATATGGCCCCTGAATGAGTCAGTTCAGGTTGCCATAACAAAATACTATAGAATGGGTAGCTGAAACAATAGAAATGTATTTTCTCACAGTTTCGGGGGCTGGAAATCTGAGATCAGGGTGCCAGCATGGTTAAGTTCTAGTGTAGGCTTTCTTCCTAAGCTTCTAGATGGTCGCCTTCTCACCATATGCTCACATGACCTTTCATCCACGCGTGGAGGGAAAGAAATAGAGAAAGAGGGAGGGAGGGAGAGGGGAGAGAGAGTGAGAGAGATGGGAGGAGAGAGAAAGAGAGAGTGAGGGCATGAGCAAAGAGAGAGCAAAGTCTCGGGTGTCTCTTCTTCTAAGGACACATGTCCCATCATGAGGGCTTCACTGTCATGACCTCATCTAACCCTAATTACCTCCCAAAGGCCCCATCTCCAAATATATCACAGTCACTGTGAGGTTAGGGCTTCAGTATGTGCATTTGGTGGGGGAGTGGGAAACAAACATTCAGTCCATAATGGACCCCAAGGATTAGAAATACACTTCAAACTTTTTAACTCTTCTTTAATGGTCTTTCTTGGATTTCTCATGTGTAAATTTTTACTTTTCTTTGTTTAAATTTAGTTATCTTTAGACAGTGTTGTCAAAATATAAGCCCAATAAATTAAGTTTAGATTTTGTCATTGACTTCTTATTTCAAGTAAGTTGCCACAAGAGTAACTTTTTGTAAAGCTGACTGACTCAAAGATTTAACTAGAACATGAGGCTTGGGTGTTTAACCATTTCTGAAACCCCCAGGACCTGACCGATAATTACTCTTCCGATCCACAATAAGACAGAAACATTTAGCATATGGTTTTTCTTTCTCGTCTAGAATCAATCAGAATGTGTCACTTTGTAGCTTGCTATGGTCAATCAAAGTGTTGTGCCTAGTTCTTCTAAATGTAAATCTCCTAAAGACATTTTTCAGAAACGACTGTCAAATTATTAAGTGATAGGAATGTTGGTAGAGAAACTAAATTCCTTTAGACATTTTATAGGTACTGAAAAGTTAGGAAATGCTTTTTTTTTTTTTTTAATCTCCTCAAGGGATGTTTTGGTTTTGATTTCAAACACCATATTGGAAAACATTTTAACTGTGAATATAATTCCGAAAACACTTCGAGCCCTGACAATATCTGTCCTGGGCAGCTTCGTATCAAGCTGGCAAAACAGATCCTGAAAAAAATAGGGGAGTATTTTTGTTTTCAGAATGCTTTATATGCAATTCCCCAGAAACAGCTCAAAAAGATAGATACTCTTTTCTAAAAGGTTGCTGGTTTAGCACTTCCCAACTTATAAAGGTTGGAATTTCCCACTGGCTCAGTGGAGAGATTTGTATCAGTTATTTTAGATTCACTTAATAGCACATTTGTGTTTGAGATGAAGCGTGAGTCCCACTAGACAAAGTAAGATTGTTCTTAAAAATTGGCCTCCTTCTCCCTCCCCCGCATGTATACTCAGATCTAAAATTGCGTCTTCTAAATGTTATTCCACAGCTAGATATGACATCCCATCTTAAACCAGCAGCAGTAACTGCTGTTTCTCTTTGTAGAGAACATGGCTGGATGTACAGCAAACAGATTTGTGAAGGCTGGAGTTTTTCAGTTCCTTAAGTGAAGCCGTCACTATAGTTCCCCCCACCTTCATGCCGATGTGTTAGTGTATATCAGAGTGAGGGTGAAGAAGGCAGGTGACACTTGGAAAAGTACCGTGAAGGCTTATACAAAACACAGTAACACAGACAGTGACACTTGCCTCACCACCAGTGATTTCAGGGCATTCAGTGCATTTTATTTTCCTTTTTGCAGGGACATTCATCATGCTCTATCTTGTTTAGTTCTTCCCTATTAAGCTTCCATGCTTCTTAAAGGCCGGGCATCCTTGCAACCTGGTATCCTTCACCACCCCTGGTACTGCATGAAGGTCACTCAGAAGTGTGCTGAATAGTGTGCTGAATGCTTGAAATGCAGAGTGTGTTTGAATTGGTCAAAAGTTCACTTAGGGGAAGGGAAGACTATTATTTATTGAGTGTTTATGCCAAACATTTGACATAAATGAATTTTTCTGTGAATCCTCACAATAGTCTTACGAGAAAGACAAAATTATTCCCATTTTGCCAAAAATGGAGAAACTGAGGCTTTAAATAGTAAATTGCTCTGCATCAGTGGAGTCAGCTGGACCCAGGGTTCTAAACAAGTCTATCTGATGTCATCAGGCTGGGCTGCTTCTGTAATTAGAACCAAGGTCCCAGATTCAGATGCCTGTGGGGCGCGGAATACAGGGAAGGAGCCGTAGGAGCTCTGTGGTGAAGGAGAACCCCTGCCTACAGACCTTGTCCAAAGCGGGCGGCCTCTTAGTTTCAGCCAACTTTACAACATTAAGAGAGAGAGGGAGAGAGAGAGAATCCATACATTTGAATTTTTTAGGGATTTTTCAAAGTCTTCCAATTTTTATATTGTAGCAACAAATTTGATGATAATACTTGTTAAAGTTAAAAACAGTTCGGTGGGCCAGATTGAGGCTGCAATCTGAAAGTTTTTAGCTGTTAAAGAATAGTTTTAAAGAATTGCAACTGTTTCCCTCAAGCAGGCACAATCGTCCCTTGGTATCTGAGGGGGGTTGGTCCATGGATGCTCAAGGCCCTTGTATAAAATGGCATAATATTTGAGTATAACATATGCACATTCTGTCATATATTCTAGATTGCTTATAATACCTACTACAATGTAAATGCTATGAGGCAGTGGTTATACTGTCTTATTTTAATTTGTTTTTTCTTTTCTACATCCCTGAGAAACAGATGTTTTAAAATTTGTTTTTTTTTTTTTTTTTCTTTTTTTTTTTTTTAAGGACTTTTCATCCATGGCTGGTTGAATTTGCAGATGCAGAACCCGTGGATACAGAGGGCTGACTGTATTGTAACCCTGACTGATGTAAAGTGCTACCTGCCCAGGAGAACTTAGAGAACTAACTGTAATTACTAGTTTGCTGTTTTATCAGTATATGAAATATTTATGGATAATACTTTCAGAAGAAGTGCTTTCCTATCTACTCGATGTGGAATGAGGACAGTGAATGTACCTGCTTACTTGTTTTACTTACCCTACTTGATGTGACGTTCTGACTTGGAACTTCATGAAAACAGCACAGTTATTTATTTATTTAAGACGGAGTCTCGCTCTGTCACCCAGGCTGGAGTGCAGTGGTGTGATCTCTCTGCTCACTGCAACCTCCGCCTCCAGGGTTCAAGTGATTCTCCTCCCTCAGCCTCCTGAGTAGCTGGGATTACAGGCACGTGCCACCATGCCCAGCTAATTTTTTGTATTTTTAGTTGAGATGGGGCTTCACCGTGTTAGCCAGGATGGTCTCGACCTCCTAACCTCATGATCCGCCTGCCTCGGCCTCCCAAAACACAGTCATTTATGAAGCAGTGAAGTGATGCTGCATCCTGAACTGTATACAGTTTTCTAAGTGTTTCATACAAGTATATGCACTCTCCTTGTGATAGTGACAGGAGGCAGCCAAATGCCCAGGTAGATGGGGCGGGTCCCCAGGGAAACCCCACCTCCAAGCTGAAGACAGTTTAAAGCCTGAAAGCCAAGCTACAAGTTAAATCCTCAGACCAGACTGAGAACTTGTCTTCCTGTTTTGCATGCTTTCCTCTGGCTGGTCCCCACTTTTCACCCTTTTCACCTATTTTACATAAGCTTACCCTTTCCTAATCGGTTTTCTACACTGTCATGGCCGCCTTTGAGCGGTGTTTTCACTTTAACCTTTTTTGTATACTCACAAACCAATCAGCATGCACTCCCCATTCTGAATCCGTAAAAGGCCCCGGACCCAGCCACATGGGAGAAGTTTCCTGCTTTCCGGTAGGGGAACCAACTGTATATCCCCTCCACTGAAAGCCATTTATATTGTTAAATAAAATTCTTCTCCGCTCTCCTCACCCTTCAATGTCCAACATATCCTCATTCTTCTTGGTCACAGTATAAGAGCTCAGGAACTGCTAAACGTGGGTACAAGCTGTAACACAGGCAAGCTGGGGCATGCCAGTGTGGCTGTGTGAGGTCTAGGTGGGGCATCACCAGCCAGGGTTCCCCAGCTTGCAAAGTGACTGAGAAGAAAAATCCTACATCAACAGGACATTATGAATGACATGCACATGTAACCACGTGTAGTTTTGGCATTAATTACTAGTTGCTCATTACGAGATGTTGATGACGCCCCTTGTCAGAGGCAGACAGGGTAGTTAGTGTCTTGTTCTTGATCTTGGTCCTTTTTATCTATTGTTATCCTGGCTCAGGTCATCAGCTTCTATTGTCATCCTCTTCACTGTCCCAGAGTGTGCCAGTCTCTCTCTTGACATATGTGTTGATATGATAATTACAGCAAAGCGTGTCTCTTAGCTCCATTTCCTGACATTTGCATCTGCACAGAGTTCAACTGAATTACTATTGCTTTAGCAATTTCTGTTACTAACAGCTATTTCAGGAAGCAATATAGTGAGGTGATGCCCTTCACTGTCAATGTTTGAATGCCTGTGAATATCCCCATTCAGTACTCCCTTGGTAAGATGACTTTGATGAGCTTCCATGGTTTCTATGTAGAAAAAAGAATACCTTCTAAGATGTTGCTAAGGTTCAAATGTCTGTTCTTCAATGATTGTCCCCTGCATTTCATTGTAAATATGTCTACTTCCCTACTGCAAGGATATAACCTGTCCCTGGATTTTTCAGATTTGGGAATTTAACATCGTGTCTGTAAATAACATGCTTTTATTGCTACCACTTGATTTTTCAATTACAGGTGTTGTTTCTGAAACTTCACATATGGAAGATAAAGATTTAGCTCCATTTCTCTCCTGATTCCTACCATAAAATGACCACCTTTCTATTTCCCATTTTTTTCTAATAGACTTAGTTGAAATTTGTTAGATTGGTATTCTATATTCAATGTCTGTATTATTATGGCGTCATAAGCACTATAAACAATCAAGCCAAGACATGCACTAAGGGACTCTCCTTCCCCCAACTTGGGGTTAATAATTGTCATATTTTTCCTGTTGCTTAGTTTTTTAATGTACTTACTTAGTTGAATCTGAAACATTCCAATAATTATCTCAGTCTGTTTTTAGTATATTCAGATATGTCAGGTAGTATAAATGTTACCTTTTTGGAGCAATTTCTCTTGGAGTCATCTGACCTGCTATAATCTTTTTTTTTTTTTTTTTGAGATGGAGTCTCACTCTGTTGCCCAGGCTGGAGTGCAGTGGCACGATGTTGGCTCACTGCAAACTCCACCTCCTAGGTTCAAGCGTTTCTCCTGTCTTAGCCTCCCAAGCAGTTGGGACTACAGGCAGGAGTCACCACGCCCAGCTAATTTTTTTGTATTTTTAGTAGAGACAGGGTTTCACCATGGTGACCAGGCTGATCTCGAACTCCTGACCTCAGGTGATTCACCTGCCTCAGCCTCCCAAAATGCTAGGATTACAGGCTTGGGCCACTGCACCTGGCCTGACCTGCTATAATCTTGATCATCTGTACTTCATGTCTACTGCACAACAGTCTTCCTACGATCTTCCTTTAATATTATCCTGGTGATTCCTTTATTCTCTCCCCTGTTTCATTCAGAACCACACCTTCTTTTTTCTTGGTTTACAGCCTTCTTTGGAGGGGCACATGTGCTGGTAGTGTCCAGTGAAAGGGTGCATGAGAGATCAATATTTTGAGATATTACATAATTTTAAACATTTCTAATCTTTCTTCACACTGAATTGATAAGCAGCTGCTGATAATTTACCTTCAGAATTTTAAAATTATTACTTCATTGTCTTTTGGGTTCCAGAGTTGTTGTTGAGAAGTCTCAGTCCATTCTCCTTCCTAGTCTTTTGTATGTCACTTCTACTTTTAATCCCTTTGGAAACTTACAGAATATATATATTTTTTATTGTCCCAAAATTTCACATTGACATGCTTTGGTAGACATTTACATTCATCCATTCTGTTGGTTACTCAACATGCCTTTTAAATTTGATTTCTTTTATCCTTCAGTTCTGGAAATTTTCTTGAATAATAATAATAGTTATTATTTGAATGTTTCATTAACCTCCATTTCCTCTGTTCTCTATCCTACTCAGAAGTTAGACCTCTTAGACTGCTCTTCTAATTTTCTTATCTTTGCTTTCCTGTTTTTAATTTGTGTCTTTATGTTCTGACTTTCTGAAAAGTCCCTCTCTTGCCCTTCCTTCTTTTCCATTTTTTTTCTTTCTTGAAATTTATCACTACTACATGTGAAAGGCACTTACCAAGAAAAAACTAGAATGGAGGATGTTGATGTGGGGAAGGCTATACTTTCTGAAAAATGAATTTATTGAGATGTAATTAATACCACAAATTTCATCCTCTTAATGTATACAATTTAGTGGTTTTAAGCATATTCATAATATTATACAACCATCACATCTGCCTCCCATCAATTGTAGTATGTTTTGTTTTTGTTTGCATTCCCATCGATATATTTTCTCATTTTTCCTGTGATTTCTTCTTTGACCCATTGGTTATTTAGGGTTCTGTTGTGTAATTTCCACATGCTCATGAATTTCCCAAATGTCTCTCTATTATTGATTTATAATTTCATTTCATTGTGACTGGAGAACATATTTTGTATGATATAAATCTTATATATATTGAAACTTGTTTTATGTCCTAGGATATGTCGATTCTGGAGAATGTTCCATATGCACTTGATAAGAATGTATATTTTTCTGTTATTGGTTGGAGCATTCTATAGATTTTAGCTAGGTCTAGTTGGTTTATAGTGTTGTTCAGTGCTTCTATTTCTCTGTTGATCTTTTGTTTAGTAGTTCTACCTATTATTGAAGGTGGAATTTTGAAATCTCCAATTATTTTTTTGAGTTGTATATTTCTCCCTTTAATTATGTCAGTTTTTACTACATTTATTTTGCAGTTTTGTTGTTAGCTTAGTATATGTTTATAATTACTATGTATTCCTGATTGACCCTTTTAACATTATAAAATGTCTTTCTCTGTCTCTAGTAACAATTTTGTTTTAAAGTTGATTTTGTGTGATATAAATTTAGCCACTCCAGCCTCTTTTGGTTATTGTTTATGTTGTATGTCTTTTAGTGTTATTTTACTTTCCACCTATGTCTTTGAATCAAAAGTGTGTCTCTTACAGACAGGAGACAGTTAAATAATTTTTTGTTTGTTTTTTTGTTGCTGTTGCTTTTAAATTATGTATTTATTTACTATTTTTAAATTAATACATATTAAATGTACATATTTTGGGGGTACATTTGATAATTTGGTACATTCAAATAATAATATCAGAGTAATTGGGATATCCATCACTTTAAATATTTATCTTTCTTTTTTTTTACTCTAGGAACATTTAAATTGTTCTCTTCTAAATATTTGGAAATGTATAATTGATTAATGTTAACTATAATCACTCTACTAAGCTATCAAATACCAGGTCGTATTTCTTTTACTTAAGTGTATATTTGTACCTATCAATCAACCTGTCTTTACCTCCCCTTTCCCCTACTATTCACAGCCTCTGGTTATTGCCAGTCGTCTCTATCTTCATGAGATCTACTTTTCATCTGCCGCTCTGTCTTTTGATTGGAGTATTTAATCCATTTACATTTAATGCAATTACTGCTAAGTAGAATTACATTTCATGCAATTACTCCTAAGTAGGAATTAAGTCTGCAAGTTTGTTATTTATATCCATATGTCTTTTGCCCTTTCTGTTTCTGTATTTCTCCATTGCTGTTATCTTTGTATTAATTAGATATTTTCTAATATGCCATTTGAAGTCCCTAAGACTGCTGGTTTCCACAGCTCCTTTGATTTGTATACTGTTGGTTCTCAAGGCTACTGTGGAGCTAGATAGTGATGGGAATAGGCCAAGACAGAACACCACAAACCTCATTGTCCTTATGAGATTCAGATGTTTTCCTTGAATAATCACTTTTTGGATTGCTTTATGCCATTGGTTAATTTCAGATTTATGAATAAGTTGATTTTGACAATTTTTGCTGGTGTTCCTATTGCTTTCAAGGAAGAGTAGATTTTCAAATGTCCATTCTCCACCATTCCAGAAGTGCTCTGGGAATTCCTTGAAATCAACTTTCCATTCTTTCTTTTGACTATATTTATTCTCTGAGTATTACTTTTTGGAAAAATAAATTTCTGTTCTTGTTTTCCACACTAAGTTGCCAGGATATTTTATTTTTCTGCAGATATTAAAAGTTAAAATATTTTTTCCCCCGTAGTCTCCATTTCCTCTTATTTGCTTCAGCCTCTTTGTTTTGCCTCTCTATGTTAGAATTTTATTCATACAAAATGGCATCTATAATAGCAACCATTTATTGAAGAGTTACTATGTGCCTCCTCACTGACTCTACTAAGTGCCTTTTGCATATTAACTTATTTCATCTTCACATTAGCTCTTAGAGGTCAGTGCTATAATTTCCCCAATTTTTTTAAATAGTAGAGCTGAGACATAAGAAATAACTCATCTAAAGTTATATGGCATTAAATTGCAGAGTTGAAATTCAGGTCCAATCTGACACCTATATCCTCTTTATCAGATATCAGCTCATCCTTGGGTTATCTGCTTACATTTACCAGTGGGATTTAAATACCTTGAGCATATGGGTGGGCCTTGTTGACAGTTGCGTGTCTGGTGCAATCTGTAGGGTAAATGTGGAGCTTCTTGAGCTTTCTTATTGCTATCTGGAATTAAACTATTCTTTTCTGCTAGTCAAATATCACTTGTCTATCAGCTCTTCATCCTCCAAAATTTTATTTGTTTATGTTCTCTTTTTCTTGCATTTGTGAATGTATGCCTTGGGAGAGAAAGGTTTACTATCATTTTGATAGGCCTTTGGAAAGAATTAGAATTATATGACTGTTTTCAATACATTGCCTTTTTAATTATTTTAAGCATACTTAAAAAATAATCTCTGGCTGTTTCGTTATCTGAGGTTCTTGGGGTGTCTATCCTTCTGTTTATTTTATCTGCTGATTTATCAGAATACTAGATTTTCCTTTTGAGCTCTATAATTTTATCTTGCAAGAGCATCCTCAGTGGGGCTTTATCCATGGGATTCCTGTGTGGTTTGGGCTGAGTCTTGCTCCATCTAGATAAGTTTCTCATTTTCTTTTGCCAGGTGCTCCAGGACCACTTTTTATGTTAATTTCTTGCCTCAGGAATACGGGACTTTGCAAGGACAGAATACAATAAAACCCAAAGTCATGAGAAGGAAGCCTTCTGGCTAAAAATTTTCAGGGGAGATTTTTCCTCACTACACATGCCTGGAATGTGGAACCAGACCAGCCTCCTTTTTACCTCCCTGTTCCAGTGGGCATTTGAAAAACCATTTCACTGAGAATGCAGCCTTCTCAGGGGTCTGAATTAAGGATGAGAGTCTCATTTTCAAATCTCTGTTGCTCATAGGTTCAAGGTCTTATCTCCTATGTGTGCAGCTATTAAAAGAGAAGCCCCTGGGCTGACTAAGACCAGACTAACCCCTTTCCCAGGCACCAAACCGGGGCGATGTGGCACATCTGTCTAAGTCCCTTCCATATTCATTTTTGACCCCTAGGGATCTTCATTATTTTCTTGTGAGCTCAGATATACATTTAAAATAATCCTTGTGGTATTTTAAACAGAGTAGCTATGTTTTTTATAGCAAGATAATTTTTACATTATCTGATTTATTTGCTTGATGTCCTAAAATTAACCTTTTTTGAATTATTTTGTGTATACTCAATGGATTTTATCCTTACATTGAAAGTATGTATAATTTTTCTTTTATAGCTGCTCAATCAAAGAATGTATTTTTAAGGCCGTCTAATGGGATTTAGGACCAGGTCAATAGAGGTCAATAAAGGTCGTAATCGTTTCTTTGTGTTCTGTGCTGGCTAGCTTAACTGGAACACGGCATTTTGTTCTGGATGCTGTGTTTTCCAGAATATTAATAGACATTTGGTATGTTACGACAGGGAGTTAGGATGGTGAGGCATCAGGATATTATGTCAGTTGAAGAATGGTTTAAAACACTGAGAAATTTACCTTGGAGAAGAAAAAAATGTGAGAGGATGTGATAAAATCTTTCATGGAAGACCAATTAGATTTATTCTTTGTGTCTTTAGAAGGCTTCACAACAGATGGAAGTTACAGAAGAAGATCAACTTGGGATTGATAGCAGGAAAACCTCTTTCTAAATACAGGCATCTGCACATAAAAAGATAGCCCACCTTACAGGTAGGCGATGACTTTGTCCTTTCCCTGTCATCTGCAGGACAATCATAGATATTATCTTATCTATAGTTCTTAAGATCACAGACTTTGGAATCAGATTACTTGGATTCGAACACTAGTTTTACAAGGTATTAGTTTTATGACCGTGGGAAGTTATTTAACTTCTCTGAGCTTCTGTTTGTCTATCTGCAAAATGATGTACTCCCAGTAACCTATGTCATAGGGTCATTGTAAAATTTAAATGGGGTAATACACATAAAGCTGTTAGAATATTGTATGGCATATGGTAAGCCCTGAAAAAGTGTTTACCAATATTATTATCATTATCATCTGTCAAGGATGTAAAAGAATGTGTAGAATCAAAATCTCACAGAACACTGGAGTTGTGAGTGACTGCATGAGTTTCCCTATAGTGGCTGTAACAAACGATCACAAACTTGGCGGCTTAAAACAACAGCAATGTCTCTTGACCTCGTGATCTACCTGCCTTGGCCTCCCAGAGAGCTGGGATTATAGGCATGAGCCTCTGAACCCGGCCTGGCCAACATGGTGAAACCTGTCTCTACTAAAAATACAAAAATTGGCTGGGTGTGGTGGCGTGCACCTGTAGTCCCAGCTACTTGGCAGGCTGAGGCAACAGAATCACTTGAACCTGGGAGGCAGAGGTTGCAGTGAGCTAAGATCGCACCACTGCAATCCAGCCTGGCAACAGAGGAAGACTCCATCTCAAACAACAACAACAACAACAACAACAACAACAACAACAACGATGTATTCTCTCACAGTTCTGGAGGCCAGAAGTCTGATATGAGTTTTGAAGGGTCAAAATCAACATATCAGCTGGGCCGTGTTTCCTCTGGAGGCTCTGGGAAAATCTGTTTCTTGCCTCTTCCAGCTTTTTGTGGCTGCCAGCATTCCTTGCCTCGTGGCCACATTAATCTCTACCTCTATATCCCATTGTCTTCTGTCTGGAGTCAAATCTCCTTCTATCCCCCTCTTATAAGGGCACTTGTGATTGGATTTAGGACCCACCAGAATAATTAAGGATAACCGCTCCATCTCAAGATTTTTAACGTGATGATATTCACAATGTACTTTTTTTTTCTTTTTTGCCGTATGAGTTAACTTTCACAGATTGCATGGATTAGAATGTGGATATCTTTCGAGGTTTATTTTTCAGCCTACCACAATGACCCTTATGGACATCAGACTAATATATTCGCTATTCGAAGACATCTTGAGCAAGTTTCACAGCCTCCTCTTTAGTAATATCAGTGTTGGGGAACTAATAGGTTGTGCTATAATAACCTTTACACACTTTTCCTATTCTCAAGAATCTATAGTTTTGGAATTATTGTTTTTAAAATTTCTTTTGCAGTCTGGTTTACATTTGCTTACATTCCATTTGTATAATCTATCTCTATATTAAGAAATGTGCCAAACTCAGGTAAATTTATCCCAATCCATGCCTGAATAGTTACTGAGGTTTTTACAGTGACCTACCACATTTAAAATAAGGGAGGTATATTAATCAACATTTTATATTTGCACGTGTCAAAAAATAAGTGACTTAAGAATTAATGGAAATGTATTGGTTCACATAACAAATAAATCTGGGAACAATTATAGCTTCAGTCGGATTCTGGTACTTAAACCATGGCTTGGTTGCACCAGACTTGATCTCTCCATCTCTGAGTGCTGGTTCTTTTTGATTGATTTTATTTAGCTGGTTAATACTAAGACGGCAAGGTGATCACTGGCAGATCCAGGCAACTATGCTATCTTCTAAGAGCCTCAGTGGAAAGAGCTGAATATTTTCAGTGATTTCTAGAATTTGCATTCATTGGGCTGACCAAGTCACAAAGCCAACCCTGGATAGAGCCAGCTCCATCCAAACTGCAGGGACATCGAGTAAGGAGTAATAATTCTCTTTTTAAAAAAGATTAAAAAGCCATTATCAGAAGGAAGGGAAATATTTGCTGGTCAGGCCACAATAACAGATGTGATATGCAAAGCACAACATGTAATATACAAAACATCACATATGCTATATATTATCATAGTTTCAACTCTAAGTTTTGCCTGAGGCTTATGGAGTCAATCCCATTGCTCTATAGTCATGTGTCAGGCTCTGTGTACACTTGTGTTTGTTTATATTGTAGATAAAATTTAGCAGATGGGAAAAATCCATTGGTGCTGCCTCGCCAGTAAGCTGGCCTGGTGGAAGTGATCAGAGGATGTGGGTAAATTTATCTTTGAACAAATGAATTAAATATGCACGGTAAATGGTTTAATGCTCAGCAAGAGAGTGCCGCCTAATCACTGGGGAAGAAAGCAGAGCCAGCAGAGCAGCAAGCCTCACGCGGTCATTCCTACAGTGGGGTCTGAGAGGTGGCCATAGCCAGGAGGCTAGCAGAGTGCTTTGTAGCACAGCACTTGCCCGAGTGTGCAATATGTTAACTACAGCTGGGTCTGGCATAATCATCCCTGACTAATGGGTGGAGAGAGGAGGGGGTGCAAAGTGCTGAATAAATAAATTACTTAATTACATATTATCGGAGAGAAGAACAGATGGTCAGTTTAGCCCATCTCCCAATGCCTTCGGCTTCTGAATGGAGAGTGGATCCTCAGAGGTTGGGCTCTTGATTCTGTTTATCTTCTGGTCCTACTTGAGGCCCCTGGTCTTCAAGGACAAACAGGCCTCCTTTCCCCAAGGCTGGAAGGCACTGGGTGCTCTAGTGCCCACTCTAAGCTGAATTAGGACAGGCCTAAGCTGGTCAGCATTTTCCACTTTGTTAATTTTGGCACCAGATGGAGGTGAAAACGGATTTTGTTTCCTGTAAAATGGTTGAAAAGTGATTTTCAATTGAGGATCTAATCAAATGTGAAAGGGGTAGTTGAGCATTTACTTAATGTGCTCAGGATCATCTCCTATCATTGTAGACCGTATGCTTGTTTTCCTCTGCTTTGGATGTCCCCATAGAGAGACCACTTCTTTTTCTGAGTGTGGGTTGCTGTGGTGTTAGAGGGAAGGGTAGCGGGGGTTGTATTCTGGGAGCATCTTGTTTGTTTTCAAATGCTTCAGTTTGGCATGGTAGAGGCTGCAGAGCAGTGGCTCCCAAATGCTCATCCGGGGATGCTTGCTAGGTTGGCTGCGTCGGAATCACCTGAGTTCTTTGTTAAAGTTACACATTCCTTACCTCCACGCATGGGGATTCTGATTCATTAGGTCTTGGCTAGGATCTGGAAATCTATTTTTCTAAAAACTCCACAAGTGATTATAAAGCAAGTTTGGACCTAACTGTGTTTCAGCTGGGGAACAGGAAACAGATGGTAAACCAAAAAGTGTTATGAAATAGATTTTAACAATGGCCTGTTTACAAAGGTGTGGGCAAGTTTAAGGGAAAATCTTCAGGGATGGTGAGGTTCCCCGGGCCAGCAATGGTGGGAAACAGGTACAAGGGGAGGGAGTGGTTATGAGAACCTGGTGAGACTTGTAGGTGTTAAGAGAGGACCCCTGGACAGGAACTGTGGACAGCCACTGTCATCCTGTGGTCCAGCAGGGAGGAAAATGAGAACAAATGCCCCAAACTGTCTCTCTTTTGACTTTTGATCTCTTCTTGGTGCTTTTTGGTGGCCAAATCCAAAGGGCCAGGGAGCCCAGTTGATGTAATCTACAAAGGTCAGACTCCTGAGACAGAAAGCAGGATGGAGAAGGTTGGAGGGTGGACCTAGAAGGGCAAATACAGAATATCTAGCACACAGAGTATAGATAACATGTTGTAGCTATACATTTGTGTGCCAATTTGTGGATGACAAATATGCCAATATGTTTTGTTCTATAGACATGCTTCTTTTCTCGGTGTAAATTGCCTCCACAGTTTCATCACAGAGACTGTAAACTCTTAAAGAGCAAGGGTGACATCTGATAGAATTACCTTCCTGTGTTGTGCTTACAGTTCAGCCAGTTCATATGCTGCTTCTGGCAAGGGCTGCAAGGAGAATATTTTGGAAAATCGTAATTGTCTGCCTGGCTGTCAACTTTAAATTTAGTGACATATTGGTAGGATATTCTATTCTTTCTTACTAAGTAATTATGGATCTATCATTCTATATCTTTGAATTTACTTATTTTTACTTTCCAGGGAGCTATTTATATTTGTAACCAATATGGTCTTCATGTTGGTTATTCTCAACATGTTTCCTTACAAAACCATATATATATCCTTAAAGAAACCACATTGCTTTTACTTCCTAAAAGATTACATTCACTTGTATTGCTTTGTTTTGGTTTTATTTTATGTATTTTTTTCATTGTATTTAAAGCACACTTTTAATGACCAATTATAATTGTAACTCTGTATCAGAAGGTTTGGATTAATTTTGATTTTAGTATGCTGTGCATGATGATTTAAGAAATTATTGATGTTTAGAGTCCCTCTTCATGCTAGACACTAACAGGTCAAAGACAGAGTCTCCTATATCAGCTATTCACGAGGCAACCACTTGTGCTTGGTAGGGAGGCCCAAATCCTGGGTTTCATATGAGGCAGCCTGCAGTAGTGGTTAAGAGCAGGGACCCTGCAGAAGCATCACCAGGGTTATTGTGAAATGTGAAATACAAAATGGCGTCACTCTGGTTCAGAGTTCTAAAATTGAGTTGGGAAGCCAGACTCAGAAGGACCACATGCATGGCCTGGAACCTTGACAGAAAAAACCCAGGAACTTGCCTTGATCCTTTCAACAGGGCCAAATTGCCCTGACCATAACCTCCTGAAACTTCAGCTGAATTTTGCTAGTGCTGCAGCTCCTGAACAGCAACAGCTGATGAACTATGGACTCATAAACTAATCCAGCCACCTCTACCAATGATAATTCTTACAAATCAACTTGTGTCAGCACACTTAGCTTCCTTTAAAAAAAAATCCCTGCTTCCCTCCCTCTCTTTAGAACACAGTTAGCTTCTAGCTAAAACAGGATCTCCCAAATTGCAATTCCTAAGACCCTAATAAATGCCTTCTCTTACCAAATTGCAGTCTGATTTTTCTCTTCTTCTTGGCTGACAGTCTGAATTCTCACTCCACCACTTACTGATGGTGTGACTTTTGGCATGCTATTTAACGTCTTTGTGACTTACTTTTTACTTATACAAAAAGGAGCAGAATTATAGTTCTATCTCATCAACATGTTGTGAAGAGCAAATAAGAATGCAAACAGGGGCTGGGTGTGGTGGCTCACACCTGTAATCCCAGCACTTTGGAAGGCTGAGGAGGGCAGATGCTTGAGCCCAGGAGTTTGAGACCAGCCTGGGCAACATGGCGAAACCCCGTCTCTACAAAAAAATATAAAAATTAGCTGGATGTGGTGGTGTGTGCCTGTAGTCCCACCTACTTGGGAGGCTGAGGTGGAAGGATTGCTTAAATCTGGGAGGTCAAGGCTGCAGTGAGCTTTGATCCCACCACTGCACTTCACTCCAGCCTGAGTGACAGAGTGAGACCCTGTCTCAAGAAAAAAAATAAAAGAATGCAAACAAAGCACATGGTGTCTGGAGAGAGAGCTACTGTTACTCGCTGTTCTAATTCATAAGTGGAGAACATAAGAGCTAAGGAAATTGTGATTTGGGTCAGGTCATGACAAATTGGAAAGCAAAAAGTGGTTACACTATAATTTTCCTTCAGGTTTCCCTTTCCATTTTGAATAAGCCTCCTTCCTTTATAGAAAGAAACTACATCGTAGTAATCAACAGATCATTGGCAGACTTCCGTAGAAGCTGATGTTTGTTTCTGAGGCTGTTTTCTCACTCCTTTCTAATTTCTGTGATGCACTAGAGCAGAGCTGTGACCAGAGCTTGCTCTTCATTCAGTCCACTGGCTTTGAATCTCCACTCCTCCATTTTCTAGCTCTTTAATTTTGGACAAAGCATTTTTACCTCTTTGTGCTTCAGTTTCCTTATATGTAAAGTGGAGATAAAAGTGGAACCTACTTTATGGGATGTGTGTGTTTATATGTGCATAAAGTTCTTCAAGTAGTTCTGGCAGGAAGCTAAGAGGTCTGTGCATGTTTGCTTAACTTACTCTCTGCTTCAAATTGCTCATTGTTGGTTACCCATCCCTTTATCCTGCACTCCTGTGTCCTCAAGGTGTTTATACAAAAACACCTTGAGAATCTTTTGTTCATACTTTCTTCCCTTTACAGAATGTCCAAGCTCCCCGGGATTCTGACACTTCCAGTACTACTTAGGACTGACAGGTCTCATCTGCCCCATTCCCCATTTGTTCTTACCCAAGTCACCTTCATCTTAGTAAATGACATCATATTTCATCCAGGTGCTTTTACTTCTCTCTTTACCACATTGGATTCACCAGCAAGTCAGTTTTATTCAACATCTAAAATATTTCCCTAAGTTCTTCCACTTCTTTCTGCCTCACTGCCACCATCCTAATTCCAGCCACCTTCTTTCACCTGGGACTAAAATAGTTCTTTCTTGCATCAGGGCCTTTGCATCTGTTCTGTTCTTTGCCTAGAACGTTACTTCCTCATCACTTTCCAAAGATGTATCTTCTTCACCATTTATATCTCAGCCCCAAAACACCCTAAAATATCTCCTCAGAGGTCTTGATTATCCACTCTGTGTGTGATAGCCACCCCTACCCCAAACCCTATAACGCATTGCCATGTTTATTTCCCGTAAGACGTTTTCAAACTTTTGAAAGCATTTTATTTTATGTTTTATGTTTTTGTCTTCTCCTATGATTTTCATAAGGTGGGGGTTCTCTCCCATTCTATCTCTGGAAAATAGCAGTGGAAAAGTAGGATAGACACACAAAAGAATGCGGAATCGAATAGATAAAATTTTTGATAAATTTATTCAGTAGAAGGTAGGGAGCTTGGGTAGGTCTGTATGAGCTAGGGAAAGAAAAAGAAATGTATATACATTGGTTTCTTCAGTGGGGCAGAGATGGTGTAGGAGAGATGATTATTAGTTTTGCCTTTATGCAGTTTACAACAAATTACATTTAAATAAAGAAAATTAGAAAAAATGTTGTATGGTGCTTAAAAACTCAGGCTTTGCATAAAAAGAATGAAATCATGTCTTTTGCAGCAATAGCAATGTAACTGTAGGCCATTATCTTAAGTGAAATAACTCGGAAACAAAAAGTCAAATACAGCGTGTTCTCACTTGTAAGTGGGAGCCAAGCTGTAGGTACACATAGACAAACAGAGTGGAATAATAAACATTGGAGACTCCAAAAGGTGGGAGAATGGGAGAGGGTGAGGGGTGAAAAACTACCTACTGGGTACAATGTTCACTATTTGGGTGATGGGTACACTAAAAGCCCAGACTTCACCACAATGCAATATATATGTAACTAAACTGCCTGTGATCCCCCTAAATCTATAACAAAATTTAAAAAGGCAAATATAAGCATGCTTTCTTTTTAAAAAAAGTGAATGTCTTTTTAAAAATTGATTGACTGTGGCCAGGCGCGGTGGCTTACGCCTGTAATCCCAGCACTTTGGGAGGCCGAGGCGGGCGGATCACGAGGTCAGGAGATCGAGACCATCCTGGCTAACATGGTGAAACCCCATCTCCACTAAAAACACACACACACGAAATTAGCCGGACGTGGTGGCAGGTGCCTGTAGTCGCAGCTACTCGGGAGGCTGAGGCAGGAGAATGGTGTGAACCCGTGAGGCGGAGCTTGCAGTGAGCCGAGATTGTGCCACTGCACTCCAGCCTGGGCAACAGAGCGAGACTCCTTCTCAAAAAAAAAAAAAAAGAAAGAAAAAATTGATTGACTGTTATAGGTGTCAAGCCAGCTCTGCTTGTAATAAACAGATGGCAACTGCAAAAAGCAAAACAAAAAACACCTCAGTCTTTGGAGCCTGATATGGTTTGGCTGTGTCCCCACCCATATCTCATCTTGAACTGTAGCTCCCATAATCCCCACGTGTCATGGGAGGCACCCGGTGGGAGGTAATTGAAGCATGAGAGCGATTTGTGATAGTGAGTTCTCATGAGATCTGATGGTTTTATAAGTCTGGCATTTCCTCTGCTGGCACTCATTCTCTTACCTGCCACCCAGTGAAGAGGTGCCTTCCATCATGATTGTAAGTTTCATGAGGCCTCCCCAGGCATGCAGAACTGTGAGTCAATTAAAACTCTTTTCTTTACAAATTACCCAGTCTTGGGTATTTCTTCATAACAGTGTGAGAATGGACTAATACAGAGCCAGAGAGACTTGGATTCAAATTCTCACTCCTCTATTGCTTAGTCGTGTGACCATGGGCTGCATACATTTTTTTCTGTTCCTCAAATACAAAAACCTTTCCCCCTGCCTTTGGGCATTTAAGCTTGCTGCTGCTTCTCCCTGGAATGCTCTTCTTTTATATGTTCTCATGGCTGGCTTTATCTCATCTGTCAGGTCTTGCTGTGTTCAAATGGCCCTCCTCAGATGGGATGTTCTTAATCACCCTGTGTAAAGTTTCTGCACTGCCAACTTGCTCTTGTGACTGTCCACTATGTCACCTTGTTTATTTCCTTACAGTACTTATGACTTTATAGAATTATCTTATTTATTTATTTATTGTTTATTTCACTCAAAGGAACATAAGGTCTAAGAAAACAATTACCTTGTCATTCTTGTTCACCTAACACGTAGTAAAATATTGCCTGTGATATAGGCACTCAAATGTTTATCAATAAAAAGAAAAAAATATTTCCACCTGTGCCTCAGTGAACTCAACCACAAAATGAAAGTGGCTAGCGCATGGGGACATTATAAAGTTCATATATGGTGAAGAAAAGTACTTAACACTCAGCCTGGCACAGTAAACACGGAATTCATAATAACTATGGTTCTTACACTGTCCTAGATAATGGATTTGCATTTTATTAATACTTGTATCATTTTCCACACTAGGAGAATACAGGTTAAATATCCCTTGTCCAAAATGCTTGGGACAAGAAGTATTTTGGATTTCAATGTTTTTGGAATATTTGCATGTTTATAATGAGGTATATTGGGGATGGGACCAAGGTGTAAACATTTATTTATGTTTTATATATACCTTATACACCTAGCCTTTAGGCTATAAATTTATTTTTCCCTTGGGGTCACTGAATAAACTGTGTATTGTGCACCTACATTTTGACTGTGACCTATCACATGAGGTCAGGTGTGGAATTTTTCACTTGTCATGTCATGTCCATGCTCAAAAAGTTTCAGACTTTGGAGCATGTTGGATTTTGTATTTTTGGATTAGGAATGTTCAGGCTGAAATATGCATACTAGTTGCTAGATCTTGAGCACCTACTAAGTCCCAGGCACTTTACATTCAACTTAGTTCTTCCAGTTGTTTGGGCAGAAAACTTGAAGTCATATTTGATTCTTTTTTTCCACACGCAACATAAACCTATATGTAACTCCTGTAGCCTCTACCTTTAAAATATATCCAGAATCTGACAACTTCTTTTTTTAAAATTAATTTAATTTAATTTTAAGTTCTGGGATACTTGTGCAGGATGTGCAGGTTTGTTACATAGGTGAATGTGTGCTATGCTGGTTTGCTGCACCTATCAATCCATTACTTAGGTATTAAGCCAAGCATGCATTAGCTATTTTTCCTGATGCTCTCCCTCTCCCCATCCCCCATGACAGGCCCCAGTATATGTTGTTCCCCTCCCTGTGTTCATGTGTTCTCATTGTTCGGCTCCCATTTATAAGTGAGAACATGTGGTGTTTGGTTTTCTGTTCCTGTGTTAGTTTGCTGAGGATAATGGCTTCCATCTTCATCCATGTGCCTGCAAAGGACATAATCTCATTCCTTTTCATGGATTCATAGTATTCCATGGTGTATATGTACCACATTTTCTTGATCCAGTATATCATTGATGGGCATTTAGGTTGATTTCATGTTTTTGCTATTGTGAATAGTGCTGCAGTGAACACATGCGTGCATGTCTCATTATAATGAAATGATTTATATTGCTTTGGGTATATACCCAGTAATGGGATTGCTGGGTCAAATGGTATTTCTGGTTCTAGATCTTTGAGGAATTGCCACACTGTCTTCCACAATGGTTGAACTGATTTACATTCCCACCAATAGTGTAAAAGTATTCCTATTTCTCTACAACCTTGCCAGCCTCTATTGTTTCTTGACTTTTTAATAATCGCCATCTGACTGGCATGAGACGGTTTTGTGGTTTTGATTTGCATTTCTCTAATGATCGGTGATATTGAGCCTTTTTTCCTATGTTTGTTGGATGCATGAATGTCTTTTTTTGAGAAGTGTCTGTTCACGTTCTTTGCCCACTTTTTAATGGTGTTGTTTTTTCCTTGTAAATTTGTTTAAGTTCCTCGTAGATTCTGGATATTAGACCTTTGTCAGATGGATAGATAGCAAAAACTTTCTCCTATTCTGTAGGTTGTCTGTTCACTCTCATGATAGCTTTTTTTTTTTCTACACAGAAGCTCTTCAGTTTAGTTAGATCTCATTTGTCAATTTTTGCTTTTCTTGCAATTGCTTTTGATGTTTTTGTCACAAAATCTTTGCCTGTTCCTATGTCCTGAATGGTATTGCCTAGATTTTCTCCTAAGGTTTTTATCGTTTTGGGTTTTCCATTTAAGTCTTTAATCCATCTTGAGTTAATTTTTGTATCCAGTTTCAATTTTCTGCATATGGCTAGCCAGTTATCCCAGGACCATTTATTAAATAAAGAGTCCTTTCCCTATTGCTTGTTTTTGTCAGGTTTGTTGAAGATCAGGTGGTTGAAGGTAATGGCAAAAACTGCAACTACTTTTGCACCAACATAATAGATGTGCGGCAGAATCTGACTACTTCTTCCCACCTGTGCTGCAGTACTTGGGTTCCGGTCACCATTATCTCACCCTTGGATTAATGTAGTCACCTCCTAACTGCTCTGCTTGCTTCTCCCCTTCTCCCATCTCTTCTCCATAGTGTAGCCAGAGAAAACCCTACAAAAGGTCAAATCATGGCGCTCCTCTGTTCAGAATTCTCCAATGGCTCCTATCTGAGAGTGAAAGTCAAACCATTATCAAAGCTTATCAGGCTAAGCATTATCTTTTCCTCTGCCCTCTCTCTGTCCTTAACTCCTTGTAGTCTCCCCTTCTCTCATTATATTCCAGCTACAGCACATTCCTACCTCTAAGCCTTTGCATATGCCGCCTAGAAGGCTCCTCCCTCAGTTATATGCCTGGCTTACTCTCTCATTTCATTCAGATCTTTGTGAAAACATGACCCTAATAAAGAAAATGTGGTATATATACACAGTGGAATACTATTTGATCATAAAAGAGAATGAAATCCTGTTACTTGCAACAACACAGGTAAAACTAGATAGAGGTCATTATGTTAAGTGAAATAAGTCAGCACAGAAAAGGCAAATATTGCATGTTCTCACTCATATGTGGGAGCTAAAAGAATTGATCTCATGAAGGTAGAAAGTGGAATGATAGTTACCAAAGGCTGGGAAGGGTGTGTGTGTGGAGGTCGGATGAGAGAGATAGGTTAATAGATACAAACATAAAATTAGATAGAAGAAATAGGATCTAATGTTCAATTGCAGAGTAAGGTGACTATAGTTAAGAACAGTGTATTTTATATTTCAAAATAGCTAGAAGAGAGGACTTATGTTCTCAACACATAGAAATTGTGGTAATTGATATCCTAAACACCCTGACTTGATCACTGCATATCCTATGCATGTAACAAATTATTACATGTACCCTATAAATATGTACAAATATGTATCAATAAAAACAAAACAAAAGGTAAATCTAAAACATGATTCTATAAGACAGGTTATATATATGGTTATATATAATATATATATTTAATACTCCTCATCACTCTTTACTGCATCCTGTTATTTTTCTCATAGCACACGTATTACCATCTGACATATTTATCTGCTTGTCTCTTACCCACAAGAATGAAAGCTTGTCAAAGGCTGAGGCTGTTTATTTTGTTGCTGTATCTCTGGCACCTATCTCGCTAACTGGCACATAGCAGTGCTCATCAGATATTGGTTGAATGAATGAATGAATGAATTAATGAGTGAATCACCTGTTCTTAAGAAGCATGTTGTCTACTGTTGCACAAAAATAACCCAGAATTTTTCCACTTAAATTAAAATTTTAGTGAGTGCTTATTTGGTACATTGCTAAGTATTTTTTTCAACCTTATCACCAATGAGGGATTTTTTTGATTCACAGTATTCACAATACGCTTCTTAAGAACAGGTGATTCACTCATTAATCCATTCATTCATTCAGCCAATATTTGATGAGCACTGTTATGTGCCAATTAGCAAGATAGGTGCCAGAGATACAGCAATAAACTAAACATGGAGGGGGGTATACATATCATACACATAGAGATACATGCATATGTGCATACATATATGTAGGTGCATGCACATGTATGTTTGAACAGATGTGAGTATGAATAAATATATGTTTGTATGTGTATACATGTATGTATGAGTGTGTGTGCACAGATTTTCTTGGCTCAAGAAAAAGATGGCTTCTTACTGAATGTCTCACTGAAAAATCTCCATCTTCTGCCCTAGGAAATGGTGCCAGAAGCAGGACATGGAAGGAGATAGTAGAGACCTACACACCAATGAAGCAACCTGACCATGGAGGCCAATACTTTTTCCCATGGAGGTCATTAATAATTTCCCAAAACCCATGGAGGGTTTGGGAAATTATTAAGGGGTTGCACAGTTTTTCTCACGGTCTTTGTGAAAACATGGAGTTACTAAATGCCAGCGGAATATATCACAACAAACATAATGACCTTTAGTGGGAGTTTAGTTCTCCCTCTCTACCTTGGAAAGCAGCAGCTCTAATAAACCGAGGTGATCAACATTTATGGTATGCCTGTTTCCCTCTTCCAGGACCCTTTGAAATATATACATTTTTCGAATTTAGTTTTGTCTGAAAAATCTGCATCCAATTTGAATGAAATTGAATATGTTTCAGGGCACAAGCAGCATGTCTTCCATCTGAAGCAAAATGGAGATGAATTTCAATTAGATGTTCCCATTATAATCTGTCTCCACCTGTAGTTTTCATCAAAATTGCTAGGAAGTGTGATATAATGTATGATGGGGATTTGCCCACTGGCAGCAGTGTCCCATTATCTCAGTAAAAAAGCACAAAATAATTAGTCTGATGCATATAGACAGTGGCTTCTTACAGCAAGTGACTTTAATTGTGGTGAGTAATATATATGGAGTTTGAAATCTTATATATTTCCCTCCCAAGAAGACACCAGTTACTAATTCAGATGACAAAGTAACAATGTTTCAGAAGATTTAATGAAAACTGAACATCCTAGTCAATAGCTACTGTAAAATGTCCATTTTATGGACTTATATTTGCCTGAGCTTAATTTATGGTAATTTGGTGGTTGCATATAGCGTGAAAGTATGCTGTTGGCTTGAGAGTTAGTACTTGGATGTTGCATAAATCATGGCTGAATGTGTTGGCTTCATCTAATGCTCTTCTTTCTCCTACAGTTGGAGTCCTTTTCATCTTGTCATTTCCCCAGCTTCTTTCCTGCTTTCAATTCATGGGGCTCTGAGAGCTTAGTATTTAGGAGATCTTCATAACATGGCATCTTCCCAATGCTAGGTAGAGTGTTCCTGGGTTTCACAGGGAGGGAATTCAGCAAATCTTTTTGTGGGATAGAGATGGTAACAGTATTTATGTTGCACTAGCCCACGTTAAGCGCTTTAAAAGAAAATACAATCCACTTTTCCTATCTTCCTATCTGCCTCTAAATTCCATGTTAATATAAAATATGAAATTTAAAAGTATATAATCTGCTAATTTCTTTTCAGAAGAGATTTATAGTAGTTATGTTTTGATTAAATTTGAAATGTAGTCACATGTATACATAAGTAACAAACCTGCACGTTGTGCACATGTACCCTAGAACTTAAAGTATAATAATAATAATAAAAAAAGAAATGTAGGACAAGTAAACCAGCATGTTCCAAGCCCACATGTAATCTACTTGGGGAACTAAATAATATGAATGAATTAACTGTACTATGGGATTCAGTTTAAGTGACTGGTCTTCTAAGAACTATACTGGATGCTTCAGAAATAATGAAATCATTGCCTACCTTCCACCATTCTTTGATTTTGAATGTTTATTAGTAATTAGAGATTTTCAGAACTGATTAAAATTTCTAAATAAATAAAAGTCATATGTCTAATTGTGGGCAATCTTGCTCTAAACGTTGTGAGAAAACATGTTTTAAAATTTAGGTTCCTCTAAATTCCCCAAGTGACAATATAAATGTTGCCATTTATTTATTGCTAGAAAACTCTTATATTTTTCTTTTTTAATTATACAACTGTCTTCCTTTGCTTATCTGTAAGTATAATGCTAACATTTGTATAAATTACACAGTATTTTTATGTGCATTATCACTTTTAGTCCATATATCAGCCTCATGTTATAAAATTTATTATACGTTTAAATTAATTTAAATGCAGAAACAAGCAAATTTAAAATTAAAATGATATTTAAAATTTTATTATAACATTTTTCTAATTATAAAATAACAAATGTTTATTGTAGACAACCTGAAAAGTGCCAAAAGTACACAAATACTGCTTAATAAGAACTTACTAAAAATGGAAAAAAAGACACAGATTACCAATATCAGGAATAAATAAATGGGTATCATTACAGACTTTGCAGACATTAAAAAGATAATAAAGAAATTCGACAAACCACTCTTGGCACATAAATCCAATAACATAAAATGTACTAATTCCTTGAAAAATACAAATTACTAAAACTCACTGAAGATGAAATAGGTTAACTTAAATAGCCCTATTGTTATTAAAAAATAAATTTACAGTTAAAAACCTTATGTAAAAGAAATCTATACACCTAATGCTAAATGACGAGTTAATGGGTGCAGGAAATCAACATGGCACATGGATACATATGTAACAAACCTGCACATTGTGCACATGTACCCTAAAACCCTAAAGTATAATAATAAAAAAAATAATAAAAATTAAAAAAAAATTAAAAAAAAAAAAGAAATCTACAGGTCCAGGCGGTTTCAGTGGTGAATTCTTGCAAGCATTTAAACAAGAATAAACACAAATTCTGCACAATTTCATCAAGAAAATAAATGAGGAAGGAATACTTCCCAATTCATTTTATGAAGCCAGAATTATTCTGATATTAAAAACCAGACAGGCCAGGAATAGTGGCTGACGCCTGTAATCCTAGCACTTTGAAAGGCTGAGGAGAGCAGACTGCTTGAGCTTAGGAGTTCGACAACAGCCTGGGCAACATGGTGAAACCCTGTTTCTACAAAAATTATGAACATTAGCTGGGTGTGATGGCACATACCTGTAGTCCCAGCTACGTCGGGGGCTGAGGCGGAAGAATTGCTTGAGTCCAGGAGGTTGAGGCTTCAGTGAACCATGATCACACCACTGCCCTTCAGCCTGGGTGACAGAGTGATACGCTGTCTCAAACAAACAAAACACCAAAAACATTACAAGAAAAGAAAACTTCAAAACAATAGAACATCAATGCAAAAAGACTTCATAAAATTTTATCAAATTGAATCTATAATGTATAGGAAGAATAATGTAATATGACTATGAGAAATTTATCCTGGGGATAAGGCTGGTTTAATATTTAAAAACAAATTAAGATAATCCACTGAATCAATACTTTAAAGAAAACCCACATGGACATACAAATGATGCAACAAAAGTATTTGCTTTTCCTGAATTCAACATCCATTCATGATAATAACTCTCAAAAAACTAAGAATAGAAGAGAATTTCCTTAGGCTAATAAAAATAATCCATTTAAAAAATCCTATATCACAAATCATATTTATTATCACATAGCCTTGTTCCCCCTAAAAATCAGGAACAAGGAAAGGATGTCCTACCTCACCACTCCAGTTCAACATTGTATTAGAAGGCCTAGCCAGTCTCAGAGGCAATACAAATAAATAAAAGACATGGATTAAAAAGAAGAAACCAAACTATCCCTATTTGCAGACAACGTAATTATTTACACAGGAAATCCAAATTCCAAGGCATTTACAAGCAACAACTCAAACCAAGCAGAAACTCCTAAAGCTTATAAGTGAGTTTTGCAAGGTCACAGAATACTAGATCAATACCCAAAAATCAAAATCAATCACATTTCTTAATACTAGCAACATGCAATTGGCAAACAAATATTTATACGGTGATATCTGTATCTACATCTGTCTATTTATATATGCCACTGAAAATATCTTCCAAAGTGAAATACTTAGGGAAAAGCTAATAGAATTTGTTCAGAAGCTGTATGCTGAAAGCAAATGTTGCTGAAAAAAGCCCTAAGACAACTTAAGTAAATGGAGAGACATACAGTATTCATAGATGGGAAGACTCAATATAATAAAGATTTAAATTCTCCCCAAATTTATCTCCAGATTTGAAACAACTCCAATAAAAAATCTCAGCAGGAAGAATTTTTATAAATATACACAAGCTGGTCTTAAACTTTATACAGAAAGGCAAAGAAACTAAAATAGCTGAAGTAATTTTGAGAAAGAAGAATAAAGTTAGATAAATCAGACTAATTTTAAAACTTACTATAAAGCTATAGTAATCAAGACAGTGTGGTATTGCCAAAGGGACAAACACATAGATCAGTGTAACAGAAATAGAGTCCAGAAATAGATGAACACAAATAGGACCATTTTATTTTATTTGCACTTAAATAATTTTATTTATGTTAAAAATAAACTTTTAAGAACAATTTTAGATTTACAGAAAAACTGAGAAGAAAATAAGATAATTCTCATTATACCTTGCACCCAATTTCTTCTATTATTAACATATTAATATGATGCTTATATTAAAATTAATCAGTATTAATACATTATTATTAACTAACATCCATACTTTTTGCAGATTTTTTAAAGCATTTTCCTAATGTTCTTTTTCTGTTCTAGGATTCCAGTAGGATACATTGCAAATTTAGTTGTCATATCTCCTTAGGCTTCTCTTTGCTGTGACAGTATCTCAGATCTTCTTTGTTTGTGACGACCTTGACAGTTTTAAGAGTACTGGTTGTGTATTTTGTAGAATGACCCTCGATTGGGATTTTTGTGATGTTTTTATTATGATTAGATCTACATTATGGTTTTCTGGAAGGAAGACTATAGAGGTAAAAGGTCATTTTTATCACATCAAGGGCACATACTATCAACATGTCTTATCGCTGTTGGTGACTTTGATTCCTGCCTGTACTAGTGTTTGTCACGTTTCTCCACTGTAAAGTGATGCATTTTTTCCCCCTTCCCCCACTTGGCTCTTTGGAGAAAAGTCATTATGTACTCCCATTTTTTAAAGGTGGACTGTGCAAAAAATATTTGAAATTCTTCATCATAAAAGTTTTTTCTCTTATCCTTATTTATTTATTTATTAACTAATTTATTTCTGTAAGTATAGATATTTATTTTATAATTTAGGTTATGACCCAATATTATTTTAGTTTTTTGCTCGAATTGTTCTAACTTTGGACACTGGGGGCTCTTTTAGTCAGCTCCTCTTTCTCTTTCATATACTCTCCTTACTTATTTCAGCAGTTTCTTGCTTTCTGGCAATAGAAGATACTGTAGGCCTATGTTGTATATTTCCTAGTGCAGTCCTGGAATCACCCATTTCTCCAAGGATCTCTGATTCTTTATCTTGGAGATGGTATTAGAAGCCAAGACCTGAGCATTAGGTATGGTCATTGCTACTGCTTCTAGGCCCTCTTAGCTGATGGATTAAGAAAATACATGTGTATATGCTAACCTGTGTGTGTGTGTGTATGTGTGTGTGTGTGTATGTCTATAAGTGTTTCCACTTATAAGCATATATACCTATGTTAAGCTAAACATGAGTTGACACTGAGGTCTCCAACTCTAATTCTGTTACCATATGGATTACTCTAGCTCCTTCCCTAGCTTATCTATATAAACTCCTGCTCCAACAGTGAGCAATGTGGCTTCGATCACACACCATCTCTTTCCTTGTTTAATTTCAGTATGTGTAGCTGAATTGTTATCTCGTACTCATGTGGAAAATAACTTTTTTGACTAGAGCATAGGTCTTACATAGAATTTCGTTTACCTTTAATTTTACAGCCTGCACTGATTTCCAAAGGTACTCAGGTTAGCACATTTTCCCACACCCCTTCAGAGAAGTTGTTTCGTATGTCTGTAGTACAGTTAGATTCCTTTGTTACATTCTGCATTCCATTCAGGAATCCTATGACCTACCAAATAAACTTTTAAAACTTGCATATATAACTACACTGTAAAGTGCTGTAAAGTTCATGGGTTTTGATAGATGCATAGTGTTCTGTATCAACAATTATGTATCACACAGAATAGTTTTACCACCCTAAAATCTGTGCTGTACAAAACAAGTCAACCCCTCCTTGCTGAACCCCTGGTAACCACTGATCACTGTAGTTTTGCCTTTTCCAGAATGCCATATGATTGGAATCAGACTGATGTAACATTTTTAGATTGGCTTCTTTTACTTAGAAATATGCATTTAAGATTATTCATGTTGTTTCATTGCTTGATAGATCATTTCTTTTCATTGCTAAATAATATTCCATTGTATGGGTGCCATTTGGTTTTTACAAAGATGCATAAGTAACTCAGTGGAGAAAGTATAGTCATTTCAACAGTGTTGGAACTATCGGATATCCATTTGTAAAAAATGAACCTCTATGAATGATCTGTGAATGAATCATAGATCTAATTTCACAATTTTACAATTAAATCTATGTTTTATATATATGAGGATGATATTGAGGTTCATCTATGATTTATTCAGAATTAATCATAGATCTAATTGTAAACTTATAAAACTTTTAGAAGAAAACCTTCATGACCTGTGGTTAGACAAAGAGTTCTTAGATGAAACTCTGAAAACATGGTCCATAAAAGAAGTTGATAAATTAGACTTCATTAAAATTAAAAACCTTTGCTTCACAGTAGACACTATTTACAGAATGAAAAGATAAACTACAGAATGGTAGTATATATTTGCAAACCATATGTCCAACAAAGGACTTGTATCCAAAATATATAAAGAACTCAAAACTCAACAGTAGAGAAAACAAACTAATTATAAAAGTGGCAAAGACTTGACAGATATTTCTGCAGAGTGTATACAACTGGCACAAGAAAAGATATGCAACAACATTAACCAAGAGGGAAATGCAAATATACCATCTAGGGCCAGGCATGGTGGCTCATGCCTGTAATCCCAGCACTTTGGGAGGTGGAGGCAGGAGGATCGCTTGAGCCCAGGAGTTTGAGACCAGCCTGGTCAACATAGAGAGACCCTGTCTCTCTCTCTAAAAATAAAAAATAAACAAAAAATATGAACTGGCTCCTTTGTACTTTTCCGAATTTCTTTCTTCACTTCACATCAGCCACACACATATCTTTACAGTTTTTGGAATATAACAGATACAATCTTGACCTCTACCTGAAAAGTACTTCCCCCAAATATTTACATAGCCAGCTATCTCACATCTTTCAAACTTTACTCAAATGTCACCTTCCTAATGAGGCCCACTCGCTCCATCTGTTTAGATTACAGTCTCCTATCCCTGTACTCATAATGCCTCTTTCCATTTTCTTTTTCATAGCATTTATCATTTTCTAACAAATTATATAATGCATTAATTACAATTATTTCTTATTGGTATCTTTACCTATTAATATCTAAATTTTGTGGAAGCAGAGGTCTTAGGCCTTTTTAAATGGTGGATCCCAGTATCTGACATATAGTAGATGATCCATAAATATTTGCTGCCTGTATGAAAGAAATAATGTTGTTGCCCACCATTTAACAGAATTTTAATATTGTGATGTCTGAATATCAAATATTTATCATTTTTATGTGCTTTAAGTTCTTGTCAATTTAGTAGTTAGTTGTAGGGGTAGTTTATATATATATAAATACTATTACATTTTCCTGTATCTATATTAGAATAACATAATTTTTGCACAGAATCCCTAGTTCAAAGACTCAATTTCTCCTCTTTTTCAATGTTGTTTCATATTTCTATCTTTCTGTCTTTCTCCTCTTCCTGCTTGTTACATTTCATAGGAATTTATAATCGAGCTAGATTAGTGACATTCTTCTTTTTCCTCAAGTATACATAAATGCTTTTTTTAAAATAAGCTCAGGAGTTTAAGCTAGTCTTATTAAAGTCTCATGGAAATTGTTTGTTTTTGAAAGGAAGAGATGACATTGTAATAGACAAGGCTTTGTCTTTTTATGCCACTGAAAATATGAAATTGGATTGTGCATGGTGGTTTTTGCCTGTAATCCCAGCCACTCAGGAGGCCTAGGCAGGAGAATTGCTTGAGGCCAAGAGTTCAAGACCAGCTTGGATAACAAAGCAAGACTCCATCTCTAACAAAAATAAAAAATAAAAAATTAATTGGGCATGGTGGCATGTGCCTGTAGTCCCAAGCTACTTGGGAGGCTAAGGTGGGAGAATTCCTCAAACCCAGGAGTTTGAGGCTGCAGTGAACTATGATCTCACCACTTCACTATAGTATGGGTGACAGGGCAAGACTGCTTCTGGAATTGGGACACAGGAATACAGGTAGGACCTATCAGAAGTAAGCAAGTAAATGTTCACTTTCACTGAACAAATTGCATAAGATCAGATAAGTAGAAGGTTGGCCAGTTTCATTTTTACCTTGCTGCTTATGTTCAAAATTGAGGTTTTTGGATATGCCTTCAATGAGAAGAAAAAAAATAGAAAGTCTTCAGTTTTGTAAAGTGTTACTCAAAACATGTATTATGGATGCCTCAGCTCTTAGTTCTTGGCTCAAACTCATGTTGGAAAATATGGATGTTGTTATTTCTGTTATATAAAATGAATTGAGTGGCATAGACTTTAGAAGCAGTCTTTATATTGACAGCCTTTTAGATTTAAATGGTCATTTATTCTTTGACAAATATGTTCAGAAAGCAGTGGAATGATCATTAGTTTTGGAACCACAAAGCACTGGGTTTCAAGTGGGGAGAAAAGCAAACACAATCTTTGGCTTCCTAGGGAATACAGCCTAGTGGAGGGAGGTAGGTTTTTAAAATGATCATGGTGACATGTAGTTACAGAGACTTCAAAATTAAAATAGAAAGAGCAATATAGTAGACTAGAAAGCGGTGGAATAGTCTGAGGAGCACTGGGAAGATACCCCCGAAAAAGTGTTGAGTTGGGATATGAAGAGTGATAGTTTAGTTAGTGAAGTGAGATGAGATTGAGAAGAATTTCCAGTTGGTGGTAACAGTATTTAAAACAAAAATCAAAAAACAAAACAAAACAAAACCTAAGCTGGATTGCAGTATGTTGGGGGAAAAGAAAATAGAGACCAGTAGGACTCTTAGCATAGAGAACAAATGAGAGAGTGCTGCTAGGTATGAGGTAGGCAAAGTCTAGATCATGAGTTGCCTTAAGTGTGCCAAAAGGAATCTTGGTCTATCGCTAATGGATAATCTCTAACAGCTTTGAAACGCCAAAGAAAGGTTTTAGACAAAACTCAGATGCTCAGAATTTGGTTTCAAAAATGTCCCTCCATGTGCCCAAATGTGGAAAATCAACTGGGGGAAGAGGAGCTGGAAAAGAAATAGGCAAGTTAGGAGCCTACTTTATATTAGTAATAATCAGGCAAGTAATGGTTGTGACTAAGATGGTTTGGACTAGATGAGTTAGGAGGCAATTGTGATAATCCTGATAATCCAGGCAAGAGATGAGGGTGGTTTGTTCTAGAGCAGTGATAGAGGAGATGGAGAAAAATAAATGTGTTGTTCATAGCTATCTCCTTTCTATGTCATATGGACCAGAATAGGTCATCTACGTAATCCATGCAATGTATTAGCTGCCTAATGCCAGCTGATACGAAGTTTGCAAGCAAGGCTATGGTCTAATGGATCCCAATTTAAAGATCAAATAATAGTGCAGTTCTTTAAAGGACTGAGATCTCCAACAGGCTCTTCCTGCACTTTTCAGAAAGATGGCATGATGCTTTTGGGAACGGTGGTGCAGATAATCACTCAAAGCTCAAAGCAAGCACCAGAAGAGGAGGACCCTTGAGTCAGGAGCTGCTGCAATTCCTGGCAGCTAGCCTAGCAGCAGGAGGTAGGCAGGTGACATATAGGCAAGGCAGATGTTCTGTTGAGCTACTCCATCTGGATGGGGGCTTTTAGTTCCACTGCTCTTTCCCAGTCTTACAGGAAGCAAGTGGCAATGATGCATCTTCATTAGGATGAACAGGACCTTGTGTAGTGGAAAAGCACTTGCCAATTACCAAATGCTCAGGGTCAATGGGAACCCAGATACTGCACTGACAGCGTTGTGGGAGATTGATGGGGCCTCTTCAACAAGTGTTTCTCTGAAAGAGTACTTGTTGACTGTATTAAGGGAAACCATTGAATCCCAATCTGTTTTGATACAGGGATAAAACGTGTTAATAATAGACTCCTCATTGAATAGTCTGTGCCAGGCTTTTCGTGATTTGCCTCCACTCCTTTCCTCTTACTTCTCAGATCTCATTTCCCTCTGCCCTCCCACATTAGCCAGGACAACTCCTCATGGTATCTTGAAGACCCCAGGCATATTGCTAGCTCACACACTTTGAATTCTCTGTCTAGAATTTTCTTCTTCCAGATATGTGCATGTTTGCTCTGTTACTTTAATAAGTCTCCATTCAAATTAATGTCCCAAATGAGGCCTTCCTTGACTGCCTTACTCCTCAATTGCACTTGTTTCCCTCTGGCCTTTCACCCAGTTTTCTCTCCTTGCAGGATTCTCTGCACTGCTGAACTATGAAGTACACATATGTTTGTTTCTGTTTGTCTCCACAGTAATAATGCAAGCTCCATGATGTGGAGATTTTGTCAGCCTTCCTCACTGTGTCATCCTCAGCATCTAGAAAAGTCTGCACAGAGTAGGCGCTCAAGAAGTATAACAGTGATTGATCAAATGGATCTCATTTAATATTCAAAGCACAACTTGAGAAGTATTATTGCTATCCAATTTGACAGAGGAGGAAATGAGATTAAACATTTTATATAAAATCAAACCCACATTGATTTCAGAGTCTAATCGTTTTACTTAGGTTTTCTCTGTATCATATAAACTGAAGAGAAAAAACAGAAAATACTACTTACCCTTGTTGTCAAAACTTTCCTTTGCTAAGCCCATGGACATAATAGCAAGATAGAGCAATGGTGTGGCTATTGTCTAGGTACAAGAAAACCTTTTTGAGATTGAAAGTGGAAACAGATGGGAAAATATTCTCTGAGCACTTATGATCAAGGTTGCCTCTACTTCGATTATAAGAGAGAATTTATATGTGTATATGTCTCAAAGCAGCAATTTGGCATGATGCTTCCCCTGAGGAGCAGACAATGACCTTTTTTGGACAAAAGACAAATGAGAGAAACTGAAGACAAATGTCTAAGAGATTCTCAGCCTCTTTCCAAGAAAGAAAACTGTAGCCTCCCAGTCTCCTGAAGATGAAGCTCCAAAATCCCATTTCTTTCTTTAAGCATTTTGTGCAGCCAGAGGCAGAGAGTGGCGCCAGTGATAAGGATTTAATGATGTGAGGTGCTATTTGTGTAAATAAGTGTGAGAAATCTCAAATCTTACAAGTGGTAATGACCATAAACTCCAGCTCCCTAAAGCCAGGTTGGCAGTGTAATCTGTTCATGCATAACCTAGTCTACCGTGTGTTAAATGCATTTGGTGGGTGGCCATTATATTAAATTTACTTCCCTATTTCTCAGTTCTGGGTTTGCTTGTACAGAAAACCAGACGCTTTCCCCACAAAAAGATCTAAGCTGCTGACTCTTTGGGAATTTTTATTGTGAGTATGTCCTTGAGTGATTATTTTTTTGTATTACTACTTGCAGAAATATTTCTTTCTTAGCAAGCACATTGCCAAATTACATGCATTTCAAATGATTTTGCCAGCATGAAAAGTTAGAACTATAGGTGTGGTAAACAATATATCAAACAGGAAATCAGGACTTAGTGATAGAACTTGGATAAACTCGAATGCTGGAAGACTAGAGTATCATACATAATAATTTTTTTGTATATGAGCTGAGGGTTAGGCATGCTCTTCCTTTTTTTATTCAACTCTGAAAATCTTTAATAATGTCCAAGTTCACTCTCCTGCCATTGAAAACAATATATTAAACCTAATAAGATCAACTTTTAATTAAAAATCTTAAAGTGTATCAAGCAAATCTTTCTAATTTATCAATTTTCATTGATTGTAATAGATAGAAAATTGGCCTAAATGTTGCTTGATTATAAACCTAGAATTTTAAAAATTTTCCTTTACAAATACTCTAAATTTTAGCCAAATGAGAAAATCCTATTTAGATGAAAGTGATGTCAATTTGAATTTCAAAGCTCTACTGCATTTTTATATGTTCTCTATAAAATATTGATATTTCTTAGTTCCCTTCTTTTCTTTTTAAATATCAACTTAATACCCTCACAGTCCAATATTTCTTTTATTATACTGCTATCTCTATCTCTAAACTTCTAATAATGTACTAAAACCTCAATTTTATTTGTTCTTAGATTGACTCACTTCATTTAAGGAACTTTAAAATAATAATTGCAACTGGGTTTTCCTCTTCTTTTTGAATATAATAAAAATAAAACACTGGTTGAGAACAAAAATGAATGAAATATGTAGTTTACCAAACTTGAATTTGTGTATTTGTTGGCGTACATACACATTTCATCCAAAATATATTTTATCTAAATAAAACAAATAACAACTTACATAATTTATTTTCATGATTTTAAATGTGTATTACTATATTTGTGTTATTTAACAAATCTTTATGTAGAGCTCACCATGTTCCAGGCATTATTCCAAGAGCTTGATAGGTATTAAGTCTCTTCATTAATCATTATGACCACCCCTCTGGGGTAGGTACTATTATCCCCAATTTGCACATTAGGAAAAGAGACACAGAGAGGTTACATGATTTTTCCAGTGTTTTACTACTAACAGATGAAAGAGCTGTGATTTGAAACCTCCAGAATATGTGTTTTTAACTACTGTGCTATGCTGTCAGTCCTGATTGCTTAAAAGATGAAAGTGTTGAAAATGTCAACTTTCAGTGCCCGTCATTATTTGGGACTATTAATATCTGGAAAGAGATGAATTTTATGACCTATCTCTTTTACCTCAGGAAAACACAATGAATATTTTATAAGCATATACATTTATGCATGTTACATATAGGCACCTACTACAATAAGAATAGTTATGACTACATTATAGTTCTGGCATTTCCTTATGATTTGTCCTCTCCAAGGATTTAGACATTTCTAGATAATTCTAGAAGAGGCTAATGGAAATGTCCGAGTGCAGATCAATTTGTAGCTCTTATTCCTTTGGACCCCCTTCACCTTTGGGGGCCGATTATCTCTTTGTATTCCATGCTTTTCCACGTTCAATATGAAACCACAATGTACTCATGATTAACATAGATTGTGGATAATTTTTTACAGAATTATCAGTTAGCCTGCACTCAAAATTCTCTCCATGAAATAGTATCAGAAGAGCTAGAATTCTTATTATGACTTAGATTGAATAAGCATGTAGCTTTCTAATATGGTTTGGCTCTGTGTCCCCACCCAAATCTCATCTTGTAGCACCCATAATTACCACGTGTTATGGGAGGGACCCAGTGGGAGATGATTGAATCATGGGGTGGGTCTTTCCCATGCTATTCTCATGAGAGTGAATGGGAAGATCTGATAATGTTATAAACAGGAGTTTCTCTGCACAAGCTCTCTTTTTGTCTGCTGCCTTCCATGTAAAATGGGACTTGCTCCTTGTCTTCCACCATGATTGTGCAGCCTCCCCAGCCATGTGAAACTGTAAGTCCAATAAACGTCTTTCTTTTGTAAATTGCCCAGTCTCGAGTATGTCTTTATTAGCAGCATGAAAACAGGCTACTATACTTTCTTTATTTTCCAAAACTAATTTCATATTGCTCCCATACTTTTGTTTTACCTATTTCTTCTAGTGGAAGAAAAAAGAAGTAAAACTTTCTAGTTATGTTTAAACTCTAGTTTAAAATTATCTCTTGTAGGTACAAATACAGTCAGTTCAGAGTTGACACTCACTTTCAAGGATGTTTTGTCCTGGCTGATTCCGATGGTGTGTGAATTGCTGGTTTGGATCCCGGGTATGGCAGCACCTGCCGCAGATCACTGCAGACCTTGTCCTTTTCTTCTGAGGTCCTTACTCTCTGAGGTCTCATTGTCCTAAGCACTTCTCCAGTTCCCTGCTCCTATTAGCATCTATCACAGAATGTTGCTGTAAAAAATTTCAAAGGTTAAAATATGTAACTGATGCACCTTAACCAAGATTAAAATGCAACTGATTTGGGGGAGAAGAACTCTTCGATCAAATCAATGTGGTGGAAAGGGGTCAGAATACTGAGAGGAGAGGATTTGGGGGAAGACTTTCTTTAGATAATGTGGTGCTAAACCTGTGAACCAGGGTTCTCCAGAGAAACAGGACCAATAGGATCTATGTGTGTATAAAGATATTTATTTTAAGAAATTGGCTCATGTGACTGTGGATAGTGGAGTGAGTCCAAAATTTGGTGGGGGAGGCCAACAAGCTGGAGACTCAGGAAGGAGTTGTAGTTCAATTCCAAAATCCTGGAAAACCAGGAAGAGCCAATGTTGCAGATGAGGTCCAAGTCAGTCATATGGAGAATTTTCTCTTGTGGGAGGTCAGATATTTTTTCTATTCAGGCCTTCATCTAACTGGATGGGGCCCACCCACATTATGGAGGGCAATTTGCTTTACTTAGGGTCCACTGATTTAAATGTTATTCTCATTCAAAAAACACCTTTACGGAAACATCCAGAAGAATATTTGACCCAATAAGTGGGTACCATGGCAAGTGCCAGCATAACCTCTCGCCTTGTTTACTTGGCACCCATATGTATCTTTTTAAATCATACTTAGCTCCCAAAGACAATTACAAGGTCATACTTCCACCTAACATTGTACAACTGTCCTGAGTACAATAAAAATTCACTAACCATTTCCAAATAAGATGATGCAAAGTCCTTTAATGATGTTTACTCTTCTTGATATTCCATAACTTGAATACTATGATGTAAAGTTAACAATAATTACATTCTATGATATAAAGTCAATATTTCTATGTTACGTGATAAGGGGATAAGAAGAGAGGGGAGATACACACATGCATATACACATATTCATAACAAATTAAGGAAGAAGTATTCATGACATTATGATAATTATAGGTCCTTATCTTTGTAACTGGTCATGTGGCTGTAGCAGGTATTTATAACTACCTTCTTCCACGGCTCATTCCGTATTCTCTTTGCCCTCAGGAAGTATCTTAGCTGGTCATAATTCTTTACCTGGTTGGGTGTTCTAAATCTTAATTCCTGAAGGGTCTGGGCCATTAGGAGTCCTGCCTGGATTGAATTGTTATAGTTTTCCATTGGTATAATCCAGGATGTGGTAACACTAACAGACACTCTGAGAGATCTTGTGTATTCTAGATATATTCTTCTTTCTTACCTGCATCGTAGCAGGGCAGTCCAATTTCTCCCTAGTCCTCCAAGCACTTTGGGCAAGGAATTCTCTACTCCTGGCTTTAGGCCTAATTAAGAGTTGGGGCCTGCCTGGAACTTCTAGGAGAGCTTACAGCTGGTGCTACTGTGAATTGTGGGGCTTCACTTATGTCAGAGAGAATTAAAGAAACCTGAGTAAAGATGAAGAGCGTTGCTAGAAAACTGCATTTAGGAAACAACTACATGTCCACAATAGCCCAGTGGATAATGCACATTTTCCGTGGACCAAATGTGGGCCACATTAAGGTTAGACTTGTCCCTGAATTATTTAAGTTCTACTGAAGAGAAAGTGAAGAGCTTCCAGTAGTGACAGTCTGTGCAGAGTGGGCCACTGGAGAACCAAGCTGAGGAAGACTTGTCCATGTCGTTGGAGCTGTTTCTGGCAAGCTCAGAGAGGAGGGAAGCTCTGAAATCCTCACAAAGTACCCGGGTGAAATATCTGCCAGGCCCAGAAAGCATGGTGTTGCTCTATCACTTTCATGCCATGTGGGATATGATGCCACACTGAACACTTGAGCTTCTCTGAGATGCTCCCAGCCTCTGGGATACACTCAGGAAAATGGGGTACCCACTCACAATGGCCTCAGATTCCTATGAAACTATCTGGGTGTTTCTGTGCCTTTTTCTCCCACGGAGGTGGTGGATTGCCACGATGCTTCTATCCTGCTCTTTTTTTTCTTTTATTCCTTCATTTCTTCCCAGTGCTGGAAAGGTCCTCTACTTCATACTTCTCTCTGGCAGAAACTTTTGCCTTATGTTATGGCTGATTATTTTTCTACTTCTTCCTAGTGACAAAATCCTAATGCAAGAAAGGATGCAGGGGACTAATGTATTTTTAACAAAAACAAAAAACACTTTGGGAGTAAACTTTTGATGTTTCTTCAGAAAAGCTTCTCTCCTTTGTGTTGCTAAGATCAGTGGAATTTTATGGGCTTGCCTTGCTTAAGGTAGGGATGTTTGGGTAGAATTCCCACTGCATTAAAAACCTTAACTCATGGTTACTTCTTGCATTACACGATTAATTTATCTCCCTTTGTCCAGTTATGGATCTCTTTTGTTCCTTTTAGTTTTTTCTATTTAATAATCATAAGGTTATTTATCCAGCCTGGGTTAGAGAAGAATTATAGTAACCTTATTTAAATGCTTTACTCTCTTTCTTATAAGTTGTTTTTAGAAGCCAGATCAATCATTAGATTCAAAAGAATGGATAAGTTGGACAATAATTATATTAAACTCTTTGAGAAGACACATGCAGGAGTAAAATTCTAGATTTTTCCTAGACAAAAAAGATAATCGAATATTCAATGACAGTGATAGCTGATAACTTTAGCATTTTATCTCAATAGATAGTGATTTTTTTCTAGTGGGGTGGATAGAGGTGTATTTTCAGTAGAGATTTTAATTGTGTAATTTGACTTCTAAAAAAATTGGATGCTAGATGGAATGTCTGTATGTGCATTTTCATTAAACATTCTTTTTAATCAGATATATTGAAAGATTCTTGTTTGGGTTAAGTCAGATTTGTCAGCTCTTCAATCAGTTTGTAGTACATTGTAAAAGAATATACTCAAAACAGAGCTAAGCTGTCAAGCTGTGACAACTTGGAATGAGGAAGATTTTCAAAAATTATGAGTGAGATATTTTAAATGTCTCCTTGACATCCACAGCGCTATTCAAAATACTTCATCAGAGGCATGCGCTTTCAAAATGTACTTGAAAATTAATGTAAGGAGTGTAATTTGTCAGTCTTTGTCTTAGCAAACGAGGCACTGACAGTCACAGAGCATTCTCAGTAATATCACACTGACTCTCCCCACCTGGGGCTGCCAGGCTGTGGGAAAGATGGAGTGACCTCTTCAAGGGGCAGTGAGAGGGCCTTAAGCAAAGCAGAAACATAAGAGGCTTGATTCCAAGCCCTGTTGATACCTGTTTGAGCTGATGGCGAATGGCAAACTCCATTTGTCCTTTGCCGAGAGGATTGTGTGATTTAGTGATTCCTCGAAGGAGCCATTTCATCCTTAGCTGTATGTTGGGGACATGAGCTATTTGCCCTGACCTCAGCTCATAATAGGCAAGGCTGTGGCAAAGAGACAAAGCCCTGATTATTTATTTTAAATAAGTCCCTTAAGGGGTGAAGGAATATCTCAGGCCAGGGGCAGTCCTAAGTTAGCTTCCTCTAAATTCAAGGAAACCTTTCCAACACCTGACCTGGGAGAAGCCTCCAGGGAGGCCACTTAATTGGAGACGGGGCTACGAATGAATCATATTGAGCCATGAACTTTCACGTTTCTTTTCACTGCTTCTCCCTGCCCGGTAAATGCATGTGTTGTGTGCTTGTCAGCGACCAACGTTTAAGAAATCAAAGCGGGAAAGGTACCCAATGCTGGATATTGACGAAAGAGATGTAAAATTGATTTTAAGGTGGTTCGGCCTTTCATGTGCATAGAGTTTCTAATGTTTTAAGGTGCACCAAAGGGAAATTCACAGTAGGGACTCATGACAGTGACCCAGAACCCAAAAGTCAGGAAGGCTGGAAACCAGGTTCTAAGAGCCAGGCAGCTACTGTGTATCAGACCACGGTGGCTTCTTTTCTGTAAATGTGTCTGCCTTTCTCTCTGTGTACAGAGGAAGGAGATGTTTCAAGAAGCGAGGAATGGCCAACATCTTCGATGCTGCGGCAGCATCACGCTAGAACAATGGGGTCTGTGGAAACAGCCTTTGGGCTGAGGGATGAGAATTAACTCAAGGAGGGATGTTTCAGTGGGGTTGGGAAAGCAACAAACTTGTGCGGGAGTGAGTTGAGAAGTGTAAGACAAAAGAATATGGTGGCGAGACAGCTTTTTGGTTATTTTTATTTTTCTCTATTTTTATTTTTATTATTCCCTAGGTAACCACTTAGGAAAAGGGGCTTTGGAAAGGAGATAGATGTCAAAGTATACAAAATAGCACATATGTAGGATGAAAAAATGTAGAGATCTAATATACAATATGAGGACTAAAGCTCATAAAATTGTATTGTCCTAGGGATTTTTGTTAAATAAGTAGATTTTAGCCACTCTTGTCATACACACAAAAAGGAACTGTGGGAGATGGCAGATATGTTAATCTGCTTCACCACTGTAAGCATTTTCCTATCTATAAGTACCCCATAATACCTTGTTATAAACCACAAATAGACACAATCAAATTTATCTAAATAAATAAAAGAAAGGTTTGATACTTGGCCTGAAATTATACTTCTGGTGAGCGGAGCAGACGTAGGATTCAAACATATGAATATCTTCCCTGAGGGACAGGGCTCTTAGCGGTGATTAATTTTTCCGCTGATTTCATCAGGGCTGTGAAGATTCGTCACTTACAGAATCGAGAGCCTTCTTGGTCCCAGGGTATGCTAAGTCACACAGGTAATATACAGTAGAGGTAGCTTCCATGGTTTGCTTAGTCTCACAGAAAAATAACATAGCTCAGGGAATGAATTTTTGTTCTTAATCCAGTTATTTAGCTGGACTCACCATAGACATAATTGTCTCATTTGCCCTAGCCCTCCCATATCACTTGAAGTAAATATACTATTTGAGTGGCCTACTTTTCCGTATCAGGGAAGGTATAATGATAGAGTATTTTGCTATTTGACTTGTACACTCTATCTGTAGCTTCTAGAATAAAAGAATAATAGAGACAATTAGTTCTGCTAAATGCATCTTGGAGCCATGTGTTAGCTTATCTATGGATTTTCTCCTTAGACGTTTAAATATTCCCCCTGCAATTTAGGTTTCATCAAACAAAGGAGATCTGATTTAAGATAATTCTCTTGGTAAGAAAGCAATTGCTGCTGCAATCTGCCATTCACCCAGAGCCATTGATCCCAGGATAAACATTCATTTATCAGAGAATTCAAAATAAAACACAACATATGCTGTCGTTTATAGCAAATTGATGAGCAGAATTCTGCATTCTTCCTAGGTTCTCCTATCTAACCATTATTTCATTTACTTTGGTGAAAATTATTGTAAAATATTAGTTGCATCTCCTTTTACTATTATTCTTAATTCAAACTACAAAGCTGGTTAACATTGTATAAAGTCAGTGTATTATTTTAACCTCATTGTACAGTTTTATTTATCTAAAATAGTCTTTTCAAAATATTAATAGATGTTTGAAAATGGTCTCTTTTATAAGCCACTCCATCCTTCGAAGCTATTCATTCTGCAATGTGTTAGTTAGGTGCTTGGGAGGAATTCAGGCATTTGGATTGTGACTTTGGCCTTGTGTGGTGACCTTCTTGTAGCAATCATATAATCATCTTCTGAAAGCTATAGTTCAGGTATAAAAGGGTTGTGGCCATGAAGAAATGCTTTTCATTAGAGTTGTCATTGGATTTTGCAATCTGCACGTAGCAAGCAAAATGACCATGAGATGTTAATTAAGTGGTCTCTTTATTATTTCAGAGAGGAAAAAAGTTCACAATTCTGGGGATTGCAAAGCCTCTGAATTGGAGATAAAAAAATACAACATAAAACACTTGTGCGAGCATAGATTCACTCCTTTCATTTTTTAAATGTAGATGATATTTTTTCTTGAATAATGACTGTCTTGTAGGACAAGAGGCTCTTGACTGAAGGTTGGCATTAAAATACTCGCTGTCTAACAACAGTATAAGCAGATTGTACAAAGGAGGCTAATGTTTAATCACCGAAGTTCAAAACCAAGGTTTCTCTCTACAAGGGGTGTGTGGAGCCTCTAAAAGATGCAACAGATGGGTACCTCAAATTTAAATTCTTTTGATAATGATTAAGGATTTTCTGCTTAAAAATGATGAAAATAAACTTTCACTGATAGTCTTTGAAGATAACAGGAGAAGATCCATCAGAAAATTATAAATTTTTTGTGGGATTCATTTTAAAGTAAGTGGTTGTTGCTTCTCTGTACTATGTGATGCTACTTTTCTGCATTTTAATATACGTTTTCACTCGAGCTCACATAAAACTCGGAACGAAGCTGTAGTTATACATAAGAGTGTGTGCATTATTTCTCATACTTTACTAAATTGAAAACCTGATTTTTTTAAATCTCTGGTGAAAAAAAAATAGAGATGGTCCCAACAGAAATGTTAAATCATTTATCTTTCCTCTCTCAGCTGTTGATTCACCACCTCAAGCAAACAAAACTTACCAATGACGCACAAGACACGGTGGTTGCGTTCATATATCTGTCTGCTAGTTTTCTCATCTGTAATCTGGATGAGATTATGTGAAATTTCATAAACATCAATTATGAACATTTTTTAAAATTCCTAATAAATTCTTTTTTTTTTTTTTTTTTTGAGACGAAGTCTCGCTCTTGTCCCTGAGTCTGGATTGCAATGGCACAATCTTGGCTCACTGCAACCTCCGCCTCCCAGGTTCAAGCGATTCTCCTGCCTCAGACCCCCGAGTAGGTGGGATTACAGGTGCGTACCACCATGCCTGGCTAATTTTTTGTATTTTAAGTAGAGACGGGGTTTCACCATGTTGGCCAGGCTGGTCTCGAACTCCTGACCTCAGGTGATCCGCCCGCCTCGGCCTCCCAAAGTGCTAGGATTACAGGTGTGAGCCACCACACCCAGCCAAAATTGCTAATAAATTCTTAAGTTGCTTTCCCCATTTCATTGAAGAGTTGTTTTGAAAACTTCTTTCCACTGCAGTAGGTCCTTAAAGCATTTCCAGAAGGTTGCCACTCAGGGTTTTACTACCAGAGAAAGGCTTTCTTGAACACATTCACCTTTGATTATGCTTAATGCGTTTATTAACAAGAAGTACATTATGTCTCCTTATAAAATTTGTTATTTTGGTTGTATATCAATGCTTTGCTAATTCAGTAACCACATATCTAATAAATTAGTTCTTTATCTTTATTGAATCTCAAAAAGCACACCGTGTAAAGTGCTTGCTTAGTATCTGCAGGATAACTTTTTATATTATAAACTATCAGTAATTATTGATTGGACTAGAGAAAGCTGTGAAATTCTAGAGGGGTAAATTTGTACTAAGTATAAATGAAACATCACATAACATCATAGAAGACTTCTCAGGCTCCAGAAGAGCTTAAAAAAAAATCATCAGTGTATTTTGTAGTTTGGATGGCATACTAAATATGGATGAAAAAAATCAATATTAAATGCATTTTATTTAAATTAAAAAATATACATCATATCCAAATGCAATAGCACAATGGTTGCACTAGAACAATCTAAAAGTTGTTAATTCCACAGCATGAAGCCCTATATATGCAAAATGAGACGAAATCTACTATGTGCCAGTGCTCCAGATTGCTGGCTGCCTTTGCCTTCTGATATATGCGAAAGCTCAGTAAAATGAGCTATGTGAGAAAAGAAGTCAGTGAATTTATATTATTATTTCTAGTAGAACAAACTGCATTACTTTGTTTATAAAAAACTTTAGAGGTCCATTGTTTGCTTTTCTCCTATTTTTATTTTAGATTATAAATTCCTCCCAGAATTTGGAGCAGTTTTAAAAAAATCATTACCTTTAAGGAAGTAGTCATAAATCTACATATATTAGCCTTCTTAAAGCTGTATTTGCATAACTGATTTGAAAGTAACATTTGTTATAAGCTTAAGTCTCGATGCTATTATCCCATGGCAGTTAATTTCAACCACTGTGAAATGTCAAGGGTGACCTGTTTATAGTGACTCTCATTCTTTTCCCTTGCCAAAGCAGAAGGCGCTAGATAAGCACCTAGATTCTAGGAAGTTGAGGAACAGACACCTGATACCCCTGATGATTGATTAATCTCCTTCTCCCCCAAACTGAATCAAAGGCATCCACAGCTGTTGGGTGGTCCCACTCTTTATTCCCTTTGACACTTCCTATTGGCTGCTACTAGAGTTAAATCCTAAAATAGACATCTAATAATGGACTTCCACTGCCCTCAAACCTTTCAAGTGTCTTTCCTAGATGGTACCTTGAAATCCTACCCATTTTGTCCAAAGCCCAAGATGCTTCTAAAAGGCAATTGATCTTTGAAAGGTATAATCCTGAGTATTTAAAGAAATTTTGTCATAAATTGAGTAATTAAGTAGTAATATACCCACAGCACCTCTAATCTCATTATCCAAGTTGGAATTATTCTTTCCTTCGTATTTTTATGACACTTGGCTTTTCTGTGTTATAAGGATAACCTCACATTAGTTGCTATACATGTGCTTTTTTTGAATTGATGCTCACTTGGGACACTAGAGTGTGAGGGATTAAGTGAGCAGGGATTTTGTTTATTCTGTTCACTATGATATCCCCCAGTGTCTAGCACAGTGTTTCCACACCTAATAGGTGCTTAATAAATATTTGTGGAATGGTTGAATGAATCCAATGGGCTTTCAAAGTTGTTTTTCTTGTGGTAAGCTTTAAGGAATATCATTGCCTTGTTCACCTCAATATTCCCAGTACAGAGGGCACTTAGCACCTTGCAGAAACAAAAGGCTTTATGACTATTTGTTCCATAAATAGATGGTTGGCTGAATAAATGAATAGAGCTGTTTTCTCCAAAACCCAAGATGCTTCTAAAAGACAACTGATCTTTGAAAGGTATAATCCTGAGTATTTAAAGAAATTTTGTCATAAATTGAGTAATTAAAGTAGTAATATACCCACAGCACTAAACAAATAGCTGAAAACAAGACAAAACAAAATGTTCTATAACTTAAAGTGTTCCCACATGAACAGACAGTTTTCAAAAGAAGACTACATGTAGCCAACAGTTATATGAAGAAAAGCTCAACATCACTGATCATTAGAGAAATGCAAATCAAAACCACAATGAGACACCATCTCCCATCAGTCAGAATGGTTATTATTAAAAAGTCAAAAAACAACAGATGCTGACGAGGTTGTGGAAGGAAAGAAATGCTTTTTACACTGTTGGTGGGAGGGTAAATTACTTCAACCATTGTGAAAAACAGTGTGGCAATTCCTCAAAGACCTCAAGACAGAAATACCACTTGACCCAGCAATCCCATTACTGGGTATATACCCAAAGGAATATAAATTATTCTGTTATAGAGAAACATGCACACGTATGTATATTGCAGCACTATTAACAATTGCCAAGACATAGAATCAGTCTAAATGCCCATCAATGATAGACTGGATAAACAAAATCTGTGTGTATATATATTTCACATTTTATTTATATACATATGTGTATATATATGTATCTATATATGTATATATATATGTTTTCATTTGTGTGTGTGTGTGTGTGTATACACACACACACACACACACACCATAGAATGCTATGCAGCCATAAAAAAGAATGAGATAATGTCCTTTGCTGGGACATGGATGGAGCTAGAGGCCGTTATCCTCAGCAAACTAATACGGGAACAGAAAACCAAATACTGCATATTCTTACATATAAGAGGGAGCTAAATTATGAGAACACATGGACACATAGAGGGGAACAATGCAAACATTGGGCCTATCAAAGGGTAGAGTGAGAGGAGGGAGAGGATCAGGAAAAATAACAAATGGATACTAAGCTTACTGCTTGGGTGATGAAATAATCTGTATCACAAACTCCATGACACAAGTTTGTCTGTGTAACAAACCTGCACATGTACCCCGAACTTAAAATAAAAGTAAAAAAAAAATATTCCTAGTTTTTTGATGATGATGTACCAGACACTGGAGATTTATGCTTTTAGTTTTTATTCATGATCCGTTTGGAGAGGTCTTCCCTAGCCACCCTATCCACAGCTGTACCTGTTATCAGAA
>NW_026652281.1:140732736-140781456 GCF_009828535.3 Hylobates moloch
CCCGGCAGTATATTGTTTTTACACAGTAAAATTTCTACAGTTCTTCTGCTGGAATATAACCTCCATGAGGGAGACAGATCTTGTTTCTTGCCTGGAGAATTGTATTAATACCTGGTATATAGCAGGCACTCAAACTTTTTTTTAGCAAATGAAAACATTTTCTTTAAAAACAAATTGTATCTCAATATTGCCTCCTGCAGTCCTGTGGCTCTACTATTTGACCATGGGAGTATACGTTATCTCTCCTTATTTATTATCCCCATTTGAAAAATAGAAGTCTTCCTCTTTGGAGATTGAGTGTCATGTTTATTTTATGCTTGAAGATCCCTTGGTTAAGGATGTATTCATGAGAAATAATCAGTAGAAATCACAATATTTATGTTAAGCTCTTTTTTTCTATGAAATTATTCTTTAGAAATTTTGCTGCCGCTAATCTTTCCAATCTGCCATAAGATTATCCGTGAAATTGCTACAAGATTTGCCAGTGGTCTCAGGGTATAGGGGCTGCAGCATGAAAATTACACTACAGTATTTTGAAAAAGTACGTCAGAATTAATTTGTTGTTGTTTTTCTTCTGATCTATACGCAGTTTAAATTCATACTGGCCTCTGCTGTGTGTGGGAGAGATCCATAGATAATTTGTGCCTTTAATGATAGAAGTTCTCACAATTCTCTACATGAATGTCCTGACAGGGAAGACAAAATTGCCTTTTTGCCACTTAGAAATGCAGGACAAAGCAGCTGACAAATGTCATCTGGAATTTTATATCATACAAACACATATTCCCTGTGTCAGCAAGGGTACGCCTATATGATTTTAGACGTTTCCTTCTAATTTCTCTAGAAATAATGGGTTAGTTCACACAAGACAGTGTGGAGATTATTGATATAATCACAAATTGAAATGGGGCCCTGAGCTCTCTGTTCACAGAAAAGCTCGCCTGGCTTTTTCTGTATTTGAAGTGATTAACGATGGTGCAGCATTGTGGGAAAATGGTAGTCTATAATTATATGAAGCCACAGGAGGGAGAAACCCTTTCTGAACCTGGTCTTTGAAGACACCCAAGTTATTTGAGTCTAAGCCATTAGGGGGAAAAACAGGAAGAAAAAAGCAAGAAAACTATAAAAAAATCAGAATATGTAGTAGTGACACTGGTCTAGGGAGAGACTGTGTGAGACAGAAACAAAACGGTTGGGGACATGAAAAGGTAACAGACAGCAGGAGATACTGGTTTAGCAGTTAAACAAGAGACTGTGCAAAGCCAGAGCCCTCATCCTGTTAGCTGACTGGCATCTCCCTGTCATCCCTATCACTCCATCCTCCTTTCTAACCTGTAATATGGAGACAATATTTCTCACCATCTTTTGTGGGACACAGTGACACAGACAGACTGCTAAAAATAGAAAAGACGATGTCAATATTATAAACAATGATGTAGAATAGGTTGGTCTTCATTGCAGCCTCTCTCTTTCTCTCTCTCATATTTGTTAACGTACAGGCCTTCTTAAAATGTAGAAAGATTTAGGACTTATGTGGATTTCAGAATCACCTTTAAGGTGCAAGAGGCGTCTGGGACACTGCTTTCTCCCCAGCAGTTTTGGTACCCTGCTCGCAGGAGATGGACTGTATTCTCCGGCTGCCCAGGGGCAGAGTTGGGGCTGGCCAGAGGATGCGAATACAAACCGGCAGCTTATTTCCATTCCTGACCACTTGGTGCCACTCTAGCTTTAGAAACTGCTCAGCTACAACAAAACCCTGGCATACAGCTTCCTTCTAGGTTGGCTTCTGTGGTTTCAAAGACAGTCATTGTTTTGAAGAAGGTCATTTGGAGAGTTCGGTGGCTGATGTGATTAGAATGTGTACAGCGAATCGCATTCCAGGTGCTTTGTGTGCTAACACTTAGGTGTTATTACCAGCATTAATTATCCAAGGGACATGTAACAAACACAGGTGGGCCCTTGTTGGTTCATTTAAAAGGCAAGGCTCTGCAGAATGCAAACCTCCAGGTAGCCACGCTGGCCTTTAATTTGGAGTTTAATTTAGGGGTAGCTGGAGCACATCAGACCTCGTCTATTCATAGATTGGATGTTATAAAAAGAAAATTATTTCAATATTAGTTCCTCTCCAGTCTATGCTACACACACACACTTACCCCTAGAGTAAAAACAGTCAGCAAGAACTTGAAAATGTTGTTGTTAAATATGCTTCTTTGCATGTGACAATTTAGGTTTTTTTCCTACCCTCATCCTCTTTACTTGCATAACTTTTTATTCATTAGTAAAAATGACATTTTTCTTCACAGAAAGAACCATCTATCAGATGAGTTAACTACCCCCAGGTTGCAAAACACATCACCCAAAATGACACATCTTCATCTTCATCTTGTTCTCTACCTCTCTTTTTCTTCTGGGACCAAAAAGGATTCGAGGAAGAAATTTGTACATTTTTTTTTTTTTTTTTACCGCATCAAGATGACTTTCTAAAATGGAGGCCATTTCAGTATTTAGCTGAAGGTCCTTGTGTTCTGTTTTAATGGGAGCCCAGGAGGGGGGTTTGCCCACTTTTAAAGATGCTAGTGAGAGCTGTGCTTTTCTGACTCATTAATTTGGAAAGACAAGAGGAGGCTGCCATTAAGAAATGTCTTTGCAATTAATTGCATGTAAAACCAAGTTTTTTTCTGACACATTTGTAGAAATTGCTTTACCTTATTTATGCTGATATGCTTCTGCTGGCCTTAGCATGAGTGGAACTGGCCCTACGCAAAATTGAGATGCTGGCAAAATCTGTTTCTAAGCCCCTTCTGATTTTGTTGCTCACCTTTTCCTTCTCTGAATCCAGAACTTCTTTTTTATTTCCCCTTAAACCTTACTAGTTTTGAGTTCAACTGCCTCTGGCATTCCACTTACGAACCGTGGGCTGTCCTTGGGTTTGGGGGTCAGCAAGCTCTGGTAGGACCCTGACTCTGCCATTTTCTTGCTGTGTAAGTTTAGGGAAATGATTTAATTTTCCCATTTTGAATAATCAGTGAAACACGTTATGTGAAGCTTGGTGTCTGGCTTCAGAAGAGTGGAACACACAAAGTGCTTGTTAAAAATGAAATGTTCTAAATCTTATTGTAGACAACTGACTCAGAATTTTAAGGAAAGACTCAGGAATCTGCACTTTTAAAAGTGCTCTAAGAAATTCTTAACACTTACCTAAGTCTGTGAACTCCTGGCTTAAGAAATAAATCTTCCAAGGGGTAACTGTCTTTGTAAAAGGATCAGGAAAAATAGCATCACCAAAAGGAGGGGATGAGTAATGGGGGAGGGGGGTTACTTAGATATCATAGTTTTTTTTTGTAGGGGAGAGATTTGTGAGCAAAACAGGATGTGATTTGATCAATCTGCTGTCCTGAATCCCATCTAGACAGGAAAATTTGGGCATTTGATTCAGTATATTGTTTAGGCAAAGTACACAGTACCTCCTTTCTAAAGTGGAGATGCTAAATCCACTGATTTTATTCCTTCAATGTCATTTTTTCCAACTTTTTAAAAGTTGTTTTCTGTATTAGATCATTCCTCCCACCTTTGCTGATTCGTAGAGTCTTTTGCTGGACTGTAAGCTCCACGAGGGTGGAGACCATGATTTTGTGCTCCTTTGGGATTTCAGGTTCTAGCACAGCACAAGCATGTGTGGTAGGTATCTGGTCAATGAATACCCGAGGTGGGTAGAAAAATTTTCTTAACCTCTAACATGTACTGATCAATCTTCCCTTTTCCTCGTTCCGTTCACCTTTGTGTATACTTAAGGCCTGAACAGATTCAGATTAAGTGAGCAATAGAACTGTTTCAGGGGAGGCTGATGCTCTGGATGAAGCTGGGTTGCATGTATTGAAAATCAGGGATGGCTGGATTTATGGAAGGCAGATTTTGAGGGAAATTAATTCAGTATTGGCTTGTGCCTGGGCCATCTTTCTAGTTCAGATCATCTAGGAGATTAAAGATCCACTAACCCAATACCAGTCTGATTTGCAGAGCGTATTGACCATTTGGAAAATTGAGCGATGGACAAATTACTCCCTGCCGGGCTTTGATGTTGACCCAGACACTTAGTGCCTAGTGAGAAGATTTTAAGGAGTAACAATAGTGAGGATCGTTTTGAACATGGTTAGTATTTCCCTGAGGCAGTAACAACTATCTAATTCTTCTCAGAATTGAATGTACATAGGGGAAATGCAGATTCCTGGGGGCCCCATTCTAGATCAAACCCATATATTGCAAACCATAGGCCTGGAGGAGAGCAGAAGAGAAGCCCGAGAGATTTAATTGGACTTAGTCTGGAAGAGGATTTTCACAGGGTCCAGATCATCCCAAGTCTCCCACTCTCTTCCCCTCATCAGGGGCACTAACGGGAGCAATATCTGACATGTGTAATTTATTCACTGCTCTCTACATGGGAAGTTCTGGAGTAGGAGTTAGCAGTATACTTGGTCTATATATATTTGACTCCAGGCCTCATCCTTGTCATTGGTTCTTTTTTTTTTTTTGTATGTGTGTTTTTTTGTTGTTTTTTTTTGTTTTTGTTTTTTTTTGAGATGGAGGCTCACTCTGTTGCCCAGCCTGGAGTGCAGTGGTGCAATCTTGGTTCACTGCAACCCTCACCTTCCGGGTTTAAGCCATTCTCCTGCCTCAGCCTCCCAAGTAGCTGGGAATACAGGTGCCCACCACCTCATCCGGCTTTTTTTTTTTTTTTTTTGTATTTTTAGTAGAGATGGGGTTTCACCATGTTGACCAGGCTGGTCTCAGACTCCTGACCTCTGGTGATCCACCCACCTTGGCCTTCCAAAGTGCTGGGATTACAGGCATGAGCCACTGTGCCCAGCCTGGTTCTATAACCGAGAACCACATAACTTTTTGAATCTCATTTGTTTCACCTGTAAAATGGTTTAAGCAAGCAAACTTCTCTCATGTGCTCTGGCTATCCCTGTGCCCATATTTTAAGTGGGTTACAAGAAGAGTTTTGTAGATTTTTCTTATGGTTGACTTTGAATTCTTAATATTAGATGGGTTAGAAGCCCAATTTCTTTTATTTTTAACAGTTGAGGGCAGTGATTCTCAAAATGTGGTTCCTGATCTAGTAGTGTCAGAATCCCTGGAGAACTTGTTAGAAATGAACATTCTGAGAGCCCACCCCAGACCTACTGATAAAATGTTGGTGTGGAGCCCAGCAAGCTGTGTTGTAATAAAACCATCTAGACTGTTCTAATGCTGCTCTCCTTTGAGAATGACTGAACTTTAGGGAATGTTCCTCATTGGAATAAAATTTTAATGAACACCAATGTGGCTGAATAGATAATCCTTCATATAGCAGAATTTCAGGAGAACAGATAAAGGCCAGTCAGGGACTGTGTATGGTGAGAGGAGAGTAAGACAGTATCTTGGATCAGCTGCATCACAGTTACCTTAATTGTTTTTGCTAGGGCTGACCTTATGCTTATATTAGAGAAGTTATTTAAGCTCTGAGTTTTGTGGTTCTCGCTTGTAAATTTGGGGGAATAATAGGAGTCCTACTTCACTTGGCTGCTGTGGGGTTAAATGAGGATGCATTAAAGTGCCTCATGCAGCCTGGTGTGCCAGGTGTTGGGTGAATGGTCCCTTGTGTACCCTCACTGAGTGATGTGTGATTCCACTGGACTGCAAGCCCAAGGAGGGGGCAAGGCCTGCATCTCTTTTGCTCATTGTTACAGCTGTGAGAGTGAAGACAGTTCCTGACCCAGACATCGTTCAATAAATATTGGTTGTATGAACAAATGAATGAATGAATGAAAAAAGTAAATGGATGAATGACTACACCAGTTTTGTTTGGATATATTGGCTGATACAGTATATATATGATGAAAAGTTTACTTTTTGAGGTAGTTTTAACTCGTAATAAAAAATTTAAGGGACATACAAGTACTTCCATATCATTAAGTATAAGCGAATAGGGTTCTTGCACTAAATGGTGAAATTAAATTAATATGGGTATTTACTGATTCTGTGTAAGTGATTACATGAAAATTTTCAAAATTTCAAGTTATGAAATACTGCAGAGATCTATCACTGAAAATATTTAGACAGACTGAAATTTAGGGTAGATCAGCTTTGCAAACACATTTTTTTCCCTTTGGTTTCCTTATGAATCATTTGTTTTTGACCCTCAACAAATAAAAGTTGCCAGGAAAAAAGAAAGTCTCCAATGAATTTCTGCCTTTACTTTAATTCATTCCCTTCCTCTTTTTCTTCTCTGTCTTCATTTTCATAACCATTTTTTTTTCTTATTTGGGTTCCGACTATTTGCCAGTGATGTTAAACACCCTATAGGATTTATTTATTTATTTTATTTATTTATTTATTTATTTATTTATTTATTTATTTATTTATTTATTTTTGAGACGGAGTCTTGCTCTGTCGCCCAGGCTGGAGTTCAGTGGCGCAATCTCGGCTCACTGCAAGCTCCGCCTCCTGGGTTGACGCCATTCTCCTGCCTCAGCCTCTCCGAGTAGCTGGGACTACAGGCGCCCGCCACCACGCCCAGACAATTTTTTGTATTTTTTTTTTAGTAGAGACGGGGTTTCACCGTGGTCTTGATCTTCTGACCTCGTGATCCACCCGCCTCGGCCTCCCAAAGTGCTGGGATTACAAGCGTGAGCCACCGTGCCCGGCCAGGATTTATTTTTTTTCTAAATTAATTTTTTACCAACCATATTATAACCACTCCATTTTACAGATGGAAAGACTGTGACTCTGAAATATAAGTAATGTAAGCAAAACAGGACTGGAACTTAGGTCTGATTTCCCATCCACTCCATGAGAGCATCTCATCTCATGCTCTTTTCACTGTAGCACCTGGAACAGAGAAACATCTTCATTGCTTTTTGGCTAGATGTGGTTACCTATTACTCTCATACTTAGGATGGGTAGATGGGCTTTCCAATTCTTAGAAGACTTGCAGGTGAAAAGGAATGGACTGAAAGTAGCCAGATCATGAGCCATAGGAGGAGGGAGGATGGCCTTTCTTTTTGTCTAAGAAGTGGATGTTCAAACATCAGAATGGAGAAAACTTAAAAGGGAAAGGCTTTGGTGACCTTGGATTTGGGCCAAGGAATGCTCTCAATCCTCTTTACTGTTTACTCACAACCCCTTGATTGCACCTATCCCAAGTTCTATGATTTGAACTTACTTTTTTGTGGGCCTTTGACACTGATTGTCTGTGCTCTCTCCTGCTTCCCGTTCATTCATGGAAACTTGAAGCTTCTGTCAATGTATGCCTGACAAGTCTAGGCAGAAGTGATCTCTCCATTGCATTCGTGACTCTATTTGACATTCATTTGGCACTCAATTACATATTGCTTTTTGATACCAATAAATTAGCTAAATAAGAACCATTTAATGTTGAATAAGTAGTGTACTGTGTTCCAGACACAATTGTAAAGGTTCCATAAAAATAGACAGCACTTAGAATAATCATATGAATGAAATAATAACTAATTTTCATTAAAAAACCAGTGTATCAATTTCATCTATTCCTCATATGAATTTGTGTTGATATAGCTGGAAAATGTAGTCCAAAAGGAAAAATAAAAATCAACATAATTCCAGCATCCAAAGATAACTACTCTTAAATTTTAAATAGATTGAGGACAGAGACTATTTTTTATAAACCTGAAATGTTTAACAAGGTTCTAGTCACATAAGGAATACTCAGGGTACATTAAAAAATTTTATTTCAATAGTTTTGGGGTACAGTGGTTTTTTTTGTTACATGGAAGAATTACATAGTGGTGAATTCTGAGATTCTAGTGCACCCATCACCCCAGTAGTGTACATTGTACCTAATGTGTAGTTCTTTTTTAAAATCTCTACCCTCCTCCTTCCTTCACCCTTCTGAGTCTCTAAAGTCCATTTTACCACTCTATGCTTTTGCATCCTCATAGCTTAGCTCCACCTTATAGGTGAGAACACATGTTTTTTTGGTTTTCCATTCTTGAGTTGCTTCACTTAGTATAATAGCCTCCAGCTCCATCTAAGTTGCTGCAAAAGACATTATTTTGTTCTCAGGATACATATATTGAATAATCCAGCATGTTCCACAAAATGTAGTTGATTAAACGTAATTGATGAAGCTTCATTTTCTTGACTTGACTATTGACTTTCCCTCCTTTTCTTTTTACACAGCTGACTGTACAGTATGACTTCTGTCCAATGTGACTTCTACGCAATGATGTCAGAGACTGTTGTTATGTAGAACTTCTAGTCATAGGAAAAATCACACTTCCCTTGGCCAACACTTTACTTTTTGTTTTAAGAAACTAGAAAGGCTATGTTCTAATGTTTTCTTAAGTAAAACTTCCAGGCCCTAACAAGTTGCATTTTTAGAAAAATCTTACTCAACTTAACTCCCTGTGGTTCTGTAATGTCCTCTATAGAAAAATATCTTGAAATAGCTGTGCCTCTTTGTGTCTGAAAGATTGCTGTTTGCTTGGTCCATGAAGATTTTTAATTAGGTTGATTTAAAAAAACCCTCCAGCTTTGACCATATTTCCCTCTCCCGTTGAATTCTTGATCTTTTATGATGAAAAGATACATGCTTTTTTCTGGATCCTTCTCTTTCTATTTTTCTCACCCTTTCTTCAAAATGGGATGTTTTGCCAATAGCTTTACTGGTAGTACTATAAAAAGTCATGGCTGAGAGCCTAAGATTTTGGAGTTTCAAGTCCTTACTTCATCATTGTTTAGCACTGTGATCCGGGGCAAGTTACTTAACTGCCTCAGTTTTCACATATGGACAATTGCAACAATAATATTAACTACATCACAGAAACATTCTAACGTTTATAAAAGACATTATATGATAAGAGGCTTAGCATACTGCCTGATTGGTGCCTCAACATAAGAAGAACTGTCTTTTCCCCAAAATATCATCCTCCAGAAGATGGGGTGGCTTTTACTAAAAAGTTATTATGGAATCTCTCATAAGATATGTGCTGTAAAATAGCACATAAAACCACATAAACCCTACTGACCTCAGTGAATGCGAGTTTTCCATACCTAAAGCGATCATCTGCCATGATAGGTTCAGAAAAGAAGCCTCCCAAATTAAGAAATAATTAGTAAATATTCCTGGAGATTTCACATTATGACTTCAAGTATTGCATGTCACTGTGAACAAAATCTTTAAAGAGTCTTTAAAAAGGAAAATTCTGTGTGTTTAGGTTGTGGAGATTAAGTATCTACTTCTATAGGATGAAGAGAAAATGCCCCAATGTAATGCTGATGAGTACTTCAGGCAGGAGATAATACTGCTACCAGTCGCATCATGCACAATTTCAAACAACTTAGATGGAAGAGAATACAATGAGTGCTAGAAGACTGTTAGACATCTCAAAATATGCATCCAGAGATGATAATGACATGATGATGAAGACGCATGTGAAGAATTCCAAGAAAGTTATTCCAAGTATCGTGAGGATAGTAAAGAATAATATATCTGAACTATGTCTAAATTAATGTACTTCATACAATATGTGATTTTAAATACACTTGCATATAGAAATGTACAAAAAATAAACCTTAGAGGAAAATATTTAACTTTTTATCTCTAAGTTGAAGTTAATATAGTGAAGTTGGCTAAAAAACATTTTGGGAATCTTCATATTGAGAAAATGCAGGACTCATATTCTGGGCCACCGTCTGTTCTAGCATATATGGTAAAGAGTACTAAAAGATTAGCCCCAATCATAGCAGCAACATTTCAGAAAAGATCAAGTCTCTTTAAAAAGTAATCAGTCTGATATTTTGAACTGGAATATGCATATCTTTTGTCATGGGGATTCCTTTTTTTAAAAAATTCAACATTATCTCATTCTATTGATCTTTGAAGCTATCAAATTATGCTTCCTCGATTACCATTTTTCTCCTGTCTCAGCCCACCAACTTTGCACACGTTCCCTAACCACACACATATTTTTTTCATGCTATAAAAATAAATCACTCTCTAACTTTTATGTTGGTATATTTCATGGTAGAGTATTATTCATAACATTCCTGTTTAGTGTATTCTATGTGCCAGTCACTGTTTTAAGAACCTTATGATCATCCTGTTTAATCCTCACAACCACTTTCTCAGATAGACACTACTCTTATCCCATTTGAAACAAGAATAACTGAGGCACAAAGAAGTAAAGCAATTTTCTCTAGGTCACATAGCCAGTAAGCAGTAGAGCCAGTATTTGAATTTAGAGTCTGACTTCAAAATCTCAGGCCTTAACCACAATCCTATACCCCTCCACTGTCTAGACAGTCTTGTTTACGTTTATTTAATAACAAGACAACTTTTTAATTACAAAAACTGCACATGTTAAATGTTAAAAAGCAATAGTAAAATTGCTAAATTTTTAAAACCTCAAACAATGGTAAAACACAACTTGAGAATGAAAGTCCCTCCTCCACTTACCAATTTTCATAGAGATGACTATTATTAAAAGTTTGTGTTTAGCCAGGGGTGGTGGTATGCACCTACAGTCCCAGCTACTCAGGACGCTCAGGAAGATCACTTGAGCTCAGGAGTTTGAAACCAGCCTGGGAAACAGAGAGAGATCCTGTCTTAATTTTAAAAAAGTTTGTTGAATATTATTTCTAATTATGTAGATATAGATATAAAATATATATTAATAACATCACAGTGAACATATTCTGTAACTCATGACTGATTCATTTATATGTCATGCATGTCTTTCCATGAAAGGATGTGTGGTTCTGCCTTAATTTATTGGTTCCATAGTACGGATGTAGCATCATTTCTGTAGTCATTCCACAATTCATGGCCATTTAGATTATATTCATGGGAATATAGGAAACTATATGAAAATGAATATCCTAGATTTTATCATGTCTGTGAATGTCAGTTCCATTTTTCTCCAGTTCAGGCTTAATCTTGATATTGCTCTTGATGCCTCTTTTTCTCTAATACCCACATAAAATCCATCAGCATATTCCACTGATTCTATTTTTAAATATATGCAGACATTGGTCGTTTTGGTCATTTCTAATCACCTCTTCTCACTATCATCCAATCCATTACCTCTTATCTGAACTATTGTCATTACCTTGTAACTTGTTTTTCTACTTGCCAATAGCAGCCAAGAGTGATCTTTTAAAAACTCAATCAGATAAAAATCGCTCTACTCAAAGATTCTCCATCTAAGTCACTAACAGTCAAAGTGCATGCCATGGTCTTTAAGACCCTACCTGAGCCAGCATCCTACTACTTTTCCAACCTTGACTTCTACCGCATTCCTGTGTATTCACGTTATACCAGTCACATTAAAACATCTGCTATGTCTTAAATATAATAAGCACAATTTCTCCTTAAGATCTTTGCATTTGTTGTTCTTGCTGCCTACAATCCTTTGAACAATTCTTCCCCCATATTTGCTTGACTGACTTCTTCATTTCTCTTTTAGGTCTCTGTTCAAATGCTAACACATCTTATTTGTTGAATGAGTGTTGAGTGAATGAACATCTCTTTACCCAACTGAATAAATATTTCTAGAGAATAAATTTCTAGAAGTGAAACTGCTTACTTATTTTTCCTTTTCAAATCCTTCGTCATTCCAGTCCTCCATCTTATATCCTTGCCTATTTTATTTTAGTATTCTCATGCCCCTCTTCAAAATGCTTCTGTGTTCCTGTCTGCTGCTTCTACTGCGGAAGGCTGGCTGGCTTTCTCTCTCTGCTGGGAGCTCTGGAAGAAAGGGAGACACTAGGCAGCAGGTCAGAGTCTCGTGGGCCACTTTGCAAGGCTGTGATTTCAAGAGTGACCTTGGGGTGTGACTGAGTTGTCATTAAACAATTTAATAGATGAAATAATCCCTTCTTCATACTTCAGCCACCCTTACTTCTTTCCAAATATCTGGCACTGTGTTGTAAACACTCAACACTGTGAAGAAAATATTTTTTTAAAAATCTGTCTTATCGTATTGGTTTAAAATATAGAGGATGTATATTGAAATTAGAACAAATCAGATAAATCCTGGGGTTTTAGTCATGAAATAAAACTTTTGTCCCTATGTATCTTTAAAATATTATGGCATTTTTGTTCACCCTTACCACATTCCATTTGAGAAAATCATATGATTACTGTTAATGACAAAGCAATTTATGATTTCCATGATTTCCTGGATAACTAGGGTAAGAATGAGTAATTAGAATAAAAAAATTATGGAATTTTTGAACTAGGAGAACTCATTTGTTTATTCCCCTCATTTTCTACAGAAAAGGAAACAGACTACTGTAGAGGTTGGGTGACCCATTCAAAGTCACACAGCTAGTAAATGGTACAGGTGGGTCCTCTGACTCCAGAAATAGTGCTCAGTAGTATCCATGGAACAGTGTCTGTGAACCAAATCTTTTGCTAAGTGAAGTTCTACCTGATAGATAATTCCGGTTCCTTCCAATTGTCCTGACACCCTGCAGTTTAGTTAGATTACGTGATTTGGCCTCATATTTCTTCTGGAGCTAGCTGGATAAGGATCACCCTATTAGGGTGCTTAATTTTGTGCTAATGATCCTTCTTTCTGTCTGAAGTCTTCAGGTTACAGTTTTTTCAAAGAAACTCTGTGCTGCTTGTCCTTTTCTGCTTGCTGCATGATGTGCACATCAGTGCCTCCTGCAGCCTTCCACTTGTTAATTGCCTCTCCTTCCTAATGAAGCCTGTATCAGCTCCAGTGCTAATTGAACTTCGTCCTTCATTCAGACTGTGTTATTAAACAAATAGTCACAGTGTTTGGTCTCACTTTAATAGGAGCATTGATGTTTGCTTAACATCAAAAACTTATTAGTAATCCATTGAAAAGGCAATTAATGGAGGACATGTGGGTAAGGAAATTGAACTAGTCTGTACCACAGGACAAAGAATGGCAAAGACATTCTGGTTTTCTAAGGTTTAACTGTCTGTATCCTGGTAGTTGCAAATTGATTGTTAGATTCTTGACTCTTAACCCAAATCAATGAATTTATCGTTTATGTAAAGTAGCACTTATGTGTCTAATATCGAAGCGAAGGACAAGCTGGCCTATCTGTCTCTGAAGTTTTCAATCATTCTCCCTCTCTCTTTATAACATTTTCCCCAAGCTTTTTAGCAGGACTTATCTTTGTGGTTACAGAAAACATGAACAGGTGAAAAGAAGGTAATGCATCACTTGCAGTCTTCCCACCTATAGCTAACCACTGATAAGCTTTGGTGTGTATTATTTGTTCTTTGGTGCTGCATTCTAACACACACATAGAGGCACAAAATTGGATTAGATACCATATTGACCTGTTGTTTATTTTTTAATTGGTCATATGTTCTAAGTATCTGTCCTGGACAATAGAGACCTATGTCATCATAGTCAATGGCTTTGATATAATCTCTTGGTTGGATAGGCTGTAATTTATTTCATCATGTTGTTAGAGGCTTAGAAACAAGTGTCTCTTACTTAATTGTTTACGTAGCCTTAAGTTGACTTTATTATTTGAATGAGTAATAGTAATTTTAGAAAATAGTAACACTAGAAAAAGAAAATTGATAGACTACTCTGTTATAAAATAATTGTCCTCTGTTTTGTGAGAATATGCAATGTTTGGTATTATCAGGTTACAAATTTATAGGCTACGTAACAAGTTTTCTGAGTATCAAATATTCTTTACTTGCAATTTCACCAAAAAATTATTAAGAAATAACAGGAGGTTGATCAAGAACTATTTTTAAGATAATGGCTTAAGGTGTGGATTTTTCTCTACCTGTATACTCATGAGGATAAATGATACCTGGGTTCAAAGGAGAAACAGACTAAAAATATGAATCTAATGGCATCTGGCAGTGGAGTAAAGCAGAGCAGATCGAATTCTCTTTACAATCTACATTAAACAGATATGAAAGGAGAAGAAACAATAACGGGTCACTCTATTTGTTCCACGGACCTGGGATATAATGCGAAACTTCCATCTGTGTTAATGAGTCATGCATGGCTGGGTCCCCAGGCAATATTTAGTAAATGAATAGTGTTATTGCCTGGCAGGGACCCTTTTAGAAAGTGCTGTTGTTGCGCGAACCTAAATATATATATACATATACATATATATGTATGTATTCTGGTTTAGCTAGGATTATGATGCATAAAATGTTGGTAATAGGTTTAAAAGATTAGCATAGACCAGCTTTCCATGAGATTGTTCTTTATATAAAAAAGTTAAATGCTGTTTCTAATGTCATCATAAAAGTCAGGCTGGAGGATTATCGATTTTTTGGAGGCTTTTACTAGATAGCTTGATAATTGACTCTCTCAAGTTTTAACACTTGGCCCTGGGTTTGCTGTTTACCTTGCTCAAGCAATTTGGTGTAATTAATTTTTATAGCTGTGTTTGCTTTTAGGGTTTATACTTTGGTGGAAAGCTATCTCCAGTCAAAACCTCATAGAATTACTTTTTTCTTTGAATTAAAACATGCAATTGTTTAAAATAAGAGTCTCATCTATAAAATTAAATAGAGAGTAAAATGTAAAATCTTTTAACATCTTTACAACTACATCAGATAGACATGTCTGTGGATAAGGATTGAAAAGAAACAAAACTGAACGCAGTTAATGTGTTAGGTAGTAGAATTGATCCATATTTTTAGTAAAGAATAAGTAAAAATAAGGGAAAAAGAGGCATGAGGTGAGTTGTTGTTGTTGTTGTTGTTGTTTGGCTGGTAACGTCAGTTTTGTCAATTTTATTCGGTTGGGGCCGCAACTGTAGCTTGGCTGCGGGCAGGGCCGTCCTCACAGGTTGCTGAGTTCCAGCAGGGTCTGGTCCAAGGTCTGAAGAATCTCCACGTTCTCCTCCTTGGCACTGGCCAACGTCTCTTCTAGGTCATCACTGGTTTTCTCTAACTTTGCCACAGACCTTTCGACAAACTCTGCTCTGGTCTCAGCCTCCTTCAGCTTCTCCTCCAGCAGTTTCATCTCCTTTTCATATTTATCTTCTTTGGTGGAATACTCCTCCTCTGAGGCCGTCAGGGACTTGAGGGTCTGGTCCGTGGTTTGAAGTTTCTCCTCCAACTGTCTGGCTTGGCTCTCGGCCACCTCAGCTGTCTCTTCTGAGCGCTCCAGGTCTCCCTCCAGGATCAGCAGCTTCCTGGCCACCTCCTTGTGTTTGCCGTCTGAATCCTCAGCGATGCGCTTGGTCTCCTTCAGCTGCACCGCCTCCGGCTCCATCTTCTCCTTGTCCTTCATGGCCGGGTTTTTATGACCTTCATTCCTCTCTCGCTCTCATCGGCTGCCTTCTCGGTCTCCTCTAGCTTTTGCAGGGTTGTAGCTAGACGCTCTTTTTCCCGGTCCGGCTCCTCCTCTGCCTGTTGAATGTGGCGGTTAAGGGAGGCCACATCCGCCTCAGCATTGGTGGCCTTCTCGGGCCGCTCCAGTTTCTCCTGGGCCTCCTTCATGGATTCAGAATACTTTTCCACCTCTGTCCTCTTCAGCTTCTTCTGCTCCCCTTCCAGCTGCTTGCAGTGGTCCTCAGCCTGCTTCTTGTTGGCTTTGGCCTGCTCCAGGCGGTCGATGGCGTTCTTCTTGTCCAGCTTTAGCATCTGCATCTTCCTGATGGCGTCCCTGGCCGGCGGGCAGGCAGTGAGGACTGGGTGGATCCGACTGGCTGTGCGGACTCAGCGCACTGGTGGCAGGCGAGGAGGGCCGATCTGGACCGATATTTTTTTTTTTTTTTTGAGACGGAGTTTCGCTCTTGTTAACCAGGCTGGAGTGCAGTGGCGCGAGATCTCGGCTCACTGTAAGCTCCGCCTCCCGGGTTCAAGCGATTCTCCTGCCTCAGCCTCCGGAGTAGCTGGGACTGCAGGCGCGTGCTGCCACGCCCAGCTAATTTTTGGATTTTTAGTAGAGACCGGGTTTCACCAGGTTGGCCAGGATGGTCTCGATCTCCTGACTTCGTGATCCGCCTGGCTCTGCCTCCGAAAATGCTGGGATTACGGGCGTGAGGGAGTCACCACGTCCGGCCTGGGACCGAGATTGTTTTAATGCTTGTGAAAAAAAACTTTGAGTTGATGCTTATCTGTAGAAAGATTTGGCTTTAAAAATAGTCATTGATCATGCTGACTGTTAAACGTAATCGGTCAGAAATCACACATACTCCATAGACTTATAAGAAGAAAGGAAAAATAAAACAAAACAATGGGTGAAGATTATAAAAAGAGAAGTTCTCCAGCCTGGAGAAGCATTCTTCCTCTTTTTCTTCCTCCTTTTTTTTTAATCCACAAACTTGTTGGTAGTTGGCCTTTTGGGGGTGTGTTTTTCACCACGTTACAGGAACTCTCAATATCTCTCAGGCTGAAACCCTATTCTTTCTAATCTGATCAGACAAAACATTTTAAAAAGAAAATAGTTTTGATTAGATGACTCTATTTTGCGTTGTTAAAAATTTTTTCTTAAATATTTTTAAATTGATTTGTAATGTGATACAAGATGATTGCACAAAGTTAGAAATACAAAGTAAAAAGAGGAAAACAAGGAAAATTGATAATTCCTCCATTCAGATTCATCATGGTGTTAAATGGTTTCATTTCATTCATTCCAGTCTTCTTTTTTTTTCCTTCAGTATAGGTACCTGTTTATATATATTTTTGCTAGTATAATAGAATAATGTGATAAACCTTTGTGTATACACATTTTGTGTACAGTTCTGACTATTTCCTTAGGATCAACTTAAACCCTAAGTTTTAATACCCTGAAGGCTTAGAGTTACTGTGGGGCTTTGGGCTGCAGAGAGGGATTGGTGGTACTAAAGCTGTTGATTACAGGAGAGAAAGAACCGTGCTCTTGAAGTATTCCCTTCACCCCCACTTATAGTGATCCCTCCTGGTGTTGTAGAGATAGCATGGAATTGTTTCTGGCCAGATTATAATTCTGAGGACTCCGGGTTGATTCTTACAGTATGTAAGAAGAAAAAGTTAGAAAAGGTTTTTATGCACATAAGTCACTCCTAAAAAGTTGTATAGAAAAATGAAAGCTTATTTGAGATTATTATGTGCTATAAATATTCTAATCTGTAAGTTCGATTTTTTTTTTCCATTGGGGAAAATATAAATCAGAGTATCCTGAGTATTCTTTCTTTAAAAGAGAACATGGGTTCAATAACGGAGACTCACAAATAGAGGGATAAGAGAAATATGAAGTTTTGCTTTTGCAAACATGCTGAAGTGGAAAATAGAAAAGCTGAAATCAACAATAACAACAACAAAAACGCCACATCCATTTGGACTAAAATACATGTATATATAACACAACTTTCCAAGCATAAAACGAAAACTCTCACCAAGGGAATGAAAAAAATACTTTTTGAAAAACTGCTGAAATAGGCCTGTTGTTGAAATAGTTTTATTTCCCCTTTAGAAGGTCTATTTACTACAATTCTGGGAGTGAGAGGGATGATTTTGAATAAAGAATAGAGCCATTTAAGATGTTGTGCAGAGTACCAGAATTTATGATGACTGGTTTGAATTAAAACTAAATGTCACCAGCAAATAGGAGCCAACAGAAATGTACATTTCATTTATTGTATTGGGAGCTAGGGAGGGCAGCAGGGATGAGCTTACACTTAACAGGACTCTCTTTCATATGGCACTAATTTTTATGTGGAGAACTTAGACCTTACAAAAGCATGTGTTTCTCTCAAATCTTAGCTGTTCAGATTAATTCATTAATTGACAAGAGTTGAAATCATACCTCCTACTTGGGTATAGTACAAGAGGAAAAAAATTAAAATATTTAATGCATTTATTCATTCAGCAAATTTGTATTCAGCAGCTGCTCTTTGCTGGGTGTCATTCCCGTCACTGTGAGGACACTGGCAAACCAAAGATAGGTCCTTGTCTTTGGGACCCCTAGAGTTGAGGACAGGTAATGCATAGGAAGAAACAGGTGAGTTATCTTTCAACAATTAAAATGGAATGATTGGGAGATGCTGGGGGAACACTTCAGGTTGGGCGGTCAGGGAAGCCCACTGTGTCACACCCGAGAGCTCTCCAAGATGATTCCAGAAGTCCATCCCTTTCTCTTTTCAATTTATCGTATCTGTCTTTCCTCCTCCTGTGGCCTTTACCTTCTTGTAAAGCACTTACTATTATTATTTGCTTTGACGGAGGAACTGTAAAACTGAAATAAAGATGCAGTTAAAAAAAAAAAAAGCCTGAAATGCATTTTTTATAAATCAGAGGCTCAGGTGCACCATCCTTTTTTCAACTCCAAGAAAATCATAAATTATTTTATTAGAGGGAATTACCACAGCTCTAGATCTTCATGATTGCTGAACAGGAGGCTTTTTTCTTTTCTAAACATCAAGTTAGCTGCCAGTTTTAATTTTCTTTTGGAATTTACACATTAAAGACATTGTTTTAGCTGTTCAACAAAACTGTCTCTTATATCCAAGGGATGGTGCCAGAGTATGAAATGTGCATCTTGGTTTGATTTCTTCCCCTCCAGCCTGATTCACGAGTAAAAGCCAGCCTTGTGTTTTATGACTGGAGGGCTAGTATTCAGTACTAATAACTATGGAAAAAAAAAACAAATTCCAATTTTACTCTTTAATATCTTCATGCTCAGAAGTTTTATATTCAGGCGTCTGAGAGTGGGTCGACCACATTTCCGGTATCTTTACTTGATGGTGCTGTGAAGTTCTTTCGCGTAGATGATTAATGCAATAATTCTGGCACTTGGGATTTCAAAGACCAGTACAATGGCAAAACAAAAATTAACACATATTTATTCAGTGTTTGTTATATGTCAGACACTGGTCTGGGGTATGGAGAAATAGCAGTGAACAACAACAAAAAGAAACTGGCAAAAATGATTGCCCTCTTGTAGAGTATATTCAAATAAGGGGGGGAGAAAGTAAATGTATAGACAAGTAATGCCTCATGGTGATAAGTACTCAGAAGAAAGATTGCAGAGAAGGGATAAAGGGATAAGCAAGGTGGAAGTGAGGCCTGCAATTTTAGACAGGAAAAAGATAAGCTTGGGAAGTTCTTCCTGAGTTGGTCACTTTAAGGATAGATGGGAAGGGGGCCAGGCAGCAAGCCCATGTGAATATCTAGGGAAGTTAGGAACAGCAAGTGCAAAGGCCCTGAGGCAAATGCGTGCCTAATTCCATCTAGGGCCAGTAGGGAGGCCAGTGTGGCTAGAGGGTGGGAAGAGGAAGGAGGAGTTGTAGGAGATGAGCTCAGAGATGAAGGGTGAGATCACGTAGGTTCTTATCAGCCCTTAGAAAGACTCTTTGGGTTTTGGTCAGAGTGAAGTGGAAAATCATTTCAGGATTGCGAGCACTAGAATGTCACGATTTGATTTTCTACAAATACGCTAAAAGAGAGGAAAGGAAGAAGTAGAGAGACCAATTGGAGGCTATTTCAATAATCCAGGCAAGAGGAGATGGTGGGTTGGATCAGAGTAGTAGCAGTAAAGGTGGTGAGAAGTCTGATTTTGGATACATTTTGAAAATAAAGCCAACACGTTTTACTGCCAGTTTGGATGAGGGATGTAAGATAAACAGAAGGGTTAACAATGGGTCCAAGGTTTTAGGCTGGAGCAAATGGAAGGATAGAGTTGCTATTTACAGAGAACAAGAGGATTGGGGGCTCTTTTAGGGGAAAGATCGGGAGCTTGATTTTGGACATACTGAATTTGAGGTGCTCATTATTACCAAAATGGAAACAATAAGCAGGATGCTGGGAATGAGCGGTTGAGATTGGAGGTATACATTTGGGAGCAGTTAGCACTGGTGTGCATGCTCTACACTGATGTGCACACTGGCTTCTATGTTTTCCTGTCTGTGACTTGCATAAAAATAGTCTTTGTGGCACCCTCAAATTGTAACCCAGTTCCGAGCCAGGTATCTCAGATTGTATCTCTGGCTTAATTCTGGATTGGGGGTGATTTGATTTATTTTTGTCAATATTCATTTTCCCCTCTGTTCAGTCACAACCATGCAGCTACGTATTATTCCTATTTCCTGAGGGGTGTAGGTAAAGGGTCTGATACTGATTTATAAGCCACAGCAAATTCAGCCCCTTTTGATACTGCTCTGAAAGGAGGTTCTCTTTGAGAAAGTTTTTGTTACCTTTCCAATTAATCCGTCTTAGAGTTGATTATAGTTTTAAGCTTCATGATGCAATAATCTATAACATTTATATAGTGCCATTATCTCTTTCCAAGTACTTTATGAACATTTGTTTATTGCTTGCCGCATTACCCCACGAGGCAGGTAAAGTCCCATTTGCATTCATTGTAAGAGTTTCCTGACAGTGGGGGTTTGAGCTGTGAAGTGACTACCCATCAAACACCTGGCCAGTTAGGGATAGAGGGATCAATAAGCAAGTAATGATGATGGCTTCATCTTCATTAATTAATATTATTTTAGTACCTCCAGCATTCCCTCATAAAAGTCAGAACCTCAAATGAAAATGGTGTTTTCTTTCCCTAGAGACTGTAATGGATGCGATCAACTCAAATAGATGGGAGATATTAAGCACCAAGAGGGTGAATGAGGAGGTGGGCCCAAACTGCCCTCAACATTCTCATTATGAAAACAGAATTGTTACCCCAGAGGACTTTAAAGCAGTACTTAGTAATCTGGTAGAGTGAGAGTAGAAGCATTTGGCTGACTGGCTAATTACAAAACTTCATTTTTGCTTACAGTGTTAGAGATCTCAGGCAAAAAATGTTTTCTTTCATTTATTAAAATTCACTCATTGATTTGTTGATACCTCCTATATGATAGGCACTTTATAGGCCCAAAGGCAGATAGCAGTATATAAAAAAGACTAACATCTCTGCCTTCATGGAAATTTCTAGAGGGGGAATAATGATAATTAACATTTCAGTACTTACCACGTGCCAGACACTTTCTGTCACTACATTTAACAAATCATTTGATTACAACAAGAGTCCTATCATTACCAATATTATACAGAGAAGAAAACTGAGACATAGAGAGAATAAATTACTTGCTCAAATGCATAGTTAATACATCATGGGGCTTTGGTCCAAAGAGAACCACTATGCTTTAGTTTAGTTTTATTTTCTGCATGAAGTATTATAGTTGAAGGAGATGATTGGTTTGAAGAATTCACCTTAGCTATTTACAATGATAAATGTCAACATATTAATCTTAAATTCTTAGGAGCCAAAATGCATGCATGCAGAATTATGTCACAGGTCAAAGGAAAAAGTTGGTCTTACATTGTTTTTCTCCAAGTTTTTGCCTTGAGCAAGTAGAACTTGGGTATTCCATTCTCACATCTTCTCTTTCCTGTTCATCTGTATTTAATGAAGACTGCTGGCTCTTTCAGATAAGCTTTATGTCTAGGATATTTGGAAATGATAATTCAGGGCTGGCCTTGAGCAAAATGGTAAAGAAGGTTGAGTTAGCAATCTTAGATGCTCCCAGTTTCTCACCATTTTCCCACCCTCCTTTTACTCACTCACTTATACACCTTTTCTGTTCCTTTCTAAAAATGAAACGAATAAAAATAGCTTAAATTTAACTCTCTCCCAAGTCAATTACTTTACTTTTATAGATTTTATAGATTTACTTTTCATGAAGAAATTTCATGCAAGCATTAGAGCCTGGGCAAGTCTTGGGAGGACTTCTCAAAAGGCCTTTTTAGTACTTGTGAAGAATGACACAGGGAAAAGAGTAGGAACTTGCAGGTTGGATAGAATTGAGTTTTACTTCTGACCCAATCCTTTACGAATTGTGGGGCATTGGAAAGAATATTAAAATCATTGGAGTCTCATTTTCCTAATCTAACTAGGATTCAATAATTTCTAATGTATGTGAATTGAGCTTCTCTGTGTCTAGTTACTTGATAGGTGCTTAATAAATAGTTGCTGTTTGTTAATGTTCATTCAACAGGTGTTTGAATTCTTGTTATGTAGGGGCTAGGTTCTGGGGAGATAAATTATGGTGCAATGCAAATACCATGAGTGCTAATGAAAAAGACAATAAAAATGGTCTTCATTCCAAGCCTCAAACAATAGAGTAGGTGTCCCCTCTTCCATCTTTTCTCCATTTTTTCCTTTGCTTTGATGAGAACAGTAATCACTAAAACACTTTTCTTAGTGTCTTTTATAATCTCCTATTTTAGTAAGAATTGACTCCACTGATCATCTTGCCCTTTGTCTGTTCTAAGCTTCAAGAAATTGGCCATGAATATTGTTCCTTCTGTTCCTGTGGTTTCCTCATCACTGCTTTCCCCTGCTCTGGTCCTCTGTAAGATATGGAGCCTGGGCATTCTGAGTGCAGTTCCTACATTATTAATGTCTGCGCTGCACTGCCTCCCTGAAATAGTGATGAACTGAATTAGGCTGTCTTGGGAATAAAGTAGAGGAGTGGATTCTAAACCTAAGTATAAATGGGAAGCAAAGGAGAGGAAGCTGTTTCACAGAGTTCAAACCTGCAAGGATGGCAGCACCATTAACCAAAACCATGAACACCTCTAATGTGTGAGGGAAAGGGTGATAGGCCATGAAAGAGACTAGAATTTGGGGGGAAGATTTGGGCTGAGAAGAGAGATGAGGTATGTATCAGGGAGCCTTCTACATAGTGATGATATTTAATTTCATGAGGCTGGATTAACATACCAAGAATACCAAGGGAGTAGGTAGAGAAATACAAAGAGTAGAGAGGAGGATGAAGGTACTGCCGCGGGGAAACTCACATTTAGTGAAGGAGCAGCAAGAGGACCTGAGTTAGAGCAGACAGCTAGGAAAATAATGGTCCTATGGGAAAAGGGAGTTCTGGAAGATAAATTGACAAGACTGTGAATGGTTACATAGGGAATTAGAAGAATGAGAACTGAAAAATAGCTCTAGAATTTTTTGGTGAAGTACCCATTAGGAATCTTCAAAGAAAGAGATGGGCATGGTAGTTTGAATAGATTACTGTGGAATAAGAGTGAGCGAGCAATCTAAGGGAAGGAGCTAAGTATGAGCTACTCTTTCAAGATCTTGAATGGCAGAGAGAGGGAGGGAAGCAGAGAGACAGAAAGCCAAAGAAGACTTGAGAGTGATGGGACCTCAGGGTAGGTAGATTAGGAGACAACTTTAGGTGGAGGAAAAGGTTCCAGTAGACAGAGAGTAAATACAATCTTAAGTCTCTTCTTAGAGAAGAAGAGTGGGGACGGGTGCAGTGGCTTACGCCTATAATGCCAGTACTTTGGGAGGGCAAGGGAGGTGGATCACCTGAGGTCAGGAGTTCGAGACCAGCCTGACCAACATGGTGGAATGCCATCTCTACTAAAAATATAAAAATTACCAGATGTGGTGGCATGCAGCTGTAGTCCCAACTACTTTTGCATGGAGACTGAGACAGGAGAATCGCTTGAACCTAGGAGGCGGAGGTTGCAGTGAGCTCAGGTCGTGCCACTGCACTCCAGATTGGGTAAAAGAGTGAGACTCTGTCTCAGGTAAAAAAAAAAAAAAAAGAAGAAGAAGAAGAGTGGTAGTTCTTTGTTTTCAGACTAGTGGAAAGCAAATAGATTAGATATAGGATAATCTATTGAGGAAGATGAAGTAATGATAGAATTTAAGGAGAAAGTAAAAACTTAATATAGACATTTTGTTATCTTTATAGTTGTTTCGGTTAGTTTTATTTTTGAACAATAATTATTCCAGATGAAAAGGAAAGTAGATATTTATATTGGAACACATCACCCATTTCACAGTTTTCTTTTCTTTTCTTTTATTATTATTATACTTTAAGTTTTAGGGTACATGTGCACAATGTGCAGTTTTTTTGTTTTTTTTTTCTTTGAGACAGAGTCTCACTCTGTTGCCCAGGCTGGAGTGCAGTGGCTCAATCTTGGCTCACTGCAAGCTCCACCTCCTGAAGAATGGGTTCACACCATTCTTCTGCCTCAGTCTCCAGAGTAGCTGGGACTACAGGCACCCGCCACCAGGCCCGCTAATTTTTAGTATTTTTAGTAGAGACGGGGTTTCACCGTGTTAGCCAGGATGGTCTCGATCTCCTGACCTTGTTATCCACCCGTCTCAGCCTCCCAAAGTGCTGGGATTATAGGCATGAGCCACCGCACCCATCCAGGTCTGTTACATACGTATACATGTGCCATGTTGGTGTGCTGCACCCATTAACTCGTCATTTAGCGTTAGGTATATCTCCTAAAGCTATCCCTCCCCCCAACCCCCACCCCACAACAGTCCCCGGAGTGTGATATTCCCCTTCCTGTGTCCATGTGTTCTCATTGTTCAATTCCCACCTATGAGTGAGAACATGCGGTGTTTGGTTTTTTGTCCTTGCGATAGTTCACTGAGAATGATGATTTCCAGTTTCATCCATGTCCCTACAAAGGACATGAACTCATCATTTTTTATGGCTGCATAGTATTCCATGGTGTATATGTGCCACATTTTCTTAATCCAGTCTATCATTGTTGGACATTTGGGTTGGTTCCAAGTCTTTGCTATTGTGAATAGTGCCTCAATAAACATACGTGTGCATGTGTCTTTATAGCAGCATGATTTATAGTCCTTTGGGTACATAACCAGTAATGGGATGGCTGGGTCAAATGATATTTCTAGTTCTAGATCCCTGAGGAATCGCCACACTGACTTCCACAATGGTTGAACTAGTTTACAGTCCCACCAACAGTGGAAAAGTGTTCCTATTTCTCCACATCCTCTCCAGCACCTGTTGTTTCCTGACTTTTTAATGATGGCCATTCTAACTGGTGTGAGACGGTATCTCATTGTGGTTTTGATTTGCATTTCTCTGATGGCCAGTGATGATGAGCATTTTTTCATGTGTTTTTTGGCTGCATAAATGTCTTCTTTTGAGAAGTGTCTGTTCATGTCCTTCACCTACTTTTTGATGGGGTTGTTTGTTTTTTTCTTGTAAATTTGTTTGAGTTCATTGTAGATTCTGGATATTAGCCCTTTGTCAGATGAGTAGATTGTGAAAATTTTCTCCCATTCTGTAGGTTGCCTGTTCACTCTGATGATAGTTTCTTTTGCTGTGCAGAAGATCTTCAGTTTGCCAGTATTTTACTGAGGATTTTTGCATTGATGTTCATCAGGGATATGGGTCTAAAATACTCTTTTTTTGTTTTGTCTCTGCCAGGCTTTGGTATCAGGATGATGCTGGCCTCATAAAATGTGTTAGGGAGGATTCTCTCTTTTTCTATTGATTGGAATAGTTTCAGAAGGAATAGTACCAGTTCCTCCTTGTACCTCTGATAGAATTCGGCTGTGAATCCATCAGATCCTGGACTCTTTTTGGTTGGTAAGCTACTGATTATTGACACAATTTCAGAGCCTGTTATTGGTCTGTTCAGAGATTCAGCTTCTTCCTGGTTTAGTCTTGGGAGGGTGTATATGTTGAGGAATTTATCCATTTATTCTAGATTTTCTAGTTTATTTGCGTAGAGGTGTTTGTAGTGTTCTCTGATGGTAGTTTGTATTTCTGTGGGATCGGTGGTGATATCCCCTTTATCATTTTTTAGTGCGTCTATTTGATTCTTCTCTCTTTTCTTCTTTATTAGTCTTGCTAGTGGTCAATTTTGTTGATCTTTTCAAAAAATCAGCTCCTGGATTCATTAATTTTTTGAAGGGTTTTTTGTGTCTCTATTTCCTTCAGTTCTGCTCTGATTTTAGTTATTTCTTGCCTTCTGCTAGCTTTTGAATGTGTTTTGTCTTGCTTTTCTAGTTCTTTTAATTGTGATGTTAGGGTGTCAATTTTGGATCTTTCCTGCTTTCTCTTGTGGGCATTTAGTGCTATAAATTTCCCTCTACACACTGCTTTGAATGTGTCCCAGAGATTCTGGTATGTTGTGTCTTTGTTCTCGTTGGTTTCAAAGAACATCTTTATTTCTGCCTTCATTTCGTTATGTACCCAGTAGTCATTCAGGAGTAGGTTGTTCAGTTTCCATGTAGTTGAGCGGTTTTGAGTGAGTTTCTTAATCCTGAGTTCTAGTTTGATTGCACTGTGGTCTGAGAGACAGTTGGTTATAATTTCTGTTCTTTTACATTTGCTGAGGAGTGCTTTACTTCCAACTATGTGGTCAATTTTGGAATAGGTGTGGTGTGGTGCTGAAAAAAATGTATATTCTGGTGATTTGGGGTGGAGAATTATGTAGATGTCTATTAGGTCCGCTTGGTGCAGAGCTGAGTTCAATTCCTGGGTATCCTTGTTAACTTTCTGTCTCATTGATCTGTCTAATGTTGACAGTGGGGTGTTAAAGTCTCCCATTATTATTGTGTGGGAGCCTAAGTCTCTTTGTAGGTCACTCAGGACTTGCTTTATGAATCTGGGTGCTCCTGTGTTGGGTGCATATATATTTAGGATAGTTAGCTCTTCTTGTTGAATTGATCCCTTTACCATTATGTAATGGCCTTCTTTGTCTCTTTTGATCTTTGTTGGTTTAAAGTCTATTTTATCAGAGACTATGATTGCAACCCCTGCCTTTTTTTGTTTTCCATTTGCTTGTTAGATCTTCCTCCATCCCTTTATTTTGAGCCTCTGTGTGTCTCTGCACGTGAGATGGGTTTCCTGAATAGAGCATACTGTTGGGTCTTGACTCTTTATCCAATTTGCCAGTCTGTGTCTTTTAATTGGAGCATTTAGTCCATTTACATTTAAAGTTAATATTGTTATGTGTGAATTTGATCCTGTCATTATGATGTTAGTTGGTTATTTTGCTCATTAGTTGATGCAGTTTCTTCCTAGCCTTGATGGTCTTTACAATTTGGCATGATTTTGTAGTGGCTGGTACCGGTTGTTCCTTTCCATGTTTAGTGCTTCCTTCAGGTGCTCTTTTAGGGCAGGCATGGTGGTGACAGAATCTCTCAGCATTTGCTTGTCTGTAAAGGATTTTATTTCTCCTTCACGTATGAAGCTTAGTTTGGCTGGATATGAAATTCTAGGTTGAAAATTCTTTTCTTTAGGAATGTGGAATATTGGCCTCCACTCTCTTCTGGCTTGTCGAGTTTCTGCCAAGAGATCCACTGTTAGTCTAGTGGGCTTCCCTTTGTGGGTAACCTGACCTTTCTCTCTGGCTGCTCTTAACATTTTTTCCTTCATTTCAACTTTAGTGAATCTGACAATTATGTGTCTTGGAGTTGCTCTTCTCAAGGAGTATCTTTGTGGCATTCTCTGTATTTCTTGAATTTGAATGTTGGCCTGCCTTGTTAGATTGGGGAAGTTCTCCTGGATAATATCCTGCAGAGTGTTTTCCGCTTGGTTCCATTCTCCCTGTCACTTTCAGGTACACCAATCAGACGTATATTTGGTCTTTTCACATAGTCCCATATTTCTTGGAGGCTTTGTTGATTTCTTTTTATTCTTTTTTCTCTAAACTACCCTTCTTGCTTCATTTCATTCATTTCATCTTCCATCACTGATACTCTTTCTTCCAGTTGATCGCGTCGGCTCCTGAGGCTTCTGCATTCTTCACGTAGTTCTCGAGCCTTGGTTTTCAGCTCCATCAGCTCCTTTAAGCACTTCTCTGTATTGGTTATTCTAGTTATACATTCATCTAATTTTTTTTCAAAGTTTTTAACTTCTTTGCCATTGGTTGGAATTTCCTCCTGTAGCTCAGAGTAGTTTGATCGTCTGAAACCTTCTTCTCTCAACTCGTCAAAGCCATTCTCCGTCCAGCTTTGTTCTGTTGCTGGTGAGGAACTGCTTTCCTTTGGAGGAGGAGAGGCACTCTGCTTTTTAGAGTTTCCAGTTTTTCTGCTCTGTTTTCTCCCCATCTTTGTGGTTTTATCTACTTTTGGTCTTTGATGATGGTGATGTACATATGGGTTTTTGGTGTGGATGTCCTTTCTGTTTGTTAGTTTTCCTTCTACCAGACAGGACCCTCAGCTGCAGGTCTGTTGGAGTTTGCTAGAGGTCCACTCCAGACCCTGTTTGCCTGGGTATCTGCAGAACAGCAGATTTTAATGAACCGCGAATGCTGCTGCCTGATCGTTCCTCTGGAAGTTTTGTCTCAGAGGAGTACCCGGCCGTGTGCAGTGTCAGTCTGCCTCTACTGGGAGGTGCCTCCCAGGTAGGCTGCTTGGGGGTCGGGGTCAGGGACCTACTTCAGGAGGCAGTCTGCCCATTCTCAGATCTCCAGCTGCGTGCTGGGAGAACCACTACTCTCTTCAAAGCTGTCAGACAGGGCCATTTAAGTCTGCAGAGGTTACTGCTATCTTTTTGTCTGTGCCCTGCCCCCAGAGGTGGAGCCTACAAAGGCAGGCAGGCCTCCTTGAGCTGTGGTGGGCTCCACCCAGTTTGAGCTTCCTGGCTGCTTTGTTTACCTAAGCAAGCCTGGGCAATGGCGGATGCCCCTCCCCCAGCCTCACTGCCGCCTTGCAGTTTGATCTCAGACTGCTGTGCTTGCAATCAGCAAGACTCCGTGGGCATAGGACCCTCGGAGCTAGGTGCAGGATATAATCTCCTGGTGTGCCGTTTTTTAAGCCCGTGAGAAAAGCACAGTATTAGGATGGGAGTGACCCGATTTTCCAGGTGCCGTCTGTCACCCCTTTCTTTGACTAGGAAAGGGAACTAACTCCCTGACCCCTTGCACTTCCCAAGTGAGGCAATGCCTCGCCCTGCTTCGGCTGGTGCATGGTGCACTGCACCCACTGTCCTGCACCCACTGTCTGGCACTCCCTAGTGAGATGAACCCGGTACCTCAGATGGAAATGCAGAAATCACCTGTCTTCTGCGTTGCTCACGCTGGGAGCTATAGACTGGAGCTGTTCCTATTCGGCCATCTTGGCTCCACCAGCCACAGTTTTCATTAGTAATGCTTGGAGGCATATATGTGCTTTAACATTAAACTTTTACCAGTTTAATTAATAACAGGATTATCAATGTAGAAATTTGTGACTTTACTTTTGAATTTTTCATTATTATCACCTTGAGTACATAGAATTGCTTTTCTATTTTCTATTTCTATTCACGCATTCATTGAAATCATATTTATGATAAAGAATGGTGTAGGTTTTAAGAACTGAAATTATCTAAGGGATCATACAGTCTAAGCCATAGATTAATTTCAACTTATTAGCAACCAATAGTTTTGTGTCGCTTGTGTTTTACTGAAGACATGGCCTTCCTTAGAGTGATGGAATAATCCTATTTCCACAGCTGTGTCTCTAGAGAGACAGGTAGAGAGCTGAGATTTTGGACAGCCCAGTTATTATTCATGTGGCTTCAGTATATTCTCATGTCACAGTGTATGCTAATATCTGTCTCATTCAGTTCTTGAAGCAAATATGAGAAATTAAAATTTTTAAAGCCTTTGAATGGTTAAAATGTACAAAGTTTCATATTTAATGTTACTTACAGGCCTTGGAGAAACCCATTGGCTTATTTTGGTGATCATTATTTTACAAGTCTTGAATTCTGTTAGTTATAAGATGTGATATATTAGTTTAAAAATAAAAATTTTAGGCTGGGCTTGGTGGCTCATGCCTGTAGTCCCAGCACTTTGGGAGGCCAAGAAAGGCAGATTGCTTGAGGTCAGGAGTTTGAGACCAGCCTGGCCAACATGCCAAAACCCTGTCTTTACTAAAAATTACAAAAATTAGCCTGGCATGGTGGCGCGTGCCTGTAATCCCAGCTACTTGGAAGGCTGAGGTAGGAGAATGGCTTGAACCCAGGAGGCGGAGGTTGCAGTGAGCCGATATCACGCCAGTGTATTCCAGCCTGGGCAACAGAGTGAGACTCCATCTCAAAATGAAACAAACAAACAAACAAAAAACAAGAAACAAACACCAAAAAAAAAAACCCAAACAAAAACAACAAAAAAGATTTTAATTTTATTAATTTAGTATCCAATGTTTTTATTTAAGCACTCAACGTAAGTTTAACATTCTGTGTTTACCATGTTACCCACTTCCAAGATAGATGATAAAAAGTGTTAGATTCAAAGACAAGTGTTTACAAATACCTACTATATGCCTAGCATTTTATGCAGTGTTTGGTGGTGTGGAATCTTATTTGAGAATAAAATTAAATATAAAATTGTCCTTTTTAAGATTGAATAAAGATGGCTAACTAGATGTAGCCAGGAGAAGCATCTGCCACTAAAGGAGCAGGGCATCAGGAAAACTGGCATACTCCAAGAAGATCACTGGAGGGAAGGCATTGAGAATGGATAAAGGGAGGGCACAGATGCTTGGCTGAAGGGGGAGGAAGCTGGGAACCCTGCACAGGGCTACTGTGTCATGCACAGGGACTCATTTCTGGCTCAGTGACTCCTGGGGAAAGAGTAAGTTGAACAGGCAAGCAGTGACATGCTCTCACCACGGATCTCTGGAATCCTGGTAGCAGGAGACCCCACCACTCCCATGGACAGTTGAGCTGGAAGGGAGAGCTTCTTAGAGGTAGTAAGGGCATGACTCCAGCATCTGTGGAGCCCTGAGGGTTTGGTACAGGAATTTCTGCAATGCAGCATGGCCAGGAACGCCCATTCCTCAGGCTCATTATGCTTCCCTAGGAGACATTAGCCTTAAGGGAGCTGTTAGACCAGAACAGAGCAGGGTGATCTTGCCTGTGAAATCAGGCTATTCCAAACTGAGTGCACTCCTGTCTTCTGGCCTCTCTCAGGGCCCCAGCCTGGCTGAGCTTGTTCGTGGTGCAGCCCCAGATGCCCAGTTGGGCCACATCATAGCTCCTTTGCTGGTAGACTGTGCCTGACCATCAAAGAGCTCCATTAGAGTAGCCCCCACTGACACACACCCTTCCTTATACCACATGCAAAAATAAACTCAAGATGGATTAAAGACTTGAACTGAAAACCTAAAATTATAAAAACCCTTCAAGATAACCTAGGAAATAACATTCTGGACGTAGGACCTGGCAAAGATTTCGTGAGGAAACTGCCAAATACCATTGCAAGAAAAAGAAAACTTGACAAATGGGACCTAATTAAATGAAAGAGCTTCTTCAGAGTGAAAGACACTATCGACAGAGTAAATAGACAAGCTACAGAATAGGAGAAAATATTTGCATTCTATGCAATATCTGGAATCTGTAAGAAACTTAAATTAACGAGCACAAAACCAACAACTCCATTATAAAGTGGTCAAAGGACATGAACAGACAATTTTAGAAGGAAGACATACATGCACCCAACAAGCATATGGAAGAATGATCAACATCGCTAATTATTAGAAAAATGCAAATGGAAACCACAATGTGATACTGTAATATCTCATACCAGTCAGAATGGCTATTACTACAAAGTCAAAAAACAACAGATGCTGTTGATGTTGCAGAGAGAAAGTAATGCTTATACAGTGCTTCTGGGAATGTAGTTTAGTTCAGTTATTGTGGCGAGCAGTTTAATGATTTTTCAAAGAACTCAAAACAGAATTACCGCTTGTCCCACCAATCCCACTATTGGGTATATACCCAAAGGAATATTAATCATTCTACCGTAAAGACACATGCCTGTGTATGTTCATCTCAACACTATTTCCAATAGCAAAGACATGGAATCAACCTAAATGTCCATCAATAGTAGACTGGATAAAGAAAGTGTGGTACGTATACACCATGGCATACTGTATAGCCATAAAAAAGAAAAAAGTCAAATGTTTTTGCAGCAACATGGATGGAGCTGGAGGCCATTATCTTAAGTGAACAAACACTGGAACAGAAAACCAAATACTGCATGTTCTCGCTTATAAGTGGCAGCTAAACCTTGAATCCACACGGACCCAAAGAAAGGGACAACAGACACCATCGCCTACTTGGAGGTGGAGGGTGGGAGGAGAGTGAGGATCAAAAACCTACCTACTGGGTACTGTAATTATTACCTGGGCGATGAAATAATCTGTACACCAAATCACCATGACATACAATTTACCCATATAACAAACCTGCATATGTACCGCTGAACCTAACATAAATGTTAAAAAGTTAAATATAAAATTACCAAAATGCAAATGTTGACAGCTGATATCTATACTGTATGGTTGAAGAACAGGGAAAATCATTATGCGTTGTTGTAGTTTGAGACAACTCCATTACAAAGGAGGCTCAATATAGATTCTGATGATGGGGAGAATTTGAGGTAAGTGGAAAGGTGAATAGGCAGTTTCAACTAGCACCAGCCTATAGTATTTCATTTTAGCTTATAATCATAAATTGTTTTTAGCAATTTCTGTCTGTACACTTAGACATGAGTATAAAAATTTCAAACATCTTAAATTTTAATTATTCATTGTCTTAGCAACATCAGCACTCAAACACAGGACTCTGCACACAGACAAGTTCATAGCTGGTTAAGTGTTGGAAAGTTCAGTGGGAGACAACTCTCGTTAGACATGACAGGGAGCCAGCTTCTGCCATAGTTTTGGGGAAATGATGCAGGAAAGTTCATTTTATTTCTTCAAATAGTAAAAAATGCTTATGTATCACTGAGGGGCTACAATGAACTATTTACTTATTTTCAGTAAAAACAAACAAATGATCAATTGATTGGACAAAGCTCCTGAATAATAAAAAAGCATTATTAGAAGGTTTAATTTACACATAGTATTAACCCGTTTATGCCTGCGGTTGCAATTTTTTGAATTTTTTGCAATCAGACCTTGGCAATGACCTTAAACAGTAGGATGCAAATAACTCCCACATTCTTAGTGTTCCAATAATGGAACACTAGGCATAAATATTAAGGGCCAGGGCATGAATTCAGTGGGAGAGAAACAAATTTCCCCAAAGTGTGTTGTTTCCAGAAGAGGGAGGGACACTAGGAACACAGAGCAGCAAACACCCGCCCTTATATAGTTGAAGTCTGTGTCCATCGTAGTATCTGATATTCCCTTCGTAATACTGTAAGTGGAAAATTTCCCTGAGTTTGGTACTTGTAAAAATGCTTTGCTTTGAGAATTGAGTCATAGTATGCCCAAATCTAACAGCATTGTCTGTTGGATTAATGCAAGTACAGGAAGCCTGCTTTGACAGCTCACTATTGCAACAGAACCCGGGTGCTTTATGTCTTTTTCCCTCCTCCATTCTCTCTATAATTCTCCTGTTCCCTCTCTAGGTTTCTTACTTCCTGGTCACAAGATGGCTGCCAAAGTCCATAAGCTAAATCCTAATGTGAGTGAACATGATCAAGATAGGAAACAGAAGATCTGTCAGGGTTACAAAAAGGGACAGATTTTAGGTTCTTTTATCTTTTTGTAAGGCACAAAAAATCCCAGGAAAACTCCAGCAGATTTGTTTTATTTTAAAAAATCAGTTTCATTGAGGTATAATTTATAGTAACATTCACCAAGGTTAAGGGTGCAAATTAAGCTTTCAGATGCATGTGTACAGTCATGCAACCCATACCACAATAATTCAGAAAGTCAAGATACAGTACCATTTCTTTAACTGACTATCTTAAAAATTCTTCTGTCCATAATGATATTTTTATAGAGCTGATCCTTAGATGTTAATGAAAGCTGACGTTTCAATAATAGCTAATCTTTATTAAGTGCTTTCTGTGTGCTAGTCACTACACTAATGTTTGCCATGCTTTACCTCCTTTTTTATTTTTGAAGTTTGATAATGTTTGGACTTGATATTTATCAATATATAATAGTTGCACATATTTTTGAGGTACATGTGATATTTCAATACATGTTTATAATATGTAATGATCGTATCAGGGTAATTGAGATATTCATCACCTGAAACCTGTATCTTTTATTCATGCTAGGAACATTCATTCTTTTCTTCTAGCTATTTTGAAATATACAATAAGTTATTATTAATTATAATCTCCCTAATATCAAATATTAGAACTTATTCCTTCTATCTAATAGTATTTTTGTATCCATTAACCAACTTCTCTTCATTCCCCACTCCTCCTTTCCTTCCCAGCCTTTGGTAACCATCAATCCACTCTTTTTTTTGTTTTTAACACAACAGGGTAGAATAGGTTTTATTAACAGGGCTGTGACTAGGATATATGGTGCATTTGTGTGAAATAGCAAAAGGTAGCCCCTCTGCTTGGATGCAGGAAACAAGGCCGTCTAAGTAGACCAGGGATAGAGTTTGGCTTTCTCTTTCCTCCTAGACATCTTTGTGGAGTACATAAAATTTTGGATGAGAAAGGCTACTCAACTGTTCCTATTTTACAATACAAAAACTTCTACTTTAGAGGAGTGAATCAGCCCATTCTAGGTTATGCAGCATGGGGCATATCTTGGCTTTTGATGATGGGATTTTATTCACTGGTGTCATTGTTAAGTCTATGGAGAAATGTCTTTGGCTAAACAATTCCTTGAATTTCTTTGTAAGATTTTGCCTCCTTCTTATTCAGTATTTACCAACTCTCATATATTTATTCAGGCTTATCTCTTTCCTCATTGATTTAATAGCATGAAATCATTTTCTCTGTTATGACACTATTAACTATTACTGCAATTACTATTTGTTCATAGAACCTCATATAATTTTATCTTTTTAGTGGAAATTAGATATAGCTGATAATTATTACAATAATTTTAAATTGACTAGTAACTAGAATTTCATGTAAATTTGTTTGCATGAGACACATGATTTCATGAGACACATGAAAAACTCATATGTATTAAGTTTCCTATTTTTGATAAAATTATTCTTGCTAAAAAACTCAAACCTCTTTGAATATACATGTATTTTCTTTTATTAGTCATAGATGGTTATTAGGTTCTAATGAAATTGCTTGATGATGCCATAACATAAAATGAAAAATCTGGTCAAACATTATATGCCTGGAACAATTTTTGTATAATTTTATGATTTTAAAGCTGTCATGGATAGTCCCAGGGGAAATATCTTTGGGAACTGCAAAACAATTGTGTTTGAAATGAATTGTTTAGAGTTTGTTAGTCTATACTATATTTTCAAATATAAATTGTACTGGAATTTTCTTATTTTTCTTGAGGTTGAGAGAAAGTAAATTAAAATTAGATGTTCATTTCTTGCTATTTAAGTCCATGGTTTACTCATCTTGTCTTCTGAAAAATAGGTATAATTAGATCTCTTGCATAATTTACTCACTATTCTATAAAAAGCAATGTACGGATTATTGAGAAACTAGAAATGATGGCAGAAAAGTCTGCCAATTAGAAAATGATTAATTTGTTGCAGTTGATAAAATATGAGTGTCTATTTTCAGATTCTAGGACTATAAAGTAAATAACTTAACCTGTAGCATGTATTGTGACTTAAAATCAAAGAGGCTGTCAATTACTTTGAGGCACACTCCTTTATGGGGTAAACTTATTTTATTTTTTTTTCTGTTTTGTGTTTGTTTCTCAGCAACAATATTTCTCCTTGAAATTTCACAGCAGAACTCTTAAGCAAAAGAAGATTTTTTTTTAACTACACTTTTATGTGTGGGACTGCACATTACTCTAGAGCTGTAGATCTTAAAGTGTGGCTTTTCTTTCAGCTTTCAGTAGCATTAGCATCACCAAGGATCTTTTTTTTTTTTTTTTTTTGAGGGGTGGAGTGCAGTGGCGCGATCTCGGTCACTGCAGGCTCCGCCCCCGGCGTTCACCCTTTCCCTGCCTCAAGCTTCCGAGTAGCGGGATTACAGGCGCGCGCACCCGCCGGCTATTTTTTTGTTTTTTAGTAGGACAGGGTTTCACTGTGTTAGCCAGGATGGTCTCGATCTCCTGACCTCCTGATCCGCCCGCCTCGGCCTCCCAAAGTGCTGGGATTACAGCTATGAGCCACCGCACCCGCCCAAGGACTTGCTAGAAAGCCAGTCCAGGCCGAACGCGGTCACTCACGCGTGTAATCGGCGGGCGAATCACGAGGTCAGGAGATTGAGACCACAGTGAAACCCCGTCTCTACTAAAAATACAAAAAATTAGCCGGGCATGGTGGCGGGCGCGTGTAGTCCCAGCTACTCGGAGAGGCTGAAGCAGGAGAATGGCGTGAACGCCGGGGGGCGGAGCCTGCAGTGAGCCGAGATCGCGCCACTGCACTCCAGCCTGGGCGACAGAGTGAGACTCCGTCTCAAAAAAAAAAAAAAAAAAACCAAAAATGCCAGTCGTAGGGGAGCATCCCAGAGCTGTCCAGTCAGAAACTGGGATGGGCCCAGGGATCTGTGTTTCAATACATTCTTCCGGGGATGATGATGCATGCGAAAGTTTGAGAACTACTGTTCTAAAGGAACTTAATACATCCAAATTAACTATGTTGCTATTAATTATTTGCAATATTTTAGTCTTAGGTAGAATTGCTAAGTCACAGGATATGAACCTATTCAACTATACCAGGTAATGCTAAATAGTTTTATAAGTACCTTTTCCAATTTAGAGTTCTACCAGTAGTAAATAAAAATCTTACTGTCTTATCCCTTTGTCAGATATTTTAATTTTTATAGATCTGGTGGGTGTGAAATGGTATCAAGTTATGGTTTGAATTTGAATATACTTAATGACTTTTAGCATCTTTTCATGTATTTATATGTTTGTTGGTCAGTTACATTTATTTACACTGAAGTAAATTGCTTATTTTTATCTTATCAGTTCTCAATTGGGTTTTCTTTTTTGATTCATAGGAGTTTTAAAAATATTCTGGATACTAATCCTTTGTCATTTTGTGTTTCATATCTTTTCCCTGGTTATGATTTTTACTATCACTTTTCCTGATGTATTGTTGAAGAAGTTCACAATTTCAATGTAGTCAAATCTGTTTGTCTTAATTTATAATTTTTGTTCCTATGATTTGTTTAAAAACTTACTCTTTATGCAGAAAACAGAGAACTATTCTGATTTGTTTTTCTAGAAGATGTTTAAGAATTTGTCTTTAACATTTAAGTTTTTATTATATGAAAGTATCATATATGTACCTATATATAAAATTATATATGTATACACACATTTTACTGAGGTTTAATTCAATATAATAACATATATACCCATTTGAAATGTATAGTTTGGGTTTTGACAAATGCATACACTCGTAACCCTACCACAAGCAAGAGGTCGAATATTTGCATCACCTCAAAAAGCTCCCTTTACAGTCTGTTGCTCCCAAGTCACCTGGCCCTGACCAACCACTTATCTGTTGAATAACCAGAGATTAGTTTTGTCTTTTCTAAGAATTTCATATAAACGGAACTTTACGGTATGTATTATTTTGCATCTGGCTTCTTTCACTCAGCATAATGTAATTGAGGTTTATCCGTGTTGTTGTATGTAGCAGTAGTTGTTTTCTTCTTACTTTCTATTTGCCGAGTCTCATTCCATTCTATTGTGGGATAGTCCACAATTTGTGCGTCTATTTACCTGTTAATAAACTGTTTCCAGTTTTTTAAAAAATATTTTGAAAAAAGTTGTCATGAATATTTGTATTCAAGTTGTTGTATGAACATAAGTTTATATATCTTGAAAAAATAGCCAGGAATAATAAGTTAATATTAAGCTTTATAAAAAACTACCAAAATGTTTCAAAAGTAGTCCTATTTTGTATTCCCACCAGCCATGTATGAGAATTCTAGTTTCTTCACATTCTCTCCCACATTTGGTATTGATAGTCATTAATTTTAGGCATTTGAATGTGTGTTTAGTAATATCTCATTGTGGCTTCTGTTTGCATGAAATTGGTTTTTGTGATGTATGGGAGGGATTCAATTTCATTCTTTTTTTTCATCTGATCAACCAATTGTCTCAGTACCATTTAGTATATAATACAAAATTCCTCATCGATATGCAATGATAGTTCTATCATATCCTGAGATGATACTAAAACTGTAAAAACTGCTGTGAAAATGGGCACTCTCCTTTTTATAGAGCTTGGAGTAAAATGTAAAAGTTTAACAGGCATATTTAATCTCATGCTCTAAGTTAATCAATGTTTTAATAAGCTTCCTTTAGAAATTAGAATGCTTGTTAGTAAAGTCATCACTTATTCAACCCTAACTTACTCTCTTCTTGCTCAGTGTCTTATCTATTTTTTTCTCTTTTAAAAAATTCTTAGCCTTGAAGCTTTAGATGTGTTTTTTAAAAATCCTATATTTTATCTATAATTTTCAGTGGTCTATACTTGATCTGTACTCCAGATGTGTGGTTAACAATATTGCTGGTCATGAACGTCCTCTTCGTTTTAAGATTTATTCTTCCTCTGAGTAAAAGAAAAGTGGGTATCCTAGAGAGAGAATTTGAAAAATATGAAAAATAATGAAAGTATGATGGTGAAAACTAAAAATCACCTATAATCTTTCCTCCTAGATATAATCATAATCTGCATTTTTTGTTTCCATTTATTTATCAAAATTAGACATGCAAATGTTAAAGAAAAAGTAATTTGGAATCATTTAGTGTTCAAAGTTAGTCTTTAGCACTTTCTCCTCAATTATATTCTTTAGTGTATGCTTTAACATTCTTTAAGTATGTAGTTTGTTCCAGAAGCATTATTAAGACTTTTGCATTTGACTACTGTTAAATTGTAAAATTAAAACCTAATGAAAAGTATTTATAGAATTGTGACTGTATATTTGGAAATTTTAATATAAGTAAAATTATTTTAAGACATAAGGCCAATAATAAAATATATGTAGCTATAGTCACAATTGAGGTAATACGTTGTAAAATACATCAAGTTTGCAATATTATTTGAGTTAAGAACTATGTTTGGTCTATTTCTCAGTCAAGAATGTTAAATTGTGCTAATGTTTAGTTTTATATCACATTTTTTATAGAAACCCTATAGTGCAGTAGTGTAAATTGAATTAATTTGTTTTTATGTTTCCATGACAAAATTTATACTTTCATCTTCAAAGTAGATGCTTCAAATTTATTTTCTAATATTTAAATTCCCTAGTTAAGAGTGGAGACAAGAAGATTTAAAATGTCTAATCTCTTAGAGTTTAGAAATACAAGCAATTATTGTTGTGTGTTGGATTTATTACTTTTGTAGATTAAAATCAATGGGATTTTTGCAATTAATGACAAAATTGCATATAATAGTCTTTTGGTATTAATAGACTTAGTAAGCAAGCCATCTGTAGCAGTTTTCAATTGTCAACATAATTGCATAGAGTAGTTTGTTTTCCAAGGAAAAATCTCTAGACAAACTATGCCTCATTTTACTTCTATTTTAAGCTAATCCTCTGACTGAATCTTAGATCTATGAGTTACTCTTCTTTGGAGATTTGGGAGTTTGCAGAAGTGTGGAGATAATAAAATCATGATTTGATAAGTTGCATACTGTTCAGGGATGGCAGGTTCTTCCTATACCAATATCAGTGTTTATTTATTTCTGTATGTGTGTGGGTGGGGTAGGGGAAAGGTGAAGATAACATTCTCTCCTTCCATTTGGGTGTGCAAGTTTCTCATTTAGACTTAAGAATGTGTCATCTATCTAGAAATCAGTTGGGTGAAATGGAATCTGTGAATTGACATTTAGTTATGTGACACAGATGGTCATTTTTCTCCTAACACGTCAATGTGTGCCTGTGAATGAAATCCAAAGACCCTTTTGTTTTTCCTAGTGTGAACTTCAGGTACAAGAGTTGAGTTGTTCTTACTCAATTCATAGTAATCTCATTGTTATATTTTGGTTGTTTGACTCTCCAAATCTCATGTTGAAATTTACTCTCTAATGTCAGATGTGGGGCCTAATAGGAGGTGACTGGGTCATGGGTGCAGATCCCTCATGAAAGTCTTGGTGCCATCTTCGCTGCAGTGAGTGAATTCTTGCTCTCTTAGTTTCCAGAGAGCTGGTTGTTAAAAAGAGCCTGGCACCTCCCTCCTCTCTCTTACTTCCTCTCTTGCCATGTGATTTCTGCACAGACCTGCTTGCTTTCATTTTCCCTGAGTGGAAAAGCCTGAAGCTTTCACGAGATGCCCAGTCTTTTGGCCAGTAGAATTGTGAGCCAAAATAGACCGTTTTTCTTTATAAGTTACCCAGTCTCAGGTATTTCTGCACAGCAACACAAACTGAATTAAGACACTTATCATTGCCTTACCTTTTATCTTCTATGGTGTTTTTTTTCTTTTATCTTCTACCCCGATTCTAACCTATGTATAGGCATCATCTTCATTGAATTTAACATATAACATACCATGTTATATGTTGTTCATATGTTCATTTAGGTATATGTCTGTAACACACATGCTGCTTTTTTTTGGGGTGTCTTCAGTTTATGTAGATGATGTTATGCTACAAAATACACTCCTAATATTTTCTCTCAACATTAAAAATATTTATTATTAAATATTTGTTATTTTATGTTTCCATTATATGTATTTATTATATTTTACTTATCCATTCATTTAGTGATCAAAACCTTGTAGGCCTCCAGCATCTTGGTATGAGAAAAAATGCTTTAACTATCATCTTCATATGTGGCTCACTCTTTAAGGACAATTGTTGAGTGCTGGGATGTTCTCACACTCAATGTTCTTCCACCAGTAGTTCACGAGGCTTTCAGTAGTTGATGCTGTCTGACCTTTTACATTTTGCCATTCTAATGTATGTAAAGTGGCATCTCCTTTTAATTTGCATTTCTCTGATTACTAATAAGGCTAAACATCATATTCTTTTAAACCATTTAAGGTTTTCATTTTTGTAAATTGCCTATTCAGAGCCTTGCTCATTTTACTTATAGATTTCCATTTTTTTCTTGATGATTTATGAGAATTCCTTTTATATTTTTGTACTTATTCCCTTGACTGTCTTAAATATTGTGAATGTCTTCCATCAGTCTGTCATTCATATTTTGTTTATGACATGCTTCACTCAACATGAATCTTTCATGAAATTTGATTGCATTGAAATTAATTTTTCCCTTTATAGTATCTATTTTGACTATTTTAAAAACTGATTTCCTAATCTACCCCCAAGGTCTCAAATATATTTTTTATATTTTTTATTTAGCTTTATAGTTTTGTATATACTGTGTTTTTCCCTTTATATAGAGAATTTACTTCATAATGCATCCTATTCCTACTGATTTATGATGCCTCTTTATTACAAAACTAATATATTGTTTCCCACTGGCTTAATAGTCTATTCTTGCACCAATTACTACCTATTTACTGATCCATCTCTATCTATTTATCTCTCAATCTGTCTATTCCATCAACTATCTTTAATTGTTTGGCTTCGTAATATCTGCTAAAGCAAGTTATTCATTTTCTTTTTCTAAACTGTCCTGCTGACTGATTCTATGTTCTTACATATAATTGTGGGAAGAGCCTATCAAATTGCAAATTTTACTCAATTCTTTTTTTGGAATGACATGATATAATTAGAGTAGTCTGAGTGACAGTTGATGTGTTTTGACCATTTAATGGTTTCATCCTTGAACATAGTATAACTTTCTACTCAGTTTTAAAAATCTTTAATAGAGTTATTTTTCCTGCACTTGTTAGGAAGACATTTTATTTATTTGTTTTTCAACTTTTAAGTTCAAGGGTACGTGTGCAGATTTGTTTTATAGGTACACTTGTGTTTTGGGGGTTTGTTGTATAAATTATTTCATCACCCAGGTGTTAAGCCTAGTACCCATTAATTATTTTTCCTGATCCTCTCCCTCTTCCCTCTCTCCACCCTCTTATAGGCCCCAGTGTGTGTTGTTCCCCTCTATATGTCCATGTTTTCTCATCATTAAGTTCCCATTTATAAGTGAGAACATGTGGCATTTGGTTATCTATTCCTGTATTAGTTTGCTGAGGATAACGGTTCCATCCGTGTCCGTGCAAGGACATGATCTCATTCTTTTTTTATAGCTGCATAATATTCCATGGTGTATATGTACCACATTTCTTTACTCAGTCTAACACTAATGGGCATTCCATATCTTTGCTATTGTGAATAGTGTTGCAGTGAACATATGCATGCCTGTGTCTTTATAATAGAAAGATTTATATTCTGTTGGGTATGTACCCTGTAATAGGATTGCTAGGTCAAATGATAGCTCTGTTTTTAAGTCTTTGAGGAATCACTACACTGAAGAAAACATTTTATTTAGGGTGATTCCTAGATATTTATTTGATATTTTGCTGTGGCAGTGACTAATATTTTGTTTTCTATCATATAATTTAGTTAGTTGTATTGGTAAAGATATATCTATGGATATTTTTGTTAATAGTTTACTTACAAGCTTTCATAAGCTTATTAGTAAAAGTATCCACTTTCTTCAATGTTCTGTGTAAGAAATAATATAATCTAAAAATTACAATTTCACCTTCTTCAAAATCTTCATACTTCTAACCTATTTTCTTTGTTTTGTGGCATTAATCAAGTCTTCTAGTACTACATTAAATAGTGGCAGTATTTCTGATATTGTGCTACTGATTATGTGTTTGCTGTAGAATTTTGGGCAGATATTTATCAAGTTAGGGGAGCCTTCTATTGTTTCAGCTTTTCTCAGTTTTTTGTTGCTTTGTTTTGTTATTTGGTTTTCTTTAAATAATCCTGTAAGGTATTGAGATTTTTCAGATGCCTCCCTGCATCCATTGGAATGATCACATATTTTTTCTGCTTTAGACCATTAATATGGGGCATTTTGATGACTAGATTTTCTTATGTTACAGTTGCTGCATTCCTGGGATAAAATCTGTTTGACTGTGATACAGACATTTTAATATAGCATTAGAACAGTAAGTGTATATCTTATTTAGGATTTGGGGATCTATGTTCACATATTGAAATGATCCTATAATGTCATTTTCTTATATCCAGACTTTGGTTTGAGGGTAATAATTAGCTTTGTGATATAATCCGAAGCTTACATTCTTTTTCTACTTACTAGAATTTTTTGAATAAGATAGGGATCATCATTGCCTTCATAGCATCTGATAATGAGCCTAGGGTTCATTCACAGGGAAGTTACTGACAGCTTTATGTCTATCACCATGTGATAGACACACACAGTGGTAAATACTTAACAACCACCTTTCCAGGGTTTGTGTTGGGGGTGGGGAGTAGGGAAAATTCCTGATTTAAGTGTTTTCCAGTTTTTGTAGTGTAAATATGGCTACTACACCCTATTTCAAGCTATCAATGTGAGTTGCTGAATGTGAAGTTGCAGAGATATGCACAGTCAGCTCCTGTGACCTGGCACAGGCTGGCCCCAGCCAACCACCTGTCTGTCAACCCAGAGACTATGGCAACCTCTAGAGAGGAATGGCAGCTCCTTCACTTTCACCTACCTCGTCTTTAGCACATTCCTTTTTTGGCCAGCTCTAACTCAGAAGAGGGTTCTAGGAATCTTATTTCTGGTTTAACAAGTTATTTTTGGCTTCATGGAGAACAAACTGCCATTATTAGTACTTTTAATTTATTTGGTGGTTATTGCCCTCATCAGCTTTACTATTTGGACATTTTACACGTTTCCAAACATGTATCCTTTTTATCTAGGTTTCAAATTTGCTGGCATATAGTTTTCCACAGCATTTTTATATTTTTAATACTTACTATAATTATTTACCCACTTTAATTATAATATATACATTTTTAATTCTTTTTCTTGATATGTCTTGCCAAAAGTTTGCAGTTGTATTAAAACACTTTTCATTTAATCATCTCTGTTTTACTGATTTCTATCCTTATGTCTATTTTTCTTCTTTCATTTCCATTACATTTTTCTTGTTTTGATTTTTGCTCCTTTAACCTGTTTATAATATCCCTTTTTGTTCATTATGATGTTTTTCTCCCAAAAGTTTGTGTTATCTGATATCAATTTGTTTCCCTGACTTTATTTAACATTATAGTTACTTGGTATATCTCATTTATTCCTTTTGACAGGATTCATGACAACTACCCCAAAATACGGCACCTTTGCCTGTGTGGAAACAACAGAAGCAGGGTGATTACTCTCATTTTCCTCTGGCCTTTTTCCCTTGAAGCAGACCGTAAAGAACAATCTGACCTTCCTCTGAAGGAAACCTTCATTCCAGACATACCCTCCCTATATCCAAAGAACATCTTTATCTTTAAAGACACAGAGATGCCAAGAAGAATCTGAACAAACAGGCCTTGCCAGATCCCCCAGTTTACTAATATTGGACCATACTCTTTTGTTCTTCAATCATACTTCTGCATGATGTCCATAAAAAATAGACAGTTTTCCCCATTCCTTTGGGTATTTATTCCCGAAAGCTTCTGTGTCATGTAAAACTTATATTAAATAAATTTGTATGCTTTTGCTTGTGTGCTTTTCCCTTGTGTCTTTTGTTATAAGGGTTTTGGCCATGCTCTTAGCGATGGGTGAACAAAGAAATCTTCTTTTCTCCTTTATACTTTATTTTCTTTTTGTAAGAATTCATGGCTGGGTGCGGTGGCTCACGCCTGTAATCCCAGCACTTTGGGAGGCCGAGGCAGGTGGATCATGAGGTCAGGAGATCGAGACCATTCTAGCTAACACGGTGAAACCCCGTCTCTACTAAAAAGGCAAAAAAATTAGCTGGGCGTGTTGGCGGGCGCCTGTAGTACCAGCTACACAGGAGGCTGAGGCAGGAGAATGGTGTGAACCTGGGAGGCAGAGCTCACATTGAGCAGAGATGGAGCTACTGCACTCCAGCCAGGGCGACAGAGTGAGACTCTGTCTCAAAAAAAAAAAAAAAAAAAAAAAAAAGAATTCATTTACATTTATTATGAGTTTCAGTAAGTTTGGATTTATTTCTACGACTTCATTTGACAATTAAATCTGTCATTTGTTCAAACATTATTAGGATTGGAAGACACTTCAACATATACTGCTCACTCCCAACTAATATACTCTTGTTATCAAATATTTTACTTTTGTTTTTCTAACCATGCAAATTAGATGACTTCATAGTCATCATCACTATATCCTAGAATGAATTTTTATCCATATTTTTCATTTCTTTTTGTTCAATATTCCTTCTTGCATTTTAGACCTTTCTTCAGCAATAGTTTCCCTACTTCCTGATGTATATTTTTTCAAATAACTTTAATGAGTATATGTTGGTTGTAAAGTTTTTGTCTAAAAAATGTTTATTTGGGCTGGCGTGGTGGCTCACACCTGTAATCCCAGCACTTTGGGAGGCTGAGGTGGGCGGATCACGAGGTCAAGAGATAGAGACCATCCTGGCCAACATGGTGAAACCTCACTCTACCAAAAATACAAAAATTAGCTGGGCGTGGTGGCGGGTTCCTGTAGTTCCAGCTACTCAGGAGGCTGAGGCAGGAAAATCGCTTGAACTTGGGAGGCAGAGGTTGCAGTGAGCTGAGATTGCGCCACTGCGCTCCAGCCTGGTGACAAGAGTGAGACTCTCAGAAACAAACAAAAGTTTATTTGCCTTTTCTTCATGAAAATTAGTTTTGATAAATTTACACTTATGGACTAACATTTTTTGTTTTTTTCTAAAAACTTTGTGAAGATTTTATTACTCTGATTTCTGGCTTTCCTTGTTACTGGAGTGAAGTTGGCCACAGCTTTGTCTTTTCCCTTTGGCTGCTTTTAAGATTTTCTCTTTGTCTTTGTTACACTTCAGTTGTGATTACTGTGTGTCTTTTTGATGTTTATTTTTATTCATGCTGCAGATTGTTTACAAAGCCAAAGTGTTACTGTCCAAAAGTAATGTTAAATGTTTAAATGTTCTTACCTAAGTATTTTTTTCCGCTGTTTTTTCCCCAATATTTCTGGAACTCCAATTGAAGTGTGTTAAATATTTTTATATCTTAACTCCTTTCTTCTTTTTTTCTTATTGTGTTTCTTTTCAACTCCTGTACTGAATTCTGAGTTATTTCTTTAGATCTTTTAGTTCATTAATCATCTCTTCAGAGGTGCCTAATTTTTTGTTTAACCCATCCAATGTATATTTAATTTTACCCATTGTATTTTCTAGTTCTAAAACTTCTCTTTCTTTTCCAAAGTTGCTGACAATTTCTAATAGTCGGTTCCCCCACCCTTTCATGTTTTCAACTTCTTTTTTCAATTTCTTGACCATGTTAAATATTTTTTTCTTAATTTGTATTCTAAATCTTTTAATTCTAGTGTTTGCATCCTTCAAAGATAGACTTTCACTTAAACTTCATATAATTATGTCAGTTTGTAATTTATTATTTCTATTTTGAGATAAGGAAAACTGAAGCTAGGAATGCTAAATAATTTACCCATGTCAAAAATTTAATAAATGTCCGGGCTAGTATTTTAACTCTGATTTGCTTGACCTCAGAAATGCTATTGGTGTGATCATACTTGAGTCTTCCAGTCACTATCGATTGAGCAACTAATACACGTACCAGTAGATCTCAGACTAGACTCTGAGTGTGTTGAGTTTGGGAATAATGCTATATTTAATACCATATCTCATGCATTTGCTAAAAAGCATAGAAAACTGGAGACACTTAATATTTACAAGGTTACATGGCCAATCATGGTCATAGGATCTTGCTACTGGATCTCCTATTATTGCCGTTTAAGTACATTTATAGGATCAGTTAATATTTGGCTCATTAACCCCAGACTGCCTCTGTAGTAGGATGTGAGGGCTAATCTTATGGACAATTATGGAATATCTTTGGTGTCTTCATTTATATTTAGTTCCAACCTACTACTTTCAGGTTGTGGTATTTGTTGGGTCTTTCTTTACCTTTGCTTATTTGGGCTTTTGTGGTAGTTCATTCACTAATATTAATATCTTTTTTTTCACCAGTCCATCCTGGATGCTACTGCTGCATTATTCTCTCCAAAGTGTAGCTTTTATTGTAAAGCTCCTTGACTCAAAAACTTTCAGTATTATCTCTCTATTGCTTATATTACAATGTCTAAATTATTGCCACTGGCATTCATACCAGTCTTTAGTATAGTTCCAGTTTTCTATTTCAAGCTTAATTCTCCCTACTCCCTACATAATGACAACAATAAGCTAACACTTATTTTGCACTTTCCCTGTGTGTGGCACCATCTTGGGAGCTTGGTATGTATCTTGTCATTTAATATTTGCAACAAATCTAGAGATATGTACAATTATCCTTGTTTTGCACATGAGGACCCTAAGGCTTAGAGAACTTAGATAATTTGCACAAGTTCACACAGCTAATAAGTGCTCAAGACGAAATTTGAATCCAGACAGTCTCACTCCAGAGCTGATGCTATAAATTACCCACTGAACATTGCTTACTTATATCCTATTGCCCTATTCTAAAACCAAAAGGGATCATTCATTGTGTCTCAAACTTACATTATACATTTTTTTGCTCATATTTTATTTTTGTCATGACACGACAAAATCTAACACATACCCAGTTTAAATTTTATTTCTTGCATATCTTCCCTCATTTTTCAACTCTTAAAATACTACATGTGCCTCTCCTTGTCACAGAAACATTTATTTCAGTTATCTTTGCATGTGCCTTTCCTCCCTGGTTGTGGTTTAGGGATCAGTGTTTCCAGGATAGCTGATGACTTTAGTTGACTTTCAGCAGCTAGCATGTTGTATTACTCCATTTTCACGCTGCTATAAAGATACTACCTGAGACTGGGTAATTTATAAAGAAAGGAGTTTAATTGACTCACAGTTCTGCATGGCTGGGGAGACCTCAGGAAACTTACAATCATAGCATGTGGCAAAGGGAAGCAGGCAACGTCTTCAAAAGGCAGCAGGAGAGATAGAGTTTGCAGGAAAAACTGCCACTTTTAAATGATCACATCTCACGAGAACTCTCCCACTATCACGAAAACAGCATAGGGGAAACAGCCCCCATGATCCAATCACCTCCCACCAGGCACTCCCTCCACATGTGGGGATTACAATTCGGGAAGGGATTTGGGTGGGGACACAGAGCCAAACCATATCACTAGGGATCTGAATCAGCAGAAAGAAGTTTGGACGCTGCTTTTGCCACTTTGTAGGTGGACCATTTTGAGAAAGCTGCTCTGAACCCTCTCCAAGTTTCTTTCTGTTGCAGGACTCTTCCTTAATTCAGCTAAAGATAGGGTTCTTGTCCGTCCCACGGCCACGAAAATTTAGGCTTGCAGATGGCTTAAAGGGAGAGTAAAGCAGGGTTTTATTCGGAGAAAAGGGAAACAAGGGGGAAACAAGGACTCTAGCCCTCCATGAGAGCACTTCCCACTAGGCAGTTTGAATCCCAGGTTCCACACAGGAAGAGGTGGGGCCAGGGCGTGAACTTCCCTCGGCTCCATAGAGCAAGAGGCCTTGCAAAGGGGGTGAACTTCCTGAGGCTCCACCTTAGTGGGCAGGTTGGTTGGAGTTTCTCTAGGGACCTCCTCCCATTTGGCTGTCTCATTTCCTCACCTATGAAATGAAGAGGCTGAGCTACCTCACAGGGCTGTAATGAGAGGGCAACAAGGTAATGCAGGTAAATCTGATGGCAGGTAAGTGGTGTGTACCCAGTGCTACCTTCTGTTCTAGTCCTACTTAGTTCAAGCGCAGGCCCTTGTTTATATTGGGTATGGAGTAAACAAATTGTAAGAGTGAATGTATCTCCATTGAGTCTCTCGTTGACAAACTCCATGAGTGTGTTCTGCTACTGCAGTTTTTGCATGAGATTTTCCTGATGTTTGCTCCTTTGCTCAGATAAAAACTACCAACCTTGTGGCACGTTTTTAAGGCTACCTTACTTTTTCTAGGTGATAGTGGCTCTAATTCGTTCAAGAGATAAACTAATCCTTTCTCTTAAATTAGTTGTCTAATGACTCTTTCTCTGAGGGCAAGTAAGTCTTAATCCATT
>NW_026652281.1:141405827-141485355 GCF_009828535.3 Hylobates moloch
GGGATAGCAAATTCTGGGTTGAAAATTCTTTTCTTTAAGAATGTTGAATATCGGCCCCCACTCTCTTCTGGCTTGTAGAGTTTCTGCTGAGAGATCAGCTGTTAGTCTGATGGGCTTCCCTTTGTGGGTAACCCGACCTTTCTCTCTGGCTGCCCTTAACATTTTTTCCTTCATTTCAACTTTGGTGAATCTGACAATTATGTGTCTTGGAGTTGCCCTTCTCGAGGAGTATCTTTGTGGCGTTCTCTGTATTTCCTGAATCTGAATGCTGGCCTGCCTTGCTAGATTGGGGAAGTTCTCCTGGATAATATCTTGCAGAGTGTTTTCCAACTTGGTTCCATTCTCCCCATCATTTTCAGGTACACCAATCAGACGTAGGTTTGGTCTTTTCACATAGTCCCAAATTTCTTGGAGGCTTTGTTCATTTCTTTTTATTCTTTTTTCTCTAAACTTCCCTTCTCTCTTCATTTCATTCATTTCATCTTCCATCAGCGATACCCTTTCTTCCAGTTGATCGCATCTGCTACTGAGGCTTCTGCAATCTTCGCGTAGTTCTCGAAACTTGGCTTTCAGCTCCATCAGCTCCTTTAAGCCCTTCTCTCCATTGGTTATTCTAGTTATCCATTCTTCTAATATTTTTTCAAAGTTTTTAACTTCTTTGCTATTGTTTTGAATTTCCTCTCGTAGCTCAGAGTAGTTTGATCGTCTGAAGCCTTCTTCTCTCAACTCATCAAAGTCATCCTCCATCCAGCTTTGTTCCATTGCTGGTGAGGAACTGCGTTCCTTTGGAGGAGGAGAGGTGCTCTGTTTTTTAGAGTTTCCAGTTTTTTTGTTCTGTTTTTTCCCCATCTTTGTGGTTTTATCTACTTTTGGTCTTTGATGATGGTGATGTACAGATGGGTTTTTGGTGTGGATGTCCTTTCTGTTTGTTAGTTTTCCTTCTACCAGACAGGACCCTCAGCTGCAGGTCTGTTGGAGTTTAGTAGAGGTCCACTCCAGACCCTGTTTGGCTGGGTGTCAGCAGCGGTGGCTGCAGAACAGCGGATTTTCGTGAGACCACAAATTCAGCTGTCTGATAGTTCATCTGAAAGTTTTGTCTCAGAGGAGTACCCGGTTGAATGAGGTGTCAGTCTGTCCCTACTGGGGGGGTGCCTCCCAGTTAGGCTGCTCAGGGGTGAGGGACCCACTTTAGGAGGCAGTCTGTCCGTTCTCAGATCTCCAGCTGCGTGCTGGGAGAACCACTACTCTCTTCAAAGCTGTCAGTCAGACAGGGACCTTTAAGTCTGTGGAGGTTCTTGCTGAGTTTTTGTTTGTCTGTGCCCTGCCCCCAGAGGTGGAGCCTATAGAGGCAGGCAGGCCTCCTTGAGCTGTGGTGGGCTCCACCCAGTTCGAGCTTCCTGGCTGCTTTGTTTACCTAAGCAAGCCTGGGCAATGGCGGGCGCCCCTCCCCCAGCCTCGCTGCCGCCTTGCAGCTTGATCTCAGACTGCTGTGCTAGCATTCAGCGAGACTCCGTGGGCACAGGACCCTCCGAGCCAGGTGTGGGACACAATCTCCTAGTGTGCCGTTTTCCAGGCCCGTTGGAAAAGCGCAGTATTGGGGTGGGACTGACCCGATATTCCAGGTGCCGTCTGTTACCCCTTTCTTTGACTAGGAAAGGGAACTCCCTGACCCCTTGCGCTTCCCGAGTGAGGTAATGCCTCGCCCTGCTTCGGCTCACGCACAGTGCGCTTCGCCGACTGTCCTGCACCCACTGTTAGGCACTCCCTAGTGAGATGAAACCGGTACCTCAAGCAGAAATGCAGAAATCATCCGTCTTCTGTGTCGCTGGGGCTGGGAGCTGGAGACCGGAGCTGTTCCTATTCGGCCATCTTGGCTCCACCGTACCTTAAAGTTTTTTAGTGAATGGAGAACAAATGTACATCACATAACAGTTGATAAACACAGCACAGTCATAAGAAGTTATGCATGCTGGAAAAGTCTAAGTAGAAGAATAAATGTTTCATACTAATAAATTGCATTTAGATAAATAAATGGGTAATGTTAGCAGTAGTAACTTGCTCGCTTGATCCCAGATACCTTAGCTATATTACAACACTATTCTCAAACTACTCACTAATATATTGTTGTACCTTTGTTTTATGGATAATTTAACTGAGACACAGAGAAGTTGAGCAGTTTGCCCAAGGTTCCTCAATGAATAAGCTGAGATTTGAATTCAGGTCTAATAAGTATATTATCTATGCATTTTATTCTAGTGTGCTGTGATATAGGGGTGGGGAGAAGATCTTCAAAAGTGAAAGTCAAGGAGTGCCATGGTAAAATTACAAATTAGACTTTTGTGCTATGGGCTGATGGACTATGTTGTCTGGGTTTTAAGGATATGTTCTGGGGAATACTATGTGCATGCTAGGAAGGTACGTTGGTATGTGGGAGAGAAAAAGGGAAGCAGGGCAAAAGAGAGGTGAGGAGAGAAGGGGAGGGCAGGGAAAAGTAGGGGAGAGAAGAAAAAGCAGGAAGAGGGCTCCATTTATTAAAAGACTATTTATCATACATTGTTAATGTTAGTTTTGAAGTTAGATAACCAATGACCCACGCTGTGAAGGGTAGTAAATTAATGCTGGTGGATTTTCAAAGCTAGAATCTCTCTCTTTTGTAAATGTGCGCATCTCGTTCAGAAGTCCCTCATGCATCTCAGCTCCTACATTTTAAATTAAATTTCATTATTACTTTTTAAGTAGCTTGTCATGGATTATTGAGTATTTACTGTATGTTTATACTGTAATTCTCTGAAATGACATACAGTAATTGCTTTAGCTACTGCATCTGATGTCTAATTGCTGTAAATGCATGTAAAGAAGTAATTAAATGGAAAAAAAATAAATTTTTCCCCCCTAACTTTGTATTACAGAAAAAGCAGAGGATGTTAGTTCTTTCTCTGATTTTTGGTAAAAGTAAACTCATGTTCAAGCAGAGTGATGAACGAGTTGCTCATGTGTTCTAGCCTACTTCCTCTGGAGATGGCAGAGTGGCCCTGCTTCTGAGCATGAGTTGGGAACTCAAGCTGCCTCCTTCCATGCCCTAAAGTTAAACCACGGCTTTCTCTTCAAACATGTTTCTTATACACCTTACAATTCTAATCCAAAATGCAACAGGCTATCTCAAAACATTTTGCATAAAGCAGGCCTCTAGAAGTTTCTCATACAATTGTATATTTGTAAGAAGCTCAAAAAAGTGTCACAAAAACAAAACCCCACAACATTTTGATAAATTTTTAGTTCAATTTTGCAGAGTTTGGTTACTTTTTAAGTGAATGGCAAACAGCAGCCCTTCTAACTGTTTAGGGTTATACAAATGATTGTGAACAAGATGATGATAGAACCTAGTTGTACAAACCTAAGCTGGGAGTTTCGGGGATGAGGGTTTACTTTAACATCAAAAACAACAGCACTCTACTGCTTGGTCAATGCCAAAAGTTGTCAAATAGCATTTTTTTTTCCACAGGAAAAGAAATCACAGCAGGATGGACTTAAAGCAAGATCTGAAATTAAAGACTGCATTATTCCTCTCATCCTTCCAAGGGCAGGTGAACACAGAGGGGCATTTTCTACCACTGAGCTAATAATAAAGGCAGACACAAAGAGCCCATTGCAGTCTTACTGCTGGTAAAGTTTAAGTTGATCCAATCTTTTTCTGACCTTTTGAATTGCCAATTGGAAAAACACACACAAATGGCCTTCAGCTGAGAAGCAGCTCAGTGAGTGTTCTGGACAACCCGTGGTCATCCCCTTGAGCAAGGAGTTTGAAAAGGGACAAGATCTGTATTCTGCCTTTAAGATCTGGAGACTTTCCACTCAGTGGTTTAGTCTAGAAGTGCATCCCTTCCTGCTGTCAGTCTAAACTAGATTCCATTATTTACCTGCCTTTTGAGTGCAATAGAAATACTCTGTTTCTGCCCCCAGGCTGACAAATCTGAAGTTGCAAGAAGCCAATTGTATGAACTTAGTAATCAATTTGATTAATGTGAATAAAGTTGGCATTTTGCCTCCTTTATGACTGGGTAAAATTAACGCTAAACATCAGGAGAAGGTGTCCCTCAGCTAAACTAAAGAATTGGAGCAGAACAGGGAAATCCTTGGGATTCTATCACAGTGCTTAGCAAACCTAGATTTATAACCTGTTCGTCTTTTGCAAGATGCTGTACATATGAACATTAAAAACAGCCTGCACACAATGCTTCATATTCTTCTTTCCTATCCTCATTCTTCGATTCCCTGAAGTAACCCTTTGAGGCACATTCTTGGTACCCCAGGGCTTTTTGGAATACAATTTTATTTTATTTATTCATTTATTTGAGATGGAGTTTCGCTCTTGTCGCCCAGGCTGGAGTGCAATGTGATTTCAGCTCACTGCAACCTTCGCCTCCCGGGTTCAAGCCATTCTCCTGCCTCAGCCTCCCGAGTAGCTGGAATTACAGGTGCCTGTCACCACACCCAGCTAATTTTTATATTTTTAGTAGAGATAGGGTTTCACCATGTTGGCCAGGCTGGTCTGAAACTCCTGACCTGAGGTGTTCCACCAACCTTGGCCTCCCAAAGTGCTGGGACTACAGGTGTGAGCTACCGTGCCAGGCCCACAATTTTTAAAATTTCTTTTTTTTTTTCCGAGACAGAGTCTTGCTCTGTTGCCCAGAGCTGGAGTGGAATGGTGTGATTTCAGCTCACTGCAACCTTCTCCTCCCAGGTTCCAGTAATTCTCCTGCCTCAGCCTCCCAAGTAGCTGGGATTACAGGCACCCACCACCATGCCCAGCTAATTTTTGTATTTTTAGTAGAGATGAGATTTCACCATGTTAGCCAGGCTGGTCTTGAACTCCTAACCTTGTGATCTGCCCGCCTCAGCCTTCCAAAGTGCTAGGATTACAGGTGTGAGCCACTGTACCCAGCCTAAAAAGTTATTTTTAGAAGTAGTATATTCATTGACTTGTCTGGTAGTATGATTATTTATTTCTTAAATCAAAAGATACTTTTATGTGCCAAGCAGTACTCATAATTTCTTTAAGGTTCAAGAGTAGCAGCCTACCTCCTCCAAAGACATTGCAAAAACAAAGCTGCCTGGATAATTCAGATGAATAGTCTTGTCCACAAACTTCTCTTCTGCTTATCACAAAATTGAGATATTCAAGTTTAATTTACAGGTTCCATGTCAAAAAGGACCACCAGTGAATATTAGGGCAGTCAACAATCTAGCTCAATGTTATCTATACTTTTTTGAATAATGGATATGTACCTTGAATGTCTTAAAACTCTATGAGTGGAATTTGATGAATTCATCTTCATGGCAAGAAAATCATCATTAGATACAAAATAATGGCAAATATATATTTCTTTTTTTCTTCTATCCTTGACACACAGACACACACACACATATATATATATGTGATGTGTTGACATATATAATATATATATATGTGTTATGTGTTGTTGCCATTTATAGGTGAGTAATCTGAAACAGAATGGTTCAACAACTTCAGTAAGATCATACAATTGTAGCAAATGGTAGTGACTGGGTCTGAAAACAGGCAGATTAGCTGCCCTGCCTGGATTCATAACCACCACTCTCTGTTGGCTCTGGAGATATGATCCAATAAAGAGTCCAACTCTGCCAAAGCAGCACCAAAACAACTAGATGCTGGCTACAGATGTAAATGAATTTGAGCAGCTAAAAGATACTTTACCCTTCTCTTCTCTAACCATCTCTCCTCCACCAGCCCACACAGATTCACATTAACGTAAAAATCTCCATTTGAACTGAAAGTGAGCTTTCATCATTAGAGATTAATTTCTGTGTTGTTGTTGTTCTGTTTTTTTTGAGATAGAGTCTCGCTCTGTCACCCAGGCTGGAGTGCAGTGGCAGTCTCCGCTCACTGCAAGCTGTAACTCCCGAGTTCACACCATTCTTCTGCCTCAGCCTCCTGAGTAGCTGGGACTACAGGCTCCTGCCACCATGCCTGGCTAATTTTTTGCATTTTTAGTAGAGATGGGGTTTCACCATGTTAGCCAGGAAAGTCTTGATCTCCTGACCTCACGAGATCTGCCCGCCTCAGCCTCCCAAAGTGCTGGGATTACAGGCATGAACCATCACGCCCGAGCAATTTCTGTGTACTAAGTTGTGATGGGTTGGTGTTAAGAGCAACATGTTATACATTTTCATTTAGGATAAACTGATTTTGAATCATTTTGGTCCAATTGTACTAACATTATTGAGCATATGCTGTATTACAACAACTATGCTAAGATCTGTGTGTGTGTGCAAAAGAGCTTGGATGCCCCACAGACAATACACACAACAACACAACTTTATCTTTACAATCCAGGCTTTTGAGGATTCCACAGACTCAGAAAGATTTAGATTAAAAGTATATATGATTGAAGGGAAAAAGGGCTCCAAGTGCAAGCAACGTGCTATTTCATTTGAACAGGAAGAGTCTCATTTTGCTTGGAGATGATAGTTGATGGGAGTGGTGGTTAGGGGGGTAGGCTTCATAGAGAAGGTGAAATTTGAATTGATCCTTGAAAGGCAGATGCATTTTTGTGAGTTGTGAGGACGTATTATCAGGAGTAGTTAGTTCTAGGAACAATGGTCAAGGGTAAGGCTGGAACAGCTCTCATTGTTCATTGCTTTTCTGTGTGTCTCATAGTCTTATTTTCATAAGGATTTAATGTGCTTTAGTCTGTATCAGTCAGGGGACATTGGCAAATAACAAACCACATTAGACTGCAAAAGCAAGTTACAGAATGGGCCTCCAAGATTGACTCCCTAACACCACCACAGAGCTGGCCTGCCTGGGGAGCTCTTTCTCCTACTACAATAAAGACCCTGGGGAAACATGAAACTGGTGGCCCCACCCTATCTGTGATCTAGGAATTAAAAACCTGCTCCCAAATTTGTTGGATTTAAATCCAGATCTTGGTAGCCACTCTCCACCCAAGCCATTGTGGTTTTCTTCAACGCTGCCTTTTTTCTTCCCATACAATTCAGTTGTGAAATCAAGTTTCACAGTAGTGAACCTCGCTGACAGAACATTATCACATCAGAACCCTCCATGAAAGGGAATCTTGGAGAGGTCATTTTTACCTTTGTAGCCTCTGCAGTGCAGAGTCACTAAAAGGAAACTGGAATTGAGGTTTAGCAAGCCAATCGACTCTGTCATTGTCCGAGAAGTTGTATCAACATATTACCTTCCACTATTTGACAGAGGCCTTTTTTATGGAATCTCTTCTAGAGGGTGGAGTTGGAGGAAAGTGTAAAATAGAGATGTCACATGCCATACCAGACATTGTAAATTGATCCTTTCACTTATACCACTGAGCTGTAGTAAGTAACCTCCAAATATTTGCTCCCAAAATTTCCTCCCAGAGTTGATGCATTAGCTAAAAATCTCTATGGCATTTCTGGCCAAGGACATGGAATAATGTAGAAAGACAAGCCACAGAAAGTCAAAATAAGGCACAGAAATATTGGGCATGCTAAATAAATGAAGGGTTAAGTCATGCCTCATCACAGTTTTGTTTAAGGCTAACCCCAGAAATAAAAGTTTTATTTAAATCACTGCAATTATTTATACTTTCCTTAATCGAGGAACATTATTCCTGAGGTCTTGGCTAGAACTTTATGCAGCCATAGAAAAAGTGGCACAATGACCTAGACAGAGAGAATGCATCTAACTTAACTGTGCCTGCATAATTTCTGGCAGCAAGCTGCATTCCTGCAATTAGGGCTCATCCGTCAGGCTGGCAGCTGCCCAGGACGATGCTAGCACACTCCATGGAGCCTGCGGAGAGAGCCAGAGTACAGGAGCTGGGAGACATTGTCAGGCTGCTTTCATCTGAGTTACAAGAGGAGCCACGTCTGGACCATGTGGATAATTGTTTGTTTGCTTTTTGTCACATTTGGAATCAATGTAAATAAACCCAATCTGCAAAAGAGAAAGCAAAAGCCCAAAGCACCTGGAGTATTTTGATGGAACTCAGGAAGCTGAGAGCTTGTTGGCAGCCATGAGGGGGAAAATGACAAATGCTACACTGGGGGAGCAGGGAAATGGATTGAATGGTCACTCCCTGATGGTGTTCCATTTTGCAAATTTCTTGAGAGATTATAAGGATCCATGAATACACAGTCTCTGGAATGGAAGAAAGAGGTGATCTGCATTCAGGATGTGATTTAATTGTTCCATGTAAGACATAAAATATCTACCCTTAAAAATGTTGGAATTAAGTAATTTGTTTAAAAAGAGAAATAAATGGAGTGTTTATGTACACATAGAATGCAAAGTCATGATAAAGGAAACAAAAATATAAACACCAAACACTTGTAAGACAGGGACAAAGCCTGTGTGGTGCAGAATGGTGTTTCCAGAACTCCTACGCGGGAGGGACTGGGCTCAAAAGCAGGCATCTGCCCAGAGTAGAGTTGAGCCGACTGATCTAAGAAGAGCACTTGCTGAAAGTTTTAGATAAGATTGGGGTGGGGGAAGCACTCGTCTCTAGTCCCTAATCAAGAAATGGAAAAGAAGAGTATATGTGTGCTACTTTATTTATTTAATTTATTTTTTTAAGACAGAGTCTCACTCTGTCGCCCAGGCTGGAGTGCAGTGGCGTGATCTCGGCTCACTGTAACCTCTGCCTCCCAGGTTTAAGGAATTCTTCTGTCTCAGCCTCCTGAGTAGCTGGGACTACGGGTGCCCACCAACAAGCCTGGCTAATTTTTTTTTTTTTTTTTGAGACGGAGTCTCACTGTCGCCCAGGCTGGAGTGCAGTGGTGCGATTTCGGCTCACTGCAGGCTCCGCCCCCCGGGGTTCATGCCCTTCTTCTGCCTCAGCCTCCCGAGTAGCTGGGACTACAGGCTAGTAGAGACGGGGTTTCACCATATTGGTCAGGCTGGTCTCAAACTCCTGACCTCAGGTGATCTGCCTGCCTTGGCCTCCCAAAGTGCTGGGATTTCAGGGGTGAGCCACTGCACCTGGCCATGAGCTACTTCTTTCTCCTCCTTCCCCATAGCTCAACATCCTTTTAGCACTGCCACTGTTAGAGAGTTTTTGGTACTATGTAGCTTGAAATGTTCATAAAATTATAGATCATGCCAAGTTTATCTCCATAAGCCAAGGCCTTCCATTGTGTTAGCTTTTACACTCCCCATAAGAAATTCCATGGCCCCTATGTCTTTCCTCTTCAGAAAGAGAGTGACCTCTTATTCCTGCCTTCATCTCTCAGAAAACATGCTGTTTTCTGGAAATAATCAAATATCTCTTCTTTGAAGCTTGTTCTGCATTTTTGACTGCAATGTTTTCCTCCAGGGATATTTTCAGTTACAGGAGCTGTAAATTTTAGCATTTTCTACTCTTATCAGTATTACCTGTTCCTTCGTTCTCTTCCACCAATAGTATTGAACAAACCAGCCATACTCTGAGATTACAGAGAAAGTAAGAGACAGACACTGTCTTCAAGGAGCCCACAGTCTAGTGGGAGAGAAAGGCAAGGCAGAGAAGTTTGCAGTACAGTGTCATAGCTACCAACCGCAACTGAGGTTGGAGTGAGGTCTAACAGAGGATAGGGAGGAAACACTGCCTGGGAACATCTTCCAGGAAGTAATGTCTGAACTGGATAGTAGACTGAGATAGTTAAGACTGTGAAGAAGAGAAGGGTGGTTCTGTCTGAAGGAACTTCAGATGAAGAGGTACAGAAGCTGGAAGGCACAGTCACCAGGGAAAACAGTGTGATCACTGAGTGTTTTAAGTTCAGCTACACCCCAGGGCTCCTGTGGAGGCTCAAAGGGTATTAGATAAGGGCGGGGTCAGGAAGTGGTGCATGTGCCTTCCTGAGGAGTACTGACTTTGTTCTAAATTAGGTCTTGAGAAATTACTGAAGGATTCGGAAGAGGGGAATGAAGGCTATTTACTTCACTCTGCACTGACACTTATGCCTGAAATTGCAACCCTCACAGACTCTTGCTTAAGAGGTAGTGCTGTCTGTGAATGATAGGTGTCACCTGACTAAAATCGCAGGTGCTGTGGCTGGTAACCCACGAGAAACTCTGGATAAAAGTGAAACCAATTTCTTTACTACCTAACTGGTCAGAGCCTTTCTAATGCTCATGCGCACGGAATTACTCCTGAAAGGAAAGATTTACAATGAAATGGAATTAGAAAAATTAATTTTCTGAGAAAAACACATTGAAAACCATAATCTCTAGGAGGTCTTTTTAGAAACCTGAATACTTTACCTAGGATTTTTAATTTGGTAACCCCATGAGAAATGAGAATCCAAAGGGAAATTTTTGCATTTTAAACTTTTAATTTTTCAAGTTTTCACGTGAACCCAAGGAGAGAGAATTAATATAATGAATACCTATCTCCAGATACAATAACTGTCAACTTTTTGCTACCCTTTCTTCATTTATCACCCCGTCCTTCACTTTGCTGTGTATTGCTATGTACTTTAAAGCAATTTGCTTCTCAGGAAGCACAAATGTCTGGTAGTCTCACTTTTAGTGATGCAAAGATTGATTCTTGGTTTAGGTGGCTGTTGCCTGATCCCTCTGTTGACAAGTTCCTATCAATCTTTTAGCACGAATATTTCATTGGTTGTTGAAAACAATGATTTTTCTCTTTCTGTCATTTAGCTGAAATTATTGAGGGAAGGCTTTCCTTCATCATCCAGAGTTATTTATTTACTTTTAAAAAATTATACAAAGCAGCTAGGAAAAATGTAACATTCTCTTTACCACTTATTTACAAAAGTGGTTGTTGCCGTAGGTAGCTACATCCAATTGTGGAAGAATAAGTTTACATTTGCTAGGATTGTTTGTAGTGTGTTATTACTCTCTCTCTCTCTCTCTGACTACATCATGAACTTACGGATTTTTATAGATATAGTATATTTCATTCCATTTTAGTCATTCTTTTGATGCTTAAATTGACCTATCAAAAGCCACTTTTCTTCTGGTTTCTGTGCACTTTAAACATCACCTCCTTAGTCTCTGAAATGTCTTTGCTTTGTGGCCTCTCAAGATCTCTCAGACTCATCTCAGGCATTCCCTGCCCCAAACTGGATTCAGCCATTTTTTTCTAAGGATCCCTGGTTCCAGTTACTGCAGGAGGATATTTTGAGACCTCCTTCTAGGCATAAGAGAGTACTTATTGATTCTAGATGCTCTATGGCTGGTCTCAAACTCCTGACCTGAAGTGATCTGCCCACCTCAGCCTTCAAAAGTGCTGGGATTACAGGTGTGAGCCACCATGTCTGGCCTGCAACCTTTTTAGAAAATTGTTAGGCTGGACGCAGTGGCTCATGCCTACAATCCCAGCGCTTTTGGAGGCTGAGGTGGGCAGATCACTTGAGGTCAGGAGTTTGAGACCAACCCTGACCAACATGGTGAAACCTTGTCTCTACTAAAAATATAAGAAAATTAGCCAGGAGTGGTGGTGGGCACCTGTAATCCCACCTACTCAGGAGGCGGAGGCAGAGAATCACTTGAACTCAGGAGGTGGAGTTTGCGGTGAGCCTAGATCGCACCATTGCACTCCAGCCTGGGCGACAAGAGCAAAACTCTGTCTCAAAAAAAATATATATATATATATATATGATTATTAGCTTTGGATTTAGTGTTTTGTTTCTTTTGGCAAAAATAAGAAAATATGTATGTACGTTTATATTTTCTGTCTTACACAGAAACAACATGTTATATTCTGTGTTCTACACCTCTCTTTGTTAACAACATAATCCTGATATCATTCCATGTCCATACACAGAGCTCTTCTTCATTCATTTTTACAGTTTGCTAGTAATCTGTTCTGTGGATATGGATAGACCATAATTTATTACTCTCTACGAAAATGTTTGTTATTATTCCTTTCTTTTGCTAAAGCTAATAATGCCACAGGAAATAACCCTGTGTTGTATTGTTTTCTAGTGTAACTTTGGGTAGGATTCCTAGAAAGAGGACTGTGGAGTCCAATGATATCTACATACACAATTTTGCTAGATGTTTCCAGATACCCCTCTTTGGCGATTGTGCCATTTTGAAAGTATTTCTCCAGCTACAGTCTCCACAGCAGAATATATTGACAACTGAACAGAAACTTAGTGATCTGATGGGTAAAAAAAATGGTAACTCATTGAAGTGTTTTTTTTTTTTTTTTTTCTTATTTTGAATGATCTTGGGCATCTTTTGAACTTGTTAAGGGACAGCTGCATATCTTCCTTCTGAAAAATTGTAAGTTTTGAGAAAGAAGAGTTTAATAGAAGAGAGGAGACAGGTAAGTGTGCGAGCATGGCACCTTCAAACTTTCAGCTAACACCACCTGTTCCCATCATTTACATCGGAGAGAAGGAGGAATATCGGACCCTAACTTCAAAGTGGGCTTTTAGTAACCAGGCAACAGATGAAAGTTTCCAAGCCCTGGAGGAGTGCCAAGCTTAACGAAAGAAATCCCCTGGGTCAAATTACCCAATCTCTCCTGATTTTCTTCATCTTAATTATTCTCTCTCTTTCATAAAATCAAAGAATTTTAAAGCAGCATAGGTCCTTTAAATCTTTAAAATCTAATACCTTTATTTTACAGATAGACCACAGTGGTGACCAGATGCTTGTTCTCATGATTAATTTCTTGTCTGTTTCCTAATGCCACACCTTCCTGTCTCCTCCATGACAGGGGTCACTGATGGTAATAACCAGTGTTGCTTAGCTCTCCTTGGCATAAACAAGGAATAGGAAAGATAATCTTATCCTTTTACTGGGAGAGTAATATTTCCCATTCATACCCTGTTACAAGTTCGTACCTCTTAATGTATGCAAATCCTGAAAAGTGCTTCTCCTCCCAATTCTAAGGGCCTAGATATACCTGCAGTCTCCTTGTGTTTCTCTCATCACATAATTTGCCCCTCATTCAAGAGGAGTGAGTCAATGAAATGTAATTATTTTCAATGCGTTATCTCATCCTATTAAATGCCAGGATGTCAGGAAGAACAAAGAACATGTCACGTTCTTTCAGCTTTATGAGTATAATAAATATAATAGTAACTATGTAGGAAAACCACAGAACCACATATTTTGGGGAATTAAAAATATTGTTATCTAGGAAATGATTATCTAGTTGGGAACATAAGTTATCCATAGGAAAATTTTTTCAATGCATTGCAGAGGATGCCTGTCATGAATGCTGCCAAGTTAATATTAATGCAGAGCAAAATAAGGGACTGCCAGGTAGAGAGTATAGGCTAAAGAGGCTGCATTTGTATTTCAAATGCAGTTGCATGACTTATTTTATCTGCGTGAGACTTCATTTCTCATTAGCAAATGGATATTAAACAGCATTACTAACTCATAGTGTTCTATGAAGCTTCAATAAGAAGAGTTTACAAGTGCCTTGTAGTGAAAGTTCAATAAATGTTAGCCATACTATTATGATGGCTGAGAGAAGTTAAAAAAAACATGTGGGATAGGGGACCTGAGAAAAATTTCTGGGTTGAGTCATTAGCAAGTCTCTGGTGACTTTCAAAAGGGCCGTTTCTGCCAACTACAAAAGCAGGAAGGCAAAGTGCAGCAGGTTAAGGGGTAAATAGGCAATAAATACTTGCCGTAAAGAAATCAATAGAAGCAGAAATCAATAGAGCTAAGAAAGTTCATCCATTTGAGAGACTGGAAGGTGAAAATGAAATAAGTAAAATAGTAATATGATAAAACATGTTTTTTAATCATTTAAGGAACGAGTAAAGTCACCCTGGAGAGCAGAAGACATTTAACCTACAGGGGTGGAAGAGCAGGGTTTGGCGAGACTGAGAGAGCTTTAGGTTAATGCCACGGGAGTCCTGAGTGAAAGGGGAAAGAGGCCCATTCTTGAGATTACAGCGCACCATCAGATTTATATCCCGGTGGATTAAGGGCATTTTCTTACTAGACAAACTAGCTTTCTATTATATCTAAAGCTAAGGGACCACAGAGAATTATATGACCCCGGCTAAAGGTTACACCAAGCTATGGCATTAATGAATTGAGTCTCAGGAGCTTGAAATGTGTTTAGCTGTCATTTGAACAAATGGTCTTAAGTACAGATTAGGTCCTGTACGGTCTGCTACAAGGAATGTAACTGGCATCACTGTATTCATTGAGGATTTCAGTGGGGAAGAACTAAGAACTATGAAAAGTATCAAACGTGACTATGCCAACATAAATAGACATATTAAGTAACTAGAAAAATAATCTGGTTTTTTTCTGGCTTTAATGTAAAAACTGACTTCAGATATAAACGCTCATGTTTAATCTTCAGAAACATTTTTCTGTCCTTACAAAGAGATAGAGAAGCTTGAGTGATCGTTTTATTTAATGTCAAGGTCCTATTTTAAAAGCAATTATAAAATAGAGTAGCAAGCAGATGTCCATTCTTTCAGTCCGTTGTGATGAATCAAAACAAATCTATCATAAGAATTTTATTAAACTATGTAATCCGCTCAGTGAAGCAAGTAAAATAAATCAACATAAACAATATCCAGAAGGTAATGATTTCAGTAGTTATAATGAACATATTATAATAGTCTCTCATGGCTAAAAATGTGAGGTCCTTGGAATCATATCAGAGGTATAATTCCAGTTTATCAGTGAAGACGTTTTCAACTTCTCTGATTCTCAGTTTCCTCATCTCTGATATGTAAATAATAATCTATAAACTCCAGGACTAGTGACAAAAAGAAGATGAATACAAAGTAGCTAACACAGTACACACCACATTACTCCTTAAAAACTGCTATGGATTCTTACGTCTATTTTGCTTACTTGTTCCTTAAATTTTAATCTCAACTCAATCTGAGGGTGTGAACTCCATGAAAAGGCATCCAAAACCACTTATGAAAAATGCTTTATGTTGGTGCATCATTGAGGACAGACATTACCTGCCAGCAAGTCCAAAGCCAGTTTTCTCTCCTGCTTTTGGATGGGTGACTATTCCTCTGGTTAAGTATTAGACAAAGGCTGTGGGCAGTGGCTCATGCCTGTAATCCCAGCACTTTGGGAGGCTGAGGTCGGCAGATCACCTGAGGTCAGGAGTTTAAGACCAGCCTCGCCAACATGTCTCAAAAAAATAAAAAGAAAAAAATTAGCTGGGCAGGATGATGGGTGTCTATAATCCCAGCTACTCCAGAGGCTGAGGTGGGAGAATCGCTTGGCCTGGGAGGCGGAGGTTTCAGTGAGCCAAGATTGTGCCATTGCACTCCAGCCTCCATCTCAAAAACAAGCAAGCAAACAAAAAATTAGACCACCTAGCTGAAGTAGTTGGCTTACATCTAAATTTTTTAAGCCTTTAAAAAGCTATCATACCCAGGAAGCTTCACTTAGGAACTGAGACTGACAGGGGAGAGGAAGATTTCCATCCCCCTAATTTATTCACACACTAAAGTTAAGCCATTAGCTAACTGGCCTGGGAGTTCACATGCCTGAGAGTGTGGCTTGCCTTTTTCTTGTCTGAGCACACATATTTGAACTGGGCTGTAATTATGAGAAAATACCATCTTTGTTGCCTTGGCTGGCAAAAGAAAAAAAGACAAAAAACAGGATTGGAAACACTCAACAATTGGACTCACACCTAGAAAAGGCACTTTGTATATACCCTTGCTCTAAATAAAAATCATGTTTCAAATGTTATAGACAGATACATCTACTGAAAGATAAAAAAAGAAAAAAGACTTAAAATTTCTTGTAGGTCCCTTCAAGTATGCCTGAGTGTTTATTCTAAGTCCCTTATGTTATAATTAAAGCCTTACCTTCAAATATTTTCTCTGATTTCCTAAAATGATTTTGCTGTATTTTCCTGCCTCCCTGAGTAGATCTTTGCCTTAGAAAGATAATCTGCCAAAAAGACATTCCTGCGGAGATATACTGCCAAGGCAGGAAAAAAAATAGTAAACATTAGAGGCATTTTTACTGCTAAAGCCCCAGAAGCAACAATCTTATGTCTAAGTCTGTAACGCAAGCACATTAATCTGATTTGCATGTCATCTAAACAGAGAATGGGTTTGGAGAACTCTGTATCATCTCAAGTGAAAATTAGATTAGCAATGTGGTTTAATGTTGGCCAACAAAAGAGAGGAGAATGTATGTTTAAATAATTTTAAGTTTAAAAGAGTAAAATAAATGGAAAATGTACACATCTTTCTTTAAATAAAGAGTAGCTGCTGTTCTATCACAATGATATGATACATTATAAAAGTATACAGCCTAACTTGATAAAGGAATAGAGGTTGAGTCTTTTTCTGAAACAGAATATAACTTTGCATCTTAAACACTCTCATGGATCTCTAACAGCTATGAAAATTTACTCATTGGTCACTGTACCTAGGGCTTAAAATAAGTCAAGGAAGTGGATGACTGATGAAATCCCTACACATTTTACCTTGTGGTATGCTTTCCTACATGTTTAATTTATGTAGAGCCCTTTGGGGAATATTGACTGTGTTTGCCAGAGACACATTTTTGAGTTCATCATGTCTTTTATCCATGTTATCACTTAAGAAAGTGATATTACTGTTATATCAATATTTTATACAAACATAGGTCATTTCTAGTGACGAAAAGGACTTTAGTTACTAAACCTGAGCTTCATTTTGATTTTATTTTTCTGAGAAACGCTTAGTATTACATCGAGTTTCAGTTGGACTTTTTTCACATGTTAACATCTCTCAGAAAGATCATTTTTTATCATGTTCCAGATAAATTTCCACCATCAACACCCTTACCTCTTCCCGCCTGAAAATAAAATATGAAATATAACAAGTAAATTGCAATCTACCTTGGTAAATAAAATGAATTTAATGATAAAGAGCAAATTGGCTCAGGGCCCCCAATTCACTTGTTCAAAGAGGGGAGACACTAGGGTAAAGTCATACTTCCTTTGATTACATAACTTCAGATGTCATACAGCATCACTTCTGCTTCATTTTATTGCTGAAGGCAGCTGTGAAGTTCTGCACAGCTTGAAGGGAAGAAAAAATAGACTCCACCTTTCAATGAAGGACTGTCAATATAACACAATAAGAAATGCACGTGGGACAGGTTATATATTCATTCACTCTTTTTTGGAAAATACAATGTCTGACCCCAGGGCTCCCCGCTAGTTGGGTAGAACATAGGCTAAATTTAAGCCCTCACTTCCTTCCTTGGCTATCACCCTTGCACAGTGAACAACCTTCATAATCCTACATGGAGGCCTTACTTAATGGGTCAAAAAGACCTTTGATATTACTTATGCCTCTCTTTTCCTATGTGACTTGAGAAAGTTATTTGAGTATTCTTTATCTAAATTTCCAAACTGTATTGCAGTGAAAATTAAATGAGAAAATACATTTAATATGAATAACACAATGCTCAATATGAGTTTTCTCTTATTCTTGTATGAACAACTCCATAAGATTTAACCATATAAAACTGCCATATTTGAAAGTAAAAAAAATGTTTAAATACAGGCAATTTCACTAGATTTCCCAACATAATAAATTTTTATTGATAAATCACAAAAAATATTTTCTTCTGTTAAACCATAAAAGATCCTCAAATTAAATAGAAAATATGTCTTAAGCTATTTCTGATTTTAAATACAGATAACTTATGGACTTAATACTGGAAAACCAAATAAAACCTGTGATTGGAAGATTGCCCAATTGCCTTTTTTACTATTTGACTTTGGTTCCCCAATTCATTCTTATTATAGGATGACTCAAAAATTCATAACCATATGAAAGCCTCTTCTATTATTGTCATGTTTTTAATTGGACTAAGATTAATAATTTGCATGTTGGCTGGATAAAGGGATATCATCATATTTACTACTTTTTTTCTCACATCTTTTTTCCCCTCAAATGTAAGTTTTCAAACAGCCCACTCTTCTTTTACCAAAGCTCATGCCTTCTCTGCGTTCTTTTGAGATCTGCTTCTCAATGTCTAAAAAGTCCATTGTTAGTTCAAATTTCCCCCCTCTGGGCATCAATATTAGAACCCGTATCTTCAGCAATGACAGAACAACCCATTAATCTGTTGTATCCCCCTGGCTCTCTGCCCAGTTTTGCACGTTCAGAATCATTTACTGTATTGAAATTTTCCACATTATTCGGCATTGGCAATCCATCATCTGAGCAAATCATATATCTCGCCTCCCATCAGTCCAAATGTGTTTAGATAATGAAGCTTCTCCAAAGCTTCAGTCATCCCAAAACTGTGTTATGGAAAGGTGTGTAATCCACAAAGTCATTAGAAATGTATTATAAAGGCAGGAAGTTTCTCCCTCCTGAAAGTTTTTTTTAAGTGCTAGAGAAAGAAAGAAAATGGAAAGTCAATTAAGTTACTTCTTTCAAAAGGAGTAAGAAAAAAATAGAAATGTGGAAAAATGAATAAATAAAAAAGAATTTCATATTTTATTCTTACTTGACATTTTGGCATGTTTCTATTTACATTAAAACCTTATTAATTGCTTAAAGGGTTATCTTTTGTTGTTGCATTGAAACGTGACCAATAGTCAATACACAAAAGAAAATGACAGAAAATGACACTGATGTATTTAGGGACAAACAGATCCCACCTGAAAGTTCAGTGTCTATTATGGCCAGTTATTGGTGAGGTTTGTCATCCCTGTGGTTGTCTCTATCAACACTCTTTCCCACAAAGCATTCTCAATACTTAGATTTTAAGAACTGGACATTCGTGATTTTCATCAGTTATATTTATAGTGATCCTTTATTCCAGTCTGCTCAGAATGTTGTAGTTTATACCTGCTGTCCTGTAGCCTGTCTGTTTATTGCCTAAGTCCATCTCAAAAGTAGTCTGGTATGGACAATGATATATAAAATCCCTCTCTCTTTAAAAATTATGTTACCCTCTTCTTGCTATGAAGTCCAAAAAAAGAGACAGACCCATTCACAACCAAAATAGATTAGATCCCTCCAATTAAATAGATCTCTCTCTGTATTGTTAGTGGAGAATTATGAAGAACAATAAGTTTGACATAAGTGTAGAGGATTTGTATAATATTTTAACAATTTACTCAAATTTAGTAATGAAGGGGGCAAGAGGTAATGTTTTCATTCCTTTGACACAACTAAGATACAGGAATGAATAATGCAGATCACATTTAAATTAGCCACTGAAGTCGAACCCTTCAGTTACAGTGTTTCCTCTCTTTCAACTGCTGATGTGTTGTTTCCATCATGTCTCTAATAACCCCAGCAAGTGACCTCCCACCTCTATTTGAACATTACTCCTCCTATACAAAACTTAAACCACCTCTGGAATTCTCCTAGGCAGGCCTACTGGTTAATATAGAAGCTTCTCAACTTACAACAGAGCTACATCCTGATAAACCTATTGTAAGTTAAAGATATCCTAAATCAAAAATGGGCATTTAGTAGACATGATGGGATGTGAAAACACAACACACAATATCCAAAGAATGCTGGCAACAGAATACACTATAGAATACTAGCTGCATACCCTCCTGATCACAGGGCTGACTGACAGCTGTGGCTTACTGCCACTCCCCAGCATTGCAAGAGAGTATTGTACCATGTATTACTAGCTCAGGAAAAAGATCAGAATTCAAAATTTGAAGTACAGTTTCACTTTCGCATCATCATGAAGTTGAAAAATCCTAAGTCAAGCCATCCTAAGTTGGGGACTGGACTGTCTGTACGTTCTTTCTTGTAGTGAGCAGAAATCTATTTCCACATAACTTCTATTTGTAATTACAGATTGTACATTGTAGTCTCTTTCTTTGTAAAGCAAGGCTTAGAAGTTTGAAGTACTCAGTCATATTCTTCAAGAGTTTCTCTTCCTGCTTAAACATCTCCTTATGACTTTTTAAAAGTCTTCCAATTATTTTTTTCAGTACCTCCAGATAAGATTCAGTTTGTTAATATTTCATTTATAATGTGGTTCTCAGATGTATAGATTGTTTTATGAAGTTTATATGATATATTTGTTCTCCCCCATTTAGCAAAGTTGGTGTGACATATACAAATAAATAATAAATATTTATTTAATATTTAACTATATTCTAGCATCTATGCTAAGAATTTCATATTCACTGTTAGTCAACACTAATTCTAAGAAGTAGTTACAGCAATTTTCCTATTATACAAAAGAGGAAATTGAGCTCAGGAAAATTAGGTAAAATGCCAGAGATCACTCATGTAAGAAGGTAAGTAGAATATGGAGTGCAAATCTAGATCTGCCTGATCCCAAAGCCTGCTCTTCACCATCTTAACCTTCTACATGTGTGTTTTTTTTCAGACTACATACATTTCCATTAAGTTCTTTATTATTAGAATCATTGGGTTTTGGGGGGGTTTGGTTTTTCAGTCTTGTTGGGATTTTTCAAAGTTAATTCTTTTGTCCCGCATATTGGATATCTCTTGTAACTTTTTATCATCTATGCATATGTTCAATTTACTGACAATACTCCTATCCACATCCTTCATGAGAATATGCAACAGCACAGGGTTGGAAAAGGGGGTCAGAGTCAGATCGCTAGAGATTTCCCTGCATACTGGTATTGATAATCACCTTGTGTGTATACCAGCTTGTATTTAATTAAGTTATTGTGGTTTAGTCTATGTATCATCTTATTTATTTTAAATATATTATTTTAGAAAACTTTAGTAACATACTCATACTGCTATGGTTTTAATATGTCCCCCAGATTTCGTGTGCTGCAGACTTAATCCCCAAATGCATACGTATGTTGATGATGTTTGGAGGTAGAGCCTTTGAGTGGTAACTAGAATTAGATAAGGTTATCAGGGTGGGGCCCCCATAATTGGACTGCTGGCTTTGAGAAGAAGAAAGGCCTGAACTGACAAGCAACCATTTGTAGCCTCATTGCGCAGAGCCACCTGAGGACTCTGCTCCCTGTATTCTGCTTCAGTGCCCCCCAGATGCCCCACCTCGATAGGCCCCAGGTGTGGCTTAACCTACCACTTCATAAGGTAAAAGCTGTAAACTTTAGCAGCGTCTATGTAGTGCCAATTCTGTAGCCACACAGTATGCAGGAGCTGTGGGGATATGGTTTCCTCCACCTAGATTTCAAAGCATATCACAAACAGCCTGGGCTCTCAGAGACCTGTCACAGGAGTGGATCCACTGCACAGAACTACTAGGGCAATGCAGATGAGAAATATGGGGTCAAAGATGAAGCCACCCAAGCAGCCCGCACTATGACAATGCATAGTAGAGCCGCAGAGGCAAGGCCACCCACACGACTCCAGAACTGTAGAGCTACCTGAGAGAAGTGCACGCACAAGACTCCCACCGTGAGAACTGCCACATGGACTGATCTCTGTAATGCCATAGGGGCAGGGCTGCCGAGGCCCTGGGAATCTAACTTTCACCCCAATGTGTCCAGGAGACAGTACATGGAGTCAAAAATTATTCTCCAGCTTTAAGACTAAATGTGATTATCCTTGTTGGGTTTTGGACTTACCTAAGGCCTGTTACTTGCTCCTCCTCCCTCCTTGCCTACTCCTTTCTTTGGGAATGGAAGTGTCTGTCCTATGCCAGTCTCAGCATTGTATTTTAGCAGTAGATAACTTGTTTTGACTTCACAGACTCACAGCTGGAGGGAACTTGCCATGGGCTGAGTCATGCCTTGAGTCTCACTCATATCTGTTTAGATGAGACTCTGAACTTTAAACTTTTGAGTTGGTGCTAAAATTAGTCCAGACTGTGTGGCTATTGAGATAGAATGAAAGTATTTTGCATGTGAGAAGGATATAAATTTGGAGGAGCAGAGTGGAATGCTGTAGTTTGAATATGTCACCCAAATTTCACACATTGAAAACTTAATCCTCAAATTTATATGTTGATGATGTTTGGAGCTGAGGACTTTAGAAGGTAATTAGGATTATATGAGGTCATCAAACTGGGGTCCCCTTGATGGGACTAGTGGCTTTAAGAAGAAGAAGAGGCTTGAGCTGACACAAACTCTTACCTTCTTGCTATATTATGCCTTCTGCCTTGTCCTCACCAGATGCCAGCACCATGCTCTTGGACTTCCCAGCTTCCCAAACTGTCAGCAAAATAAACTCTTATTCTTTACAAATTACCTAGTCTGTAGTGTTCAGTTATAGCAACAGAAAACAGATGAAGATAAACCCATTATTTCTTCAGAATTTTGGTGATTAGACCAGTAATAATTATGTTCACTCCTCCATCCATTCATCTATACCCTGTGCAAAACAAACAAACGAACAAATCAGCACACCAACCAGCAAATAATTGACTACTACTGCTTGGTGAAAAGAGGATAAGATGTCTCTGTTATTTGCTGACTCTTTATTCTTGGGCAAGTTACTGAATCTCCCTAAATCTGAGGTTTCATGTAAAATGGCCATAAGGAAATTTGTGTGGCTGAAATTCAGGGTCTACAGAATGAGAAAAAGATGATGGTGAAATGCTGTTGTCTGGTGGGATCAGGAGTCTGTGCATGTCACTGAATATTTTGACCAAGCAATTTATAACATATGATCTATGTTTTAAAAATATCAACTCTATTCCAGTGGTTCTCAAACTTCAGTGTACACCAGAATTATTTAGAGGCTTGTTAAAACAAAAAAGGCTGGTCTCTGTTCCCCAGAGTTTCTGATTCGTTTAGTCTGGTATGTAGCCCAATAAGTTTCTGATAAGTTTCTGTCTATTTCCAATACTGCTGGTTGTGGCACTGTGTTTGGAGAACCACTGGGAAGATGTAGAGAAAGGCTATGAGTAGACCATTTAGGATAGTAAGAGACAATGAATACCTGGACTTAGACAGTCATTGGAAATGGGTTTAAGATATCCACCAAATTGGTAACTGATCAGATATACAAGGGCAGAGGGAAAGGAGTCAAAGCTATCTTCAAGGTTTATAAGTGGAATAAAATGAATGTGATGCCAGCAACCAGGAGCAGCAGAGGAACAAGCTTGTAGTTGTAAGACAAGCATAGGTTTGAAAGAGCGGAGGTTCAGAGCTTGCAGGACCACCAGATGGACATCTACAGGATGTAGGTGGCATTGGGGGATAATATTGGTTTCATTAAGGACTAACTTTCTAGTTTTAGAAATAGAACTGGAAGTAAGTTCTTTTTTTTCCCTTCCATCGGTGGGCTTTTATATGCTCTTTACATCTGAGTCAAACATAAACAAGCTGTAATGCCCCTGCCTTTCTTTCATAGAGAAGAAAGGATTCCAGTTATTCATATGCCAAACCGAATGGCTGAAACCAATAGTAGAACATAATACAAAGGCAGTGGAAGGTGGAAGTGTGGCCAGATGCTTTTGAGCCCTTCTTTCTTCTGGTCAGGAGAGTAATGGACTTTCTGTGAGTCACAATGAGCACAACTGTTGCATTAGGGTGACAGTATCTCCTACTGCAGCCAACTTCCCTGAATAGAGAACCATTGGATCCTGTCTTTCAGGAAGCCTCTGGATCCAGTCTTATCTCTTAGAGTGGTCAATTTTCCCAGGCACAAATAGCAAACTTGTCTGTTTATAATCTATAGCAAAAAATTCATAGTCTCACATTTTAAATGTCGTGTTACCTGTACTATAAAAGATGTTGTATTAGCCAGACTTCAGATATTTTGGGGTGCAGTATGTTAACCAAAAGAAACAAGTCTCATTTGAAAGGATATTCATTTGAGAAGGGGGGACATTGGGCTCCAGAGGAAACTAGTGTGATATTTCTATATTAATACAAGGACTGTAGCTCAAGATAAAGATCTGGAAATATATACAATTAATTGGAGCCATAGGAAAGATGGAATAAAGTGGGGCTGGAAGAAAAGAGGGCTGATAGTATAATTGTAAGAAAAAAAATTAGTAACATGTAGAAGAATTGGAGTAATGAGGAAGAAAAAACAGGAGAAAGAAGTTGTCGGAGAAGTTGAAGCATCGAAAAAGGACAACTTATTAGTCAATTTTGACAGGACCTTTTGAGCATTGTTTCCTAAATATTCTCACAGTTTTTTCCTTCCATTTTTTTAAACTAATGAAACAATTTGAAACCTTACATTCCAATATATGTTTTATATAATATTTATACAGGCAGAAATGAATTAATAGAGAATACATTTGAACTCATATGTTAATGTTTTCTTATATTTTCAATATTAGCCACTGGTATTTTTAGTTGTATCCAGCTTTTCTCATTTTAAAAATTAAGTTTTTCAAAATAAATTTGTAATTATAATAACACCCTTATGAAAATATACCCCCCAAAAGGAAAAATAAATGCAAACACAACAAAGAAATAAAATTAATTTTGATAAATTCATATATTTTTAGGGCACTTCCACTGAAATTTCCAGAAAATCTCTTTGGGGTCTAGGGGAAATCTCAGTCATGATAGATTAGGGACAGGTCTGAAATTTCAGTGTCTGAAATCACAGATGATTTTATTGTAAGAAACTTGAGACCCTGATCCAATTATGAGTTCAAATTTTTATTAAAGTTGGGAAACGTTTTGATAAAAACAATATTACATAGAAGTTCAAAGCGATGATTACATAAACGACTAGCTCTTGCTATGTCCCACACAGACTGAACTATGAGCCCTGCAGTTAAATGGTGAGTTTCCAATATGCCACAGCTGCAAGTGCTGCTGGCAAGGCAACTTCCTTTGTGTGTAGTTGCATCTGCTGGCAATTCTTGAACTGCTGGAAACAAGGGATTACAGCTGAGCAGAGGCCAATGCTTTGGCATGGTAGAATGATTATGGAAATGGTGCTGCCAATTAAAGTATGGTAGCACACAACTTCGGATCCTCTGTGGAATGTGGCTTAGGGGAGAGGATTTAAGGACTGAGAAATGGACTGGAAAAAAAGGGAAGGTTTTAAATTTGTTTCTGTGCCATCCTTTTGTGATGTCCATTCCTTTTTTTCACCTGGGATTCCCACCTGGTGAGAGACCGGAGAGCATTAATCTCTAAAATGAACAGTCTTTACATAGCAGTGGGCTCCACATAAATCACCGAGTCGACTCTTAGAAAACATAAAGTTATTTTCAGAAAGGTCACAGTAAAATGTAGCCATTATCACATGAAGAAAACAATCACATAAGATATTCTAAGCAAACCAAGGGATGTTTATTTGCCTGTAATAATGAATATTTCATTGAGTTGTCACACAACATGGCCAAACCATTAGTTTATTTAGTGAAACAAACTATAGTAGAAGTACCATAAAGGGTAGTTCATGTCATTGTGTCAGAATCATGTTAGTCTGATTTTCATCTGTCACTTACTTTGAACCTTGGTTTATATATCTGTCAAATGACACTAATAATATGGCACACGATTGCTGAGAAAATTAGAAAAAAAATGTATGAAACGCCTAGTAAGTTATGTGGCACATAGGGAGATCCCAATAAATGAGAGGGGTGGTGAAGAAATGAAGAGCATGTAGAGGAAAAAGAAAAACTTGGGAGATAAGTAGTATCTATGTGACTATGTAATTAGTATACCTAAGAATAATATGATAGTTTTTTTTCTTTTTTTTTTTCCCTTTTCCTCCTCTTCCTCCCACTCCTCCTCCTCCCCCTCCTCTTCTTCAGGACCATAAAAAAATTTGAAGATATAGAAATGTTTTTGAGTAAGTTGTCATGAAGAAGGTACTTTAGATGAAATTTTGATGATTATAATAAGCAGAGATTGGGAGAAAAATATTGCAGATCATGAAAAGAACAAAGCCTATGCACTGAATCAGAAAACTCAAGGTATAGAAGAGAATGAATGGTAAATGTGTAGAGCACAGATGGATAATTGGCATTGAAAGAAGATGACTGGAAACTCAAGAGAAGTCAAAAGATGAAGGAAAGACTTTTGATCTAATTTAGTAAGCAAAATATAAGAAGGCAGAAAAGGTTTTGGGGTAGGAAAACTCAAAATGATACTATAGGGAAAATTTTGTTTGGCCAGAATGTGAATAAAGGATTACAAGAGATTCTGAAAGCAGCCAGGGATATATATATAATAAAAAATCATTTCAAGGCCAAAACTCACATCATAATCGTGATGCCTTTGCCAAACCATTGAAATCATATTCATAAAAAAGAAAGGGAAATACAAATATTTATGCTAGCAATTGAAAGTTGATTTTTTGTTTATAAAAAAGCATTTAGACATTAAATGTAAATCTCAATACATTTAATGTCTAAATGCTTTTTTCTAAATGGCCTGGATTTCTATGTATGTGTGTGGGGTTTATTTTGGGTTTGGGGTGTTTTCTGTTTGTTTGTTTGTTTCTTGCTTATTTTTTTGTTTTGTTTTGATTTTTAGGATAAAAAGAAATAAAAGCCGACCTGTCTTCACATAGGTATCCCTTTGTTTTTTTTCCTTTAGTTTATTTTGTGACTCTCAAATATTAGGGTGCTTAAAATTACTGTAGAGGGTTGGATATGCAATCCCATGCACATTTTATAGGAGACTTCAGGAGTTTTTCAAGGATGGTTTTGACTATCAGGAGTTTTCAGCACCCTATCTTGATACTGCAACTGAAAATAAGTTTTTTTTATTTTTTTATTCTATATAAGTTGCTACTCTCATGTGACTTGAAAAGAGCTCAAAAATATTTGAAAATTTTATGTTTGCCTTGTTGGATAATTTGTAAGTTATAGACGAGTTTGTATTTGGGATTCTAAGTGTGTTATCCCACTACTCTATAAATGTTAATTAGTTGTTTTATAAAAAGAATCACCTTTTCTTATGTGAATGAGTGATATAAATGCAAAGCAGTGCTCTCAGGTTAGAGAAGTGACATGATATAGTAGCTTAGTGTCACCGAAGATGTAGGAATTTAAAAATAATGGATTCACTCTGCCCTAAAAAGAGAAAGAAAAAAATAACTGACATTACAGTCTTGCCACATGTTTTTGGCCGCACAAACATTAGATTTCCTGCTTGATACTGAAACTTACCATTTAACAGAAATGTGTGTGAAAGCAAATAAAGCAAATTAGTATAGATGAGCATCGTGTTTTTTTTTTTTTTTTTAAGGAGACTGGCAAAAGACTAATTCTTAGTATAGCAAGTTTGAAAACACTAGCTATTTTGTTACATCCTGTTGTTTTTGTGCAATTCAGTGACAGTTTAGCATTGATACCCACTGCTGGCCTTATGTTCCCACATCTGCTGTGTAAAGAAAACATTTTTCCCTTAAAATAGCATCCACCAACCATACTAATTGTCTTCACTTTTGGTTCATGTTAAGCATTAGATGAGCAATTTGTCTTTCAAGGCATGTAAATGAAATCATTTGACTAAAGCAATGGCTTTCTTTTCAATAGGATTCAAAGAGTTTGTAGCTCTAGGACACTGAGATCACCTTCCATCTGAATACTAGCTTCTATTAAATCTAACCCAAACTGAATTTATACAATGCTAAATGAAGCAGCTGAAATGCAAAATAATCCATCAATTGACTCTTCTGTCTACATGACACCAATGTTGACTGTTTAGAATAAAAATTATTTATTGCTCGTTTGTATGTCCTATAGACACCATTATCAAGGCACATCTATGACATTCCCTTAAGCACTTTTATATTTCATTCTCCTGAGAACTATACATTTAGAACACTTCTGAATTATTTTCATTGCCATTTCTCATTTGACTCATAAACTATTTTAAGTGTCTTTTTTCATTTACAAATATGTAAGAATGTTCTCATTATCTTGTTATTGATATCCAGCTTAATTCTGCTATGTTAGGATGCTATATCAAATATGACTCTGGCCTGTAAAATGTTTTGAGATTTCATGAAACAGAAGACAGTCACTTATGGTAGATATCTATATATTTTTGGGTTAAAAATGAATTGTGCAATTATTAGTTACAGTGTTCCATATTTGTACACTAGACCCGAGTTGTTAATTGTGTTGTTTAAATCTTCCATGTTGAAGATTCTAAAAGATCTTCCAAGTCTTTTGTTGTTGCTGTTAACCTGTTTTGTTGGAATAGATGTGCTCTAGATGTGTTCATATCCCTAACCATTTATTTCCTTTTCCTCATCCTCGTGTTTCTGGCTCTTGTTTATATGTATTTCAATTTGCATATCTTAAAGGTAGCAAGATGGTATTATTGTTTTATATCATCAGTATTCATTTAGATTTATGTTTATGTTTACTCTGTCTTTTTTTGTTCTTTACTAATTCTATCATTTCTTTGCTTACGTCGGAGATATTTTTCATTTGCTTAAAGAATCGTTCATAGCTTTTTTTTTTTTTTTTTTTTTTTTTGAGACGGAGTCTCGCTCTGTCGCCCAGGCTGGAGTGCAGTGGCGCAATCTCGGCTCACTGCAAGCTCCGCCTCCCGGGTTCCCGCCATTCTCCTGCCTCAGCCTCTCCGGGTAGCTGGGACTACAGGCGCCCGCCACCACGCCCGGCTAATTTTTTGTATTTTTTTAGTAGAGACGGGGTTTCATTGTGTTAGCCAGAATGGTCTCGATCTCCTGATCTTGTGATCTGCCCGCCTCGGCCTCCCAAAGTGCTGGGATCATAGGCGTCAGCCACCGCACCTGGCCCTCATAGCTTTTCTTTTAATGTAGGTTTATGGTTGACAAATTCTCTTTGGTTTTCCTTTTCTAGGAATATCTTAATTTCACCTTAATTATTTGAAAGATATTTTCACATGATGGCAGTTTTCTTTTTGGCATTTTAAATATGTCACTCATTTGTCTTGATATATATTCATCACTGCTGAAAAGGCAGCTGTCACTCATTTGCAGTTTTAATGATAATGTATCTCTTCCTTTGGTTACTTTTAAGATTTTATTTTGTATTCTTTGGTTCTCACAACTTTTTAAATGATGCGGTTAGGTATGGATTTCTTTGTTTTATCCTGCTTTCATTTATAGAGCTTTTGGCATCGTTGACCAAGGGGTTTTCCTCAGTTCAGGAGATTTTTGACTAATATTTCTATTAATATTGCCTTGGTCCTATACTTACAGATTCTAATTATACTGCCTAAGAGTCTTTCACCACGTTCAAATGTCTCATACTCTTTTTTGAATGTTTCAAATTGTTTTCTCTGCTCTTCAATCTGCATATCATTTATTGACCTATATTTCATCATTAATCACCTTTTTTGCTTTTTGTAATTCTGCTAGCAAAACTCTCTATCAAGTATATGATTTCAGATGTCCCATTTTTTTACCTATAATTTTCATTTGATTCTTTTTATAGATATTAGTTTGCGGGTAAAATTCTTTGTCATTTATGTTCTTGCTAATAACTGTTATTTTAAAAACTTGTTTCTGATTATGATAATATCTAGGTTACTTGAGGAGTCTGACTTGATTTTTGTTTTTATCATGATTTTTTGTCATTTGTTTCTGTCTGTTGGCCACTTTTCATTGAATGCATGTAGAATTATAGAAGTTCTGGATTTTATCTTTCCATAAAAGATTTGCTTTCCTTTTGATAGGCTGTTAAAGCAGGAGCAGATAACCTTGATGCAATTATATTTTGGGATTGTTCAAGTTCATTCCCTGTGAGGTATAGTTTATGTCTGTTTTGCCCTTAATATTAGACTATAGCCCATGAAGGGTTTTAGTTAAATGCCACTGCTGTTGTCCATAGCTTCTACTCTTGAGTGGTACTGCCTAGCTTCAGGCCTTGGAGCAGCCACTTTTTGTTTGGCTTGGTTCTTTCTCCATAAATCTTAGGAATCCGCAAATAATAATTATTATTATTTTTGGCAGCAGAGGGAGATGAAGTTTTGCTCTGTCACCCAGACTGGAGTGCAGTGGTGCAATCTAGGAATCAGCAAATTATTTGAAGGTAAAAATCAATAAAGAATACCATACAGTAGTCCCTGCCTTATGTATGGGGGGTATGTTCCAGGACCTCCAGGGGATGCCTGAAACCTTGGAAAGTATTGAACCTGATTGCTATCAATTGGAACATGTTTCAGTTCATGTCTCACCCCAAAATGTAATGCCTTTCCGTTTTAACTAAGCACTTATCATGCACTGTGGCCCTAACTTTTGCAGTTTGAGGTGTGACAGCAAAACTGGCATGAATTTCTTTTTACTTCTTCACAATTTCACAGATAGATTTATACTTATGGTTGATATTAGTAACCTCAGTATATGATATCTTTTCTTTCCTTATTGAGAATTCTCACCTCTTCACTTAAAGGAAGCACTGTACAGCTTCTGTGTGGCATATCCAAATCACAGTATCACTACTCTTGCATTTCGAGGCCATGATTTGGTATAATAAGAGTCACTCGTGTCCAAGCACTATGATGCCATGATAACCTGATAGCCCAGTCAGTTACTAAGTGACTAACAGGCATATAGTGTCTACAGTGTGAATAATGCTAAACAAAGGGAAGATTCACTTTCTGGGCAGGACAGAGCTGGAGGTTGTGAGATTTCATCAGCTACTCAGAATAATGTGAAAAGTTTAAATCTTATGAATTGTTTATTTCTGAAATTTTCAATTTAATATTTTTGGACCTGGCTTGACCACAGGTAACTGAAACCCAATAAAATAAAACCAAAGCCCGGGCACGGTGGTTCACCCCTGTAATCCCAGCACTTTGGGATGCCAAGGTGGGCGGATCACCTAAGGTCGGGAGTTTGAGACCACCCTGACCAATATGGAGAAACCCTGTCTCCACTAAAAATACAAAATTAGCCAGCCATGGTGGCGCATGCCTGTAATTGCAGCTACTCAGGAGGCTGAGGCAAGAGAATCGCTTGAATCCGGGAGGCGGAGGTTGCGGTGAGCCGAGATGGTGCCATTGCACTCTAGCCTGAGCAACAAGAGCGAAACTCCATCTAAAAAAAAAAAAAAAAATCTGAGGATAAGGGGAGATTACTGTATTTTGTCTCCTCTAGTCTATGAAATGTCCAATTACTCTCAGCCACCATTTTTCACTTGTTTTCTAGGCCCTTCAGCATCACCCCTCCCTGCCTCCAACAATATAATGCATTTATAATCCACAAATGCAGAGCAGAAAGCCAGGCTCCCTGCAATACAATTCCTTTCTTTCTAAGATCTTGGCCCTTGAAGATTGGTTGCCTTGGCTGCTCTCCAATGCTTCCAAACAGTAAATTTAAAAATCCAGAGTTCCTCCTGGTGGGGTGGCTCATACCTGTAATCCCAGCACTTTGGGAGGCCAAGGTGGGTGGATGGTTTTAGCTCAGGAGTTTGAGACCAGCCTGGACAACATGGTGAAACCCCTATCTCTATAAAAACAATACAAAAATTAGCCAGGCATGGTGGCATGCACTTGTAGTCTTAGCTCCTCTGGAGGCTGAGGTGGGAGGATTGCTTGAGCCTGGGAGATGGAGGTTGCAGTGAGTTGAGATGCTGCCACTGTACTCCAGCCTGGGGGACAGGGTGAGACCCCATCTCAAAAAACAAAATCTAGAGTTTATTTTAATTATTGGTAGGGTACTGGCCTGAATCATCTCTCAAATCACTGAATAGAACATAGTCTCATAAGAATTATCTTTTAAGCCGTAGCATAGCAGTATGGTTAAAGAGGCAGGGGATGGGGGCAGTGAGAAAGAAAATAAAATGAAAATGTAGAAAAAATAAACCTCAGAAGTATATTTGCAATAGAAAATCTTTATCCATGTTAATTTTTGTCAGTCCTATGATGATTATTATGTATCACCCTTTTTTAATTTAACCTCTGGTCTGCATAGTTTCAAGGCAATATTTGAAAGAGATACAAAGGGGGATTGTTTCAAACCAGGAACAAATTTCTGGTCTCTAATTGCCAAAGTTCTAGAAAATGACTCCCTACATAATATATGAAATTATTGGAATTAATTCTAAATCTTGCCAAACTATTTTTGAATAGAATGAAACAAGATGTTTGCTCAATTCTCAAGCTATAGAAAGATAAAAATCCACTGTTGATTTTAGTTTGACATAATTTTGAATGAGAAAAAGTGATTACTTTTGTTCCCTATAAATTTAACAAAGCACTTATTTATATTGCATAAGAAATGTGAACATTAGTTTGCCAAAACAGGAAATTAACCAGTTAAATGCTACCACCAATTTAATTAAAGATAACAAGAAATTAGAAGGATCTGAAACTACCTTTATTAGTGTAAAGCTGTAGCATGCTTGAAAGCAGTTGAATGCCTTAACACCAAGACTGTGGAATTTGAATTCCATTTCCTATTAAAAGGAATCAGGACTCCTTAGAGAAATGGCTGCTTCAAGTCTAGAGTAGGAAACATCAAAATCAGCCCGGAACACGTTGTCATACTAGAAAGCAAGGAATATTTGATAGACTCTTAGGATCTCTTCAAAAGGACTAAGGCATCAACTAGAATAATTTCCACTGTTAAATATTAATAATTTGAACATCAGTAAGAATAATAATGGTAATATGTTTAAAGTCATATGTTAATAATGCCACTAAATATAAAAAACAAAAAAAGTTCCTTTTTAAAAGCTGATAGGAAACAAACTCCCTATTTTGAAAATTAGCAAATGAAGGAAAATAATTAAGTATTTTTGTGGCATTTGGTATATAAACCTTTCCTCAGGGTAACCAAACAGTATTAATGGATGAACATTTTTCCTTGCTGAAATATTTCAGCTAATAAATAAAAATAAATGATAGGACTAGAATATCACTATTTTGTAATCTAAAATGAAATCCTTCAACTGGGCAATGATAATCAAGGATGCCTACCATTTCAAAAATAGACAAACCCACACTTTCATATATAAAAATACATAGGTAATTTCTCATGGAAGAAAAAAGCACTACCTGTTAGGTAGTCTTGCCCCTCCAAAATCAAACTTACTCTTATCAATCTTCTAGAAGTAAGTTAATTACCATCATAGAGAAAATGCAGGAGCAGAGTTACCGACTAAACAGCATCAACAGGATAAACCAGTGATATCTAAACTGTGGGAAATCATATGGAACAAATATTCTGTTTCATTCAAAATAAATGATAAAAAAGTAATAATCTACATATTAGAAATATTAAAAAACTCATATGTATATGAACTTTATATGGATCGAAAGTCAAACAAACAAAGTATTAAAATACCTTTATGAGAAATTTGAGGGGAAATGAATGACCAAATATTTGATGAAATTACTATTAAATTATTAGCACATGGTTATATATGTTTAATAACTCCTTGTCTTTTATGTATATAAGCTGACATGTTGATAGATAAAAATCATATATTTTGAATTTTCTTCAAAGCAGTCTGTAATCAGAGGAATTAATAGAAATGCAATGAAACAAGTTTGACCAAGAGCCCATAACTATTGAAGCTACATGATGGGTACATGCAGATTTACTATATGTATAGTTTTCTCTACAATGCCATCATGTGCCATATAATAACATGTTAATTAATAACAAAATGGATGAAATAGGATGGTGTTCCCATAAGATCATAGTGGAACCAAAAAATTTCTATCACCTAGTGAGTCATAGCTGTAATAATGTTGCACTGCAATGCATTAGTCATGTGTCTGTGGTGATACCTGTGTAAACAAACATACTCTGCTGCCAGTCTTACAAATGTATAGCACCTATAATTGTGTACAATACACAATACTTGATAATGACAATATGTAACTGTTGCAGGTTTATGTATTTACTATACTTTTTGTCATTATTTTAGAGTGTACTCTTTCCACTTGAAAAAGAATGTTAGCCTCAGGCAGGTCATTCAGGATGTATTGCAGAAGAAGGCATTGCCATCATAGGTGTATTAGTCTGTTTTCACACTGCTATAAAGATACTACCTGAGACTGGGTAATTTATAAATAAAAGAGCTTTAATCAACTCACAGTTCCACATGGCTGGGGAGGCCTCAGGAAACTTATAATTGTGTCAGAAAGTGAAGGAGAAGCAGGCACCTTCACAAGGCAACAGGAGAGAGAGAGCAGGGGAAAACTGCCACTCTTAAACCATCAGATCTCATGAGAACTTCCTCACTAGCCGGAGATCAGCATAGGGGAAACCGGCCCCATAATCCAATCACCTCCCACCCGGTCCCTCCCTGACATGTGGATGTGGGGGTTACAATTTGAGATAAGACTTGAGTGGGGACAAAGAGCCAAACCATATCAAGAGGAGATGATGGTTCCATGTGTATTATTGCCCCCAAAGACCTTCCAGTGGGACAAGATGGAAGGTGGAAGGCGGTGATATTATCTTGACTCTCTGTAGGACTACGCTAGTGGGACAAGATGGAAGGTGGAAGGCAGTGATATTACCTTGACTCTCTGTAGGACTACGCTAGTGGGACAAGATGGAAGGCAGTGATATTATCTTGACTCTCTGTAGGACTGCGCTAACGTGATCGTTTGTATCTTAGTTTTTAACAACAACAAAAAATTACAAATAAAAAATAGAAAAATTTTAAAAATAGAAAAAGCATATAAAATAAGAATATAAAGAAAGAAAACATTTTTGCACAGTTGTACAATGTTTTAAAAAATTTAAAAAGGTTTATAAAGTGAAAAAGTTATAGTAAACTAAGACTAATTTTTTATTTAAGAAAAGAAAAACATTTATTTTTATTTTTATTTTTATTTTTGAGATGGAGTCTCGCTCTGACACACAGGCTGGGGTGCAGTGGTGTGAGCTCAGCTCACTGCAGCCTCCTCCTCCCAGGTTCAAGAGATTCTCCTTCTCAGCTTCCCAAGTATTTGGGACTACCAGAGCCCGCCACTATGTCTGGCTAATTTTTGTATTTTTAGCAGAGATGCGGTTTCACCATATTGGTCAGGATGGTCTTGAACTCCTGACCTCAGGTAATCCACCCACCTTGGCCTCCCAAAGTGTTGGGATTACAGGTGTGAGTCACCATGCCCGACCAGAAAAACATTTTTATATAAATTTAGTGTAGTCTTAAGTATAGAATGATCATACAGTCCACAGGCATGTACAGCAGTATCCTAAGCCTTCAAATTTAGTCACTACTCACTTACTGACAGCCAGAGCAACTTCCAGCCCTTCAAGCTCCATTCATGGAAAGTGTCCTATACAAGTGTACCACTTTTTGTCCTTTATGCCTTATTTTTACTCCTTTTTAAGGTTTAGATATTTTTAGATACACAGATACCATTATGTTACAATTGCCTACATTATTCAGTAGAGTAACATGCTATACCTGTTTTTGAGCTAGGAACAATAGGGTATTCCATATAGCCCAGGTGTGTCCTGGTTGTACTGTCAAGGTTTGTGTAAATACACTCTATGATGCTCACCCAATAACAGAATTGCTTAATAGTGCATTTTTCACAACATATTCCCATCGTTAAGCAAAGCATACCTGTAAGTGGAAAGCAAAAAATTGAAGAAATACAACACTGTATATTATTTTAAGCTAAGTAAAATAAGTAAGGAGCATTTAATAAAATAATTTAAACTTCTCAGTTCTTCTCAGGAAAGTCATCTCTCAAAATTCCTATTCAGAAAGTCTATTTGTTGTTACCAAAATGGTTTTCAAAAAACAATATTTCATGTTGTCATGTGTAATCAAGTTCAATAAGCTTGGGTAATTTTTAATCAGAGGGAGAGAACCACTTAGGCTACTTTACTACCCACAAATAGTCTAATGGGGATCAATCACACCCAATTAAAACTCTAGGAATTATGAATTTTTAATAGGTTTATCATGAGATAATTCAACTGCTAAGTCGTCTTTAGGTTCTTGCTAAGGTGACTCGCTCAGACTGGAAACTAATCATCTTCATGACATCATTTTCAAAGCTGTGTGATGTTCTTCTTTGAAACGAGCACAAAAAAGCTTTCCATTTTGCACCATAATTAAATTTTCCATACGTTTATTTGAATCTTTCTAGCTTTACAGTGCTTGTGTGAGCCCATGTTTACATTAAATGGAATAGCTTTGGTGAAAATAATTAATGACTGTAAATAAACACCTGAGTGACTTTTTGCATGTTCCCTTCGATAGCTTAACCTGGCCCTTCTCCATGCCCCTCATTTAATCAATGGTTCATAGTAGAGCTTGCTGTTTATTTCACTACAAATGAAACTAAAATAGCAGAGGAGATGAGCGTTTTCACCTTTATCTCATAATGGTCAAGAGAAAAGACTTCAGCTTTAGGCCATCTAGTTTGGTGTTTTCTGGGTGAGCAGCATCAGCAACCTCCCCACACCTTCTTTTCCTCATCTGTGAAATCATAAGAGAATCTTGCTTGTATGTTCAAGGTAAGTGTTAAATGAGATATTACATAAGAAACAATTTAAACAATGCCCAGTGCATACGGCTCCTCAGTGTTCACCTTCTGACGTTGGTGTAAAGAAGACAAACCTTTTCTTCTGTGGCTGAAACACATGATTTACAAACACATGGGAACGATACTATCATTTTTACTCTCCCCCAGGGCAAATCGGTTCCTTATTCAGTGTGAGTACTTGTGAGTGTGCAGCGTGTACACCCTGTGTGTGTGTGTTTAGTGTGTGTGGTAAGCAGCGTGGTGGTGCATCTGTTGATTATTGGTTTTGGAATATTCTGAGAGGATGAACTAGAGGAGAGGAAGGTTCTAATCAGATTGTGTTTGGCAAGAGTATCTACTTCTATTTATTTTTAGATCCGATGAACATTTAAGAGCAACTTTTCACAGCCTTAAGAGGAACAGTCAAGGATCCCTGTTGGAAACATTTGGCAGAACCCCAACCATCAGCTTCATCTTCATTGAAATTTTATCTGTTTTGCTAATTTTATCCATGAATAACTATTTAGACATGACTTTCCCCCTAGCTTTTTTCACACTAGCAGTGGTATATATTTTTTGTAGTATAATTATGCTTGTATTATGAGTATAAATAAGTCATTAAAATATACAAACATAATGCATAATTAATTGATGTGATTACAGTAAGGAACAAGCAGGCAGAATACATATTTGTATATAAGGCTGTTCAAGCACGTAGGCACTGGAAACAGAGTTTAGCTGACAAAGAGAATAGCAAATCCACTTATCAGTACCTACAACCAGATACACCATGTGATTCATGAATAAGTTTCTCATTCTGATTCTATATGTATAAAAAATTAGCAGTTTTATAGATGCCTTCTAATTTTCACAAGTTTCAAAACGAGGTATGATGGTCCTGTGCTATCAAGCAATATATTTTATTATAGACTGAAATTATCAAATTCCAAAAAAGGAAATTTCTTAAAAATCTTATTCTAATGTTTTATATCATGTCAAAATAGCATTTGTTTTTCAAATAGATACATATGCAGTGTGGTTATAGCCCATGAGTAACTCTGCTCCATTTGTAAGCTAGCAAATGAATTTCTACATTCATTCTTTCATTCGTTCATGTATTCAGTTATCTACCAGGTGCTGTGTGGTGTGCCACATCTGTGTGTGTGTGCACATATGTGCATGCAAGTACCCACACATACATGTATGTGCACCCTCAGGAGGTGTCTTTGTAATGGTAAACATGGGTAATATGATATGTACTTATTTACCATTTACTTTTGTCTTGCACAAAGCCATGAAATAAGATGGACCGCTTAATATTTTAAATTCAAAAATACATTCTGTTTTGCAAGTACAAATAACTCTTTTTTAATAAGTCATTGGATTATGTATTTGAGTTTCCGAAACTCTGTTAACAGGACAGACACTTAGGTAAATGAGATATTTCTGTAGTTTCTCAAAGCTTGCAAGGTTGTGGGAAAGAGTCAAAGGCTTCCGTTTTTTTCACCTTATGTTACAGTGTCTTGAGTGGAACAGCTCCGTCTCTGAAGACAAGCACTTAAGTTTCTCATCCAAAATATTGAGTACTCAGGAGCCTTTCCAAGTTTTTGCTAAGGTACCCTGACTCATCCTCCTCTTCCTCTGGGAGAAGGACATTTCTTTACTGATAACAAAGTTGACTTATTTGAGGTTGCCTATTGGGGTGGCTAGAATAATGGCCTTATATATTGTGTCCCATTACTAGATATCTGCTGCTACCTGAACCCAAACGTCTCCTGCTTTTTTGTCAAGGCTCTGCCCACACTTGCTAAAATAATTCTTTGTATTCACTAAGGCACTGCTCTTGCCTGCTCCCAGAATGGGACATTCCATCTGTCTGTCTAGACTCCTTTCTATCTTTACTTCTAAGTGAATTTTAGATCATCTGTGCCACCCTGGAAGGTATTTCCTTCTTTCCACATTAGCTGAGGCCCTGATTTTTTGACAGTCATCATCATAAATTAGTTTTTTATGAAAAAACTTAGAAGTAATCAAAGATAAATGGTTATCATATACTGTTTACCCTTAGGATAAATTTACAGGAATGTGTTAAAGATTGGGCTACAGTGTTAGACTGCTAGGTCTTAGCTAGTACTACCACTCCCTAGCAGTATGACCTTGGAAAAATTACCTGAATGTGTTATATTTCAGTTTTCTTTCTGGAAAAGAGAGATGGACAATAATACTTACCTGATAGAATTAAATGTGCTTAACAGTAATTCTTAGTGTTATTATTTCCAGGAGTAATATCCAAAATATTGAACAATCGGTGTGGATAGGCATTTGCTTACTAGGTTGCCAGGGTCACTGCCAAGGGCACCAGCTCCTCCTTGGGATTTCATACCCGCTTGTTAGGAAGGACACTTGGAGGCTGAAATACAAAAGGTTGCAGTGAGATGGCAGGTCCCAGGATGAACCCAGAGCAGTGCCTGCCAACTTAGTGAGGATCATGGTTGAAGCTAGGTGAGCTTTCTTGGGTTTTTGAGGGGACAAAGAGCTGTGCACTGAAGACAATAGTTTGAGATAACTGAAATAGGTACCTACCAGTCAGAATGGACCCAGACTATAGTGCTGGCTCCTGGAGGCTCCTCACTACACCTTTAATTACTGGATTAAGAAGACATCTAAGGATGAGGTGGGGTTCAGAGTAGCAACTATTTATCAATCAGTATGACTATACCTGATTACTTGTGGTATATCAACCCTGATTATTTCCTAAGTTATATTTATTAAGGCCATCACCAAAATAGGCTTCGCATATCTAAGAGTGTGAAATTCAGACACATAAGTGAACAAGACTTAACTGCATATTAATTCTTAGAAATTTGTTACCTGGAATCTCAATCTTATTTGGATATCTACGTTTTGAATCTTTTTTCCAGTTAAGTAAAATAACAGTCCTACAATATTATATGTGATTAGATCATTTCTTTTCAAATATTAAGAAAGTGCATTTAATCTTGAAAACAATGATGAGATATCCAACTCAGCGAACACACACACTTGGTTGCATAGTAGCAGACTTACACAAACTCAGAATAAGCATTCATACATAACCTCTGGCAGTGATAAGAGATGATCTACAAACAAAAACTCTGAATGAAAATGCATTGTTTTCTGCTTGAATGCATTTGTGCTCTGGGATAACCAGAAATAATTATTGAAACAAGCCTCTTGTTAATAATAATTACACTTCATTCTATGAAAAACAAGAACAAACAGCAATTATCTATAATTTCTCTTTTGCAACACACTCTCATTATGCTAAGACTTCTTGTCTGTGTTTGATATTATTATGCTATATGTGTTGAAAAGACTGTATAGGTTTTTAAAAAGTATTTCAAACTATATTGAGCAATGCTTGATTGATATAATGCAAGCTTAAACAGTTCCTGTTTTAAGACAGAACAGCTTCTTTGGCCAGCATAAGTTGTTGAAGAAATAATGTTTTTTGGATTCCTTCAAAGAAAGCAGATTCAGTAACCAAAATAAATACACACTGTTTCTATACCAGCAAAAAATTGGATCAGGAAAAAAGAAGCAGAGATCAGCCTGGCAGTCATTACAAATAAATTTGTAAAAAATATATGAAAATGAGGAAGCATTTTCATTCTGATACATTTTTACGTTATGATATGATATCCTATCACTCCTACTTTGGATAGTTTTTACACTATATTAACTGATACTTATGTGGTTAATTTATACATAGTAATTTTGGATTTTTCCCAAATTTATTCCTGTGTGTTATTGCATTTATCTTGATAGATTATAAGCTCTTTGAGGGAAGGAGTAATTTAACCCTCTTTTTTTCAGTCCTCTGCTATATTATTCAAATTCATTGTTTGAATAACAGTTTAAATTTTTTATATCACAAGTGGCTGTTTTTCAAACACCTGGTTCAATAGGATGATGATTTTACCATGATGAGCACTATTTTACTCATCTATAAAAGAGATGATAATACCCAATTCTCATGTTTTCTGAGAGGCTTGAACACAATCATGCTTGCAAAGCATTTATCCGTGTCTGGCACAAAATGAAGTTCTCAATACATGCCAATAACTGTTCATTTATTAGCATAACTACAGAGTTGAACCTAAGTCATATTCCCTAATTTCATTTTTCTAAAAGGCCAAATCAAATTAATTCTACTTGATCCAAATGAAGGCTAATAGGACTCAATAAAGCCTCTTAAACAAGCTTAGTTGCCTAAGTAACACTATATAAACATAGTCCCAGTATGAGAGTGACTTCAGATTTGAGCAAATAGAACTAAAATGTACTACTGGAAATATGAGTCAGAGTAGCCATATTCTTGAAGAATTATTTAAGTTGTTGGCTTTTTTACATGGTGCACACAATGCCAATATTAAGACTTCATATTTATCAAAGTAAGAAAGTTGAATATTCCAGTTATGAATGGATCATATTTGTTCCCTCCCTGGAATTTGGTTCCCAGAGAAGTTTTCCAACTTATCTACTGGCTGTCTCTAAAAAATAGCGAGAATTTAGATGTCTCTATATGTTTTTATAGAGTTTAAATGTTCAGAACATGTCTGTTTTAAACATTTAAAAATATTACTCCCATCTAACTGTAATTGTGTATCCTTTGATCAACATCTCCTCATTCTCCTTACCCTCTACCCACCCCAGCCTCTGGTACCTACTATTCCACTCTCTACTTCTATGAGATCAACTTTTTCAGATTCCATGTGAGTGAGATCATGTGGTATTTGTCTTTCTGTGTCTGGTTTATCTCACTTAACATAGTATCCTCCAGGTTTATAGAGATTGTTGCAAATGACAGGATTCTGTTCTTCTTTATGGCTGAACAGTATTCCATTTTGTATGTATGCCACATTTTCTTCATTCATTGACAGACACTTAGGTTGATTCTACGTCTTGGCTATTGTGAATAGTGCTGCTATAAAAATGGGGGTGCAGATATCTCTTCAACACGCTGATTTTATTTCCTTTGGATATATGCCAAGTGGTAGGATTACTGGATTATAGGGTAATGCTATTTTTAATTTTTTGGGAAACTTCATGCCATTTGACGTAAAGGCTATGCTAATTTACATTCCCACCAACAGTGTATAAAGGTTCCCTTTTTTCACAATCTCATCAGCCCTTGTTCTCCTATGTCATTTTGATAATGACCATTCTAACTGGAGTAAGGTGATATGTCATTGTAATATCGATTTGCATTTCCCTCGTGACTATTGATGTTGAACTTTTTTTGATACACCTATTGGCCATTTGTACATCTTCTTTTGAGAAATGTCTATTCAGGTCTTTTGCCCATCTTTTTATCAGGTTGAATTTTTCTTGTTATTGAGATGTTTGAATTTCTTACATATTTTGGATATTAACTTCTTATCAGATGTATAGTTTGCAAGTATTTTTTCCCATTCTGTGAGTTGTCTCTTCCTTTTGTCGATTGTTGCCTTTGCCATGCAGAAAATTTTTAGCTTCATGTAATAACATTTATCTATTTTTGCTTTTGTTGCCTGTGTTTTTGACGTCCTATCCAGAAAATCCTTGCCCAAACCAATGTTATGAAGATTTCTCCTGTGTTTTCTTTTGGCAGTTTCAAGTTTGTAATCCATTTTGAGTTGTTTTCTTGTATATTATGAGAGATAAAATTCTAATTTTGTTCTTCTGCATGTGGATGTCCAGTTTTTCCAGTACCATTTTTCTGAAGAGATTGTCATTTGCACATTCTGTTCTCGTCATCTTTGTCAAAAATCGGTTGGTTGTAAATGCTTAGATTTATTTCTGGGCTCTCTATCCTGTTTCATTGGTCTATGCATTGCCATTGATGCCACTACCATGCTGTTTTGGTTACTATAGCTTTGTAGTATATTTTGAAGTCAGGTAAGGTGCCTCCAACTTGGTTCTTTTTGCTCAGGATAACTTTGACTATTCTTGGTCTTTTGTGGCTTTATATGAATTTTAGGTTTTTTTTTTATACTTCTGTGAAGAATATCATTTGTCTTTTGATAGAAATTGCACTGAATATGTAGATTGCTTAGGATAATAGAGATATTTTAACAATATCATTTCTTCCAATCCATGAATACAGAATTATCTTTATATTTATTTTTGTCTTCTTCAATTTCTTTCATCAATGTTTTATATTTTTTATTTTAGAGATCTTTAACCTCCTTGATTAAGTTTATTCCAGTTATTGTATTTTCTGTAGCTATTGTAAATGAGATGGATTTCTTGATTTCTTTTTCAGATAGTTTTTTGTTAGTGCATAGAAATGCTACCAGTTTTTTTATGTTGACTTTGTATCCTGCAACTTTACTAAATTTATGTATTAGTTCTAATAGTTTTTGGTGGACTCTTTTGGTGGAATGTTCGGCATATATATATATATATACACACACACACACACACGTGTATATATACACACGTATATATACATATGCGTGTGTGTATATATATACATAGATACACATATGTGTGTGTATATATATAATAGTTCTTGGTGGACTCTTTTGGTGGAATGTTTGGCATATATACATATATATGTGTGTGTATATATATACGTATATGTATATACATGTGTTTGTGTGTGTGTGTATATATATATATGCATGTCATTTGCACACAGAGACAATTTAATGCCTTTGTTTCCAATGTGGATTCATTTATTTCTTTCTCTTGACCAATTGCTCTACGTAGAACTTCCAGTGATTCAATAGAAGTGGTGAAAATAGGCATCCTTGTCTTGCCCCACATCTTAGAAGAAAATTTTTCAACTTTTCTGTGTTCAGTATGATGTTGGCTGTGCGTCTGTCATATATAGTCTTTACTCTGTTGGACTACATTATTTCCATACCTAAGTTGTTGAGAGGTTTTTTTTCTTTTTTACTGAAATGATGTTGAAGTTTGCCAAATGCTTTTTCTTCATCTATTGAAATGATCATATGATTTTGTCTTTTATCCTGTTAATGTAAATTATCATATTTATTGATTTGCATATGTTGAGACATCCTTTCATCCTTGGGATGAATCCCACGTGATTATGGTGAATGATAATTTTAATATGCTGTTGGATTTGGTGTGCTAGTATTTGGTTGAAGATTTTTACATCTTTGTTCATCAGAGATATTGATCTGTAGTTTTCTTGTTGTTGTTGTTTTGTGTGCTTTTGTCTGGTTTTGGTATCAGTGTAATGCTGAGCCTGTAGAAGGAATTTGACAGTGTTCCCTGCTCTTCAATTTTTTTGGAATAGTTCAAAAAGATTTAGCATTAGTTCTTTAAATGTTTAGTATAATTCAGCAATAAATTCATCAGGTTTTGGCATTCTTTGATGGGAGACTTTTTATTACTGATTCAATGTTTCTATCATTATTTGTTCAGATTTTCTATTTATTCATAGTTCAATCTTGGTAGGTTGTATGTGTCCAGGAATTAATCTATTTTTCTAGGTAATTCAAATTTTGATGTAGAATTTTTCATAGTAGCCTCATATGATCCTTTTTTTTCCTAATGTATCAGTTGTAATGTTTCCTTTTTCATCTCTGATTTTACTTATTTGAGACATTTCTTTTTCTCTTAGTCTATCTACAGGTTTGTCAATTGTATCTTTTCAGAAAACCAGCTCTTTGTTTTCTTAATCTTTTGTATTGTTTAATATCTATTTCATTTATTTCCATTCTAGTCTTTATTTAGTTTTTCCTTTACTAATTTTGGGTATAGTTTGTTCCTATTTTTCTAATTCCCTGAGGTGCAACATTAGGTTGCTTATTTGAAATCTTTCTTCTTTTTGATGCAGATATTTATTGATATAGATTTCCCATCTTAATATTGCTTTGCTTGTATTCCATAGGTTTTAATATATTATGTTTCCATTTTCATTTAGCTAAATACATTTTTTAATTTTCCTTTTAATATCTTCATTAATGCATTTGCTACTCAGGAGCATGTTGCTTAATTTCCGTGTAATTATAAAGTTTTCAAAGTTCTCCTATTATTGATTTCTAGTTTTATACCATTGTGATTAGGAAAGACTCTTGATATGATTTCTATCTTCTTATATTTGTTAAGACTTGTTTTATGGCCTAGCAAGTGATCTATCCTGGAGAATATTTCATGGACAGTTAGTTGAGAATGTGTATTCTGTGGCTGTTGGATAGAATATTCTGTAAGTGTCTGTAAGGTATTTTTGGACTAGAGTATAGTTTAAGTGCCATGTATCCTTGATTTTCTGTCTGTATAATCTGTCCACTGGTGAAAATGTGGTGTTATATCTGCTAGTATTACAGGTTCAACATCTCAAATTCAAAAATCTGAAACCTGAAATGCTCCAATATCTGAAACTTTTTGAGCACCAACATGACACTCTAAGAAAATGCTCATTGGATCATTTAAGACTTTAAATTTTCATATTTGGGATGCTAAAATAGTATAATGCAAATATTTATAAATCTGAAAAAAATCTAAAATCTGCAATATTTCTGGTCCCAAGCATTTCAGATTAAGGGCTATTCAACCTGTATTTTATCACAGTCTCTCTCTGTCTTCAGATCTATTAATATTTGCCTAATATATTTAGGTGCTCCAGTGTTGAGTGCATATATACTTATAACTATTACGTCCTCATACTAAATTGACCACTTTATTATTATATGATGAACTTTTTGGCCTCCTTATAGGGTTTTTTATTTAAAATTAATTTTATCTGATATAATAATAGCTACTCCTGCTCTCCTTTGATTTCCATTTGCATGAAATATCTTTTTCCATCCCTTCACTCTCAGTCTATGTGTTCTTATAGGTGAAGTGAGTCCCTTGTAGGCTGCGCATAGTTCAGTCTTGACTTAATTTTTTCCTTGTCTTTTCATCCATTCTTGTCTTTTGATTAGAGAATTTAATCCATTTACATTTAAGACCATTGCTGACAGGTAAGGACTTACTACTGCCATTTTATTAATTGTTTTCTATTTGTTTTATTGATTTTTTCTTTTATTTCTCTCTTACTGTCTTCCTTTGCAGTTAAATATTTTCATCTACTAGTATGTTTTAATTCATAACTTTTTACTTTTTGTATTTATTATAAATTTGTGCTTTGCTACCATGAGGCTTACAAAAAGCTTCTTATGGTTATAACAGGTTAATGACAGTTAACTTTGATCACAAAAGAAAAATCAAACTGTACACTTTTATTCCAATTCCCCCAACCTCTTTAATTTTCGATACCTCAATTTAAATCTTTTTATCTTGCCTATCATTGACAAATCATTGTATTTATATTATTTTTAAGAATTTTGGCTTTAAACCTTTATATTAAAGATGTAAGTAACTTACACATCACAATAACAATATTATTCTGAATTTGTACTTCCTTTTACCAGTGAGTTTTACAATTTCAGATGTTTTTGTGTTTCTTCCTAGCATACTTTACTTTCAGCTTATAGAACTCCCTTTGGCATTTTTTTGTAAGGCAGGTCTGGTGGTGATAAATTCCCTTAGCTGTTTGAGAAAATCTTTATTGTTCCTTTATTTCTGAAGAATAGTTTTTCTGAGTATAAATTTTTGGTTGTCAGGCTTATTTTTTTCTTCAGGACATTCAATATATCATTTCATTTACTCATAGCCTGTAAGATTTTTGCTGATAAGTCTGCTGCTGGATGTACTGGACCTCACTTATTTATTGTTTGCTTCTTTTTTCTAGCTGCTTTTAGGATCCCCTCTTTCTCTTTGATCCTTCACAATTTGATTATACTATGTCTTGGGGTAATCTTATTTGGACTGGATCTGGATATGTATATCTCTCTCCATGTGTGGAATGTTTTCTGCTATTATTTAAATATTCTTTCTACTACTTTGTCTTTCTCTATTCCTTCTTTAAAACTAATACTTGAAAATGTGTTTTTTAAATGCTATGCCATAAGTCACATAAGCTTTCTTCATTTATTTTTACTATTTTGTTTGTCTTCTGTCCTTATATTTTTACACAACCTACCTCCAAGTTCACACATCCTTTCTTCAGTTTAATTAGTTCTGCTGTTGATGGTGTCTATTGCACTTTTCATTTCATTTATTGTATTTTCAACTACAAGATTTCAGTTTATTTTTTTATTTTTTTCTTTCTGTTAAATTTCTTTCATACATTTCTGAATTGTTTCTCTGAATTTTACTGAATTTTGCTGAGCTTCCTTAAAAAAGATATTTTAATTTTTTTGTCTAACTCTTTAGGGTACTCATGCGTGTCTCATTTATTTTGCTTGTTTAATTATATCTTGTTTTCCTGAATGTTCTTGTTCCTTGTGGTCAAACATCAGTGTCTGCACATTGAAGAAATAGGTACTTATGCCAGATTTTGTAGTCTGGTTTTATCTTGGAATATTACTTAATAGTAAGTCCGTTGCAGTGAATGCTTCAGCCATTTCAGTGGCCACCTACACCTAGCAATACAACCAGCAGTTCTGCCAATTCGACCAGCGTGCTGCCATCAAGATTCATGCTGGTTCCTGTGAGCTTTATTCCCATTCTTTGTTTCTCACTGAGCCCAGGTGATCTAGGGTTGCTGTCACTTCCATGATTACAGGGGTATGTGATAGAAGTGAGCTTCCTGCAAAGGATCCCAAAATGATAGGGAAGCTGGGTGTCTATCTCTGATTCCTTCTCCACTGTAGAAACCACAGGTTCAGGGGATTTTTCTGCGTGTAGCACTGTGCCAGCTTTGGAAAGCAGGGTTACAGTCATGGGGAACACGTTATCTAAGCATTTGATGAAAGCTTTTTCTTGCTTCTGAGGTCTGAGGGGGTGTCTTAGCCTCATTCATTCATGAATGCTGGGATATTCAAGGTAGTAACCCTGCCAGTGGGTAGTTGCAAGTTGGATTTCTGTGTTGTGGGGAGTGAAGCTAGGGAACTCCCATTCTGACATCTTGCTGACATAATTCCTCTGATCAAACTGATTTTCAATATTATTATATGCTAATCACTTCAAAGATATAGTTCTTTCTAAAATGAAGCCAAGTAATTCATTTAGTAATCTATTCAATTTATGAAAAGCAAAATAATCTTTTCAATTATTTATGTAGAAAACTTTTTTTAAAGTAAAATAAAACTTTGAGTTAAGAGAATATCCTGTGGTGTTAATTCTTGCTTCTCAGTGAAGTTAAGGCTATGGCAGAATTTCTTATAATTCCCAAAAAGGTAATATCATTCTAAGGATACTTTAAAATACATCTATTTAGAATATAAACTTAAATGCCCCAAAATAGCTAGAAATGGTTCAGTTATAGTAAAACCTTATTAACACAAATATTTTATTGGGAATTGTCCTATATCTCAGGACGCATTAAAGAAAATGCAAATATTGTTCTTTCAAACATAACTAGCAGGTCAAAATAAAAATTAGTCTGCTTAAATGAGAATTTGAATGCCACATGCATTCAAATAGTTGTGATAAATTACCTTAGATAAGTTCAAATAGATTATCTGCAACCTATTTATGGATCATTAGGCAAAATTTCCTTCATCATTAAGGATATACTATAATCAACTCTCATTTTCAGATATCCTGAATTTATAGAAATGATATGTAAGCTCTTGTCAATTTAGGGTTTAGTGTTCTGTGTTACAGAAAACCCAAAAACTTCACCAAAGTTGACCTGTTCTCTGAGAAACACTAGTTTTATGAATTTAATACTTTTTTAAAGCACAAGAATAAAAATAATTAACCAGAAAACCAGTATGTGTATATGATCAAGCATAGCTGGTTTGTGTTGAAATAAGTCCAAAGTGCTGAAATTTGATTGATTTTTTTTTTCTGTCTTATAGCATGGTCCACAAAGAGGGCTTGGGAAATGTTTTGTGTAAAGGATATGAACAGACAACAGTTATGTTTGTTGATAAGCAGCCAACAAACATATGAAAAAAATGCTCAACATCACTAATTGTCAGAGAAATGCAAACTAAAACCAGGACATACCATCTAACAATAGAATGACTACTATTAAAAAAGTCAATAAACAACTGATGTTGGTGAGGATGCAGAGAAAAGGGAATGGTTATACACTCACTCTTGGTGGGAATGCAAATTAGTACAACCTGTATGATAAACACTATGGCAATTTCTCAGAGAATTAAAAGTAGAACCTACCCTTCAATTGTACAATCCCACTACTGGATATCTATGCAAAGGAAAAGAAATAATTTTATCAAAAAATCACCTGCACTCGTATGTTTATCACAGCACTAATCACAGTAGCAAAGTCATGGAATCAACCTGTGCGTCAACATTCCATGGAATACTACTACTCAGCCATAAAAAAGAATAAAATCCTGTCTTTTACAGCAACACGAATGGAACTGGAAGCCATTATCCTTGGTGAAATGACCCAGAAACAAAAGTCAAAAACCACGTGTTCTAACTTTTATAAGTAGGAGTCAAACAGTGGGTACACATGGACATACAGAGTGGGATAATAGTTATTGGGGATCCCAAAAGGTAAAGGGTGGGAGAGGAGTGAGGTGTAAAATACCACCTATTTGGTACAATGTACACTATCCAGTGATGGTTACACCAAAATCCCAGACTTTACTACTGCACAGTTGTGTTTCTATCCATGTAACACAACTGCATTTGTATCCCTAGAGCCATAAAACAAAATTAGTTAAATGAAATGCTTATAATGTACCTGTGATTTGAAAAAAAATTATAGGCATATCCTGCAAACATTTAAATTTTTACAAAATATTTTCAAAGTTTGGAAACAGATAATTTGCTCTCTTTAGAAACTTTATAACATCACAAGATAAAGAAAATATTTGATGAGTTGAGAAGGTGAAGATGAAGACAAATGAGTTTTCTTTTTAAATAAAGAGTAACTATGCTTAAAGAAGAAACACAACTGAGTTTGTAAACTATCATGCTAGCAGTCCTAATTATTGAGTGTGTCTGGGACATTAAGACTTCTGTGCTAATAAATGCAAATTAAAGCCAGATGTAGAGATAGACAGATAGATGATGTAGACATAGCTATATATATAGATATAAGCAATTCTCTTGTCTCAGCCTCCCAAATAGCTGGGATTACAGGTTTGTGCCACCAAACCTGGCTAATTTTTGTTTTGTGTTTTTTGTTTGTTTGTTTGTTTTGGTAGCGACAGGGTTTCACCATGTTGGTTAGACTGGTCTTGAACTCCTGACCTCAGGTGATCAGCCCACCTCGGCCTCCCAAAGGGGGCACTGTTTTTAAAGATAGCATAGAGTTCTGCTGCATTTAAGCAATTCCAGGCAGAAGTGCATTTGTCTCAAGGGAAAGAAAGAGAGGGAGAAATAAAGAAGAAGTAGTAAAGGAAAGGAAGGGAGGGAGGGAGGGAGGGAAGGAGGGAAGAAGGATGGGAGAGAGGGAGGAAGGGAAAGAGAAAGAGAGGAAAGAAGGGAGGGAGGGAGGAAAAGAAAGAAAAGAAAGGAAAGAAAGGAAAGGAAAGAAAGGAAAGAAAGAAAGGAAGATAGATGACCCAAATCAAACCAACCCAAGGACCTGAGGATTTCTGTTTTGGCTTTTAGTTATATTCTCAGCTGTGTTTTCTGTCCCATAGCTTAAGCTGTCAAAGTAAATCTTGACAATTTGAAAAATAGAGGGCAATGTTGAATCTGGAGATGTTTAAGAATGTTGTGAAGTTAACTTCCAATACATTTTGTTAAATTGGAAGAAAACTTTAATATAAATTGGAGTTACATATCTAGTTCTGAGTCATGATTTTATAAAAACTATTCATCTGGGAAATTATTTTATAAATTGGGAAAAGATGTATTCAGTCCAATTAATAGTCCTGCTAATGACATGTATTGTAAACCTCGAATATTTTCTCTGAGTAAAATGACTGAGAAATTTTATAAAAAGGATTTGCGAAATGATATTTGCTAGGATCCTGTCCATTTTTCCTTTTTTTCTTGATCACAACTCAGCCCATTATTTGCTACCCAGCCATAATGAAACCTGGATAAGGCAGCCCCGTGTGCAATAACAGTAACAACAATAATATATAAACATTAATTAAGCACTGTTCAATTCTTTACATAAATTATACCAATGACCAACTCCCCTCAATAAGTATATGAAAAAAGTTAATATAGTTGTCTTTATTTTAAAACTAGATATTAAATAACCTTCTTACTAAGGTCATACAAATAACAGAGGAAGGATTTGATTTCAAACCCAGGCAGAATGACTGCAGAGTCTATAATCTTAACCGGTACATCATCTCTGTCTGATAGGGAGGTAGAATGCTGGTCTACTCACTGAAGATGGCTTTATACTTCCTTTGAAATTCATAGAGTGACCTGTTAGTCAAGTGTCAAGATTAGCCTCTCTTCATGATCCAGCTTCATGTAACACATGCTACTCAGATACCTATTTAAAAATAGTTAACGATAAAGGCACATATATATAAGCATATATATGTATATTGGCATACATCTATACATTTATGAATGTGTTAATCAGTAAATGCATAATATATACATACACTATATATTATTTATATCTTTATCTCAAATACAAAGGGCTTATATCCTGCTCATTTAATGTGCGTTTTTTTAACTGCAAAGTAGTTATGTTTTTACTCTACTTTAAAGATTTTTTAAAAATAAGGAAAGCACAGAGAGAATGGGCCCACCTATTTTTCAAAGCTACATAGGCAAATGATTGACTTTCCATTAAAAAGTAACACACCCACACATAAATACTAAAACTAGCGTCTCTCAGAATGTTTTCAAGTTTTTATAACCAGAAGATATTGCTTTGACACTTCTTTCAAGATTACGGGTAATATTAGCCACAGGGGAAGAAGAGGCTTTACATAAGACATACGACCCTGTGAAGTGAGATAGGTATTATTTCACTTACGTACTTTTCAGTAATTCTAGCATGTCACAAATTGTTTATAGGTGTGCATATACTAACAACTACCTGTTTTGTAATTATTTTCCCAAAAGATTAACCTATCATCCAGCCTTATTTGTATTTGTCCTTAATCCTTCCCCAGGATACAGATTATTAGGATGTGTTTATTTCAAATATTTAAAATTCACTTTAAGTGTGATAATATAATGTACTGACAGGCCAGCTAGACTGAAACCATCATTTAAGGTTTCCATGCAATTGTAAAACTAAATATCTTATTATCGATTCAAAAAAAGAAACATTTGAAATTCCTGAGATGAGATTCCACGTCATGTCATCACCTCTTGATATTAAATGGAAGGATTTTGCCCCAACTACTGTCATACTGTATCACATTAGCTTCTAGCCTTAGAATCTGGGAGAAAGTAAGTGTGTGGAGGTTTCTCTTTTAGAAGACAGAGTCTAAATCTTCTAATCCTTTACTCCACAAAGATGTTTTCTTTAGACTCTTATTAATAAAAACACCTACTAATTGACATAGCCGATACCACTTCTCTTTCCAGTTACAAAAAATAAGTGCATACACACAGTTATGATTCCAGTCCTCATGTATCTTCTTTTTATCTTGTCCTGATATCTATCAATCAGAACACCTCCCACTCAAATTTGTGTTGATTGCTTCACTTTCCATTGTTGATACTCAGTTTTAATGCAAAGGGAAAAGAATTTCACTTTTAAATCAGTATTTTCATAAACACAAGTTTATATTTTTAAAATTCATTTTCTTAGCCTAAACACTTTTCCATTTTGAAATAAATAAGCAAACAAATTGCCACAATGGCCTGGTAAATATTTGGGAATTAAGGATCTTCTTATTTTGTAATTCTATGAATTTCTTGTAAAGATGGAGACATTTGAAGCTTATTTTAGAATGTACAGTAGTGGGCTTATGCACAAGAAAATATTTTTCACAACAGCAATTATCCTGCCACTAATTTGCTTTTAGAGCTTTATGCCTTTCAGCTAACAACCTACATTTGTTTAATCTAAATTAAACTACTCTCTCAAAATTAACTTGTTCTGCTGGCAAATGAAAAATGTTTTCCCTTTGGATTTGTACATAAATGAATTAAAATGCAGGATGCTTTGAATCCCTAAAGAGAGAAACACTTAAGTTTTCATTCAGAAGCAGACAGCCGAAGTACACAAGAATGTCCACTCATCTATGTATGTCCTAGAGTAAGAAGTCCTTATTACTTGGTGGTCTACTGATATTAAAAAGGAGAGATGTAAGTTGTACTGGCCAACACTTATTTTATTGCATTGATTTTAACTTGCATATTTGATTTAGTTCTTTATAAGGCATAATTTTACTATTGTCAAAATGTCGCTAGCTGTTAAAGGGAACGGGGAAGAGCAATAAGATCACAATTATGAGTGCTTAATAGCATTTATCCAAACTAGAAAGTTATAGAACTATTCAGTTGCTTTGGAACTAAGACTATAACCTCTAGAATTACATGGATAAATATTCGTTACAGACCTATCATTTGGCATCAGCTGATATATACAACTCTCCCTGTGACTCTTTAATTAAGACATCTTTATACCTCTAAATTTTAGCTCAGAAAGGTTACAAAGTTGGTGTCATATAAATGAAACTTGAGCAAATAAATTATTTAATTAGCCTATCTGTAAATTTTGTAGAACTTAATAAAGTCACACACTGATTTTGATTTTTTTTTTTTTGCTCTTTAATTGGTTATCTATGTAAGTTTTATATAACCCCCAGACATACTTAAATAAATGATGGTAAAAGAATGCTGATGAGCTTGTCTATGACTTACTGCTGATTTTTTTTCCATTTTCATGCAAAACCAACCAGAACAACCAACAGAACTACTAGATGAAATACCAATAACATCTCCAAAACTATTTTAGAGAATTTAATGACATTATTTTCATATTCATTTGAAATCAAAAAAGCAGATAACCATAGCAAACTATATATTGTTGACATTACATTAAATATAGAAATCAGTGTCACAAGATTGATATCTTGACAATATTAAATTTGACTATCCAGGAATATGCATGCTTCCTAATTTCTTAATTTTGTTCTAATATCCTTTAGTTACACTTTGTGGTTACCTCCACATAGGCCTTTGTTACTTCTTAATTTTATCAAAAATATTTTATCTAATTTTTTGCTATTGTTGATAGTTTTTATTGTATTTTCTATTGTGTCATTGCTCGTATGTAAGAAAGTAAATGATTTGGGTACTTTTGATAGCCAGGTATCTTACTGAACTTTTCACCAGGTGGTTCCTCTGTATATTTTAGGTGTTGAATAACATGTGCAAGTAAAACTTTTATTCCCTTACTTCAAAGAGTGATGTTTTTCTCCTTGATTCTTGTCATATGGACTAGAAATTTTGAAATATTTTTAAATAGTAAAGATGAAAGGGAAGGTTCTTCCCAATTCCTTGACTTTAATGAAATTGCTTCGCATGTTTCACTGTTAGGTATGGCATTGGAAGTGAGTTGGGTTAGATATTCTTTGTTATGATTAGGATGTATGAGTCCTCAGTATTTTTTTAAAGAAGGATTTTATTAAATACTCTCAAAATCAACTCAAATCATCAGGCAAAATGTTCCCCATATTTTAATACTGTGATTCATTTTTTTAAGTCCTGAAATTAAATAGACTTTCATTTGAAATTCTTCTTGGAGTTTGCACTAAATATATTCTCCTTTTAATACACTGGTAAATTCAATATGCTAAACTTTATTTTACATTTTGCTTCCATGTTTGTAATTGTTGTTGGTCTGGAGTCTTCTGATTTTGTTCTCCCTCAGATTTTCTTACCTGTATTATGCTCAGTGTATAAAACAGATTGGGAACTAACTTTCTTTGTTTTCCTTTATGCTCCACAGGGCCTATACGTATAAAAGACTTTTTTTAATAAACTTGAAAGAACTAGGCTATCAAACTATCTGTACCTGAGGATATTGTAGGAGACAATTCTCAGACTACTTTTTTTTCCTTTCAATTTCTTATCTGTTTATTGGTCTATTCAATTTTCTGCTTCTTGAATATGTTTTAGGTTTTTTTGTTGTTTGGGATTTTCATATTTTTCAGGCTCCCATTTTTCCTAGCCATTCTCAGTTAAGAAATGTATTTTGCCTCTGATAGCATTTTCTCTTCTGTCTCTTCTTTCTCTTCCTGTTTCCTCTCTCATCATAGAACACTGATGTTGCAATTACCAATTCTTCATCACCACCACTATCAGCAGCAACTAACTTTGGGATCTCTGCCAGCTACCAAAAGGAAATGTTTCAAATCTATAAATCACAAATATGTAGGCTTATCACATGTACATAAGATGCTTCCTAAAAAAGTTCTTAATTTTGTCAACACTTGAAGATTTTTTTACATATTTGTAAACATCTGGTTATTAAAAATATTTTAATTGATTGAATATTGATCATTAAAGGTAGATGTTCCACATAGACAAAGTCATTGATGTATTCCATGCTGGTAACTAAGAATTCCAGATACAATTGGGAATTACTATGCAGTAATTAAAATGATTGAAATAATTATCGCTTAAGGGAAATCAAGCTATTTCTTTTTAAATATATAAAAAGATAATTCCAGTAGAATTTCTCCTAGATTGTTTCATAAAATATCTAAAGTTGCACTAAATTATTTTGTTAAAGGAGGTTAAGATTTCTTTCTTTGAAAGTTTTTTTCTTCTTTCATATGCCATGCACTGTTTTAGGTGCTGAGAATAATAAAATATTTTATAAAGCAAAGAAGCCAAAAAAAAAAGGAAGAAAAACAACAAACACATAAAATAAATGTCAAGCAAAGTAGTGTAAGGTGATGCAGTAGTCGGGTGAAGAGGGTTCTTGTTTTTAGTAGGGTGTTCGAATGTGCCTTTTCTAACAAAGAGACATTTGAGGAGAGCCCTAGTAGATGAAAGGCAGGAAGTCATGTTTGAAGGAGGCCAGTTTCTAGGCAGAACTTAGAAGCAAGCAAAAGACCTCAATTTAGGAAAACATCCGGCATGCTTGAGTTACAGCATGAAGGGAGATGAGTGTGGCTGGAGCCAAGTGAGTGAGAGTGTAGACTCAGAGAGATACTTGGAGCACAAAGCAGACCATGCTGGGCCTTTTTGCCCGTGGCAAAGCCTTGGGGTTTAAATATGAGTGTTATGAGAAGTGTTGAGTGGATTTAACATCATACCAGAGTGTAAAACTATAATCACGTGCATGCATATAGAAGAATCATCTACCTCCAGATATTTCTCATGTTGATCCAAATAGAAATGAAAATATTCCTTGCTTTCTCTAGAGCTAATCATAAAAGGTGATCATCATCTGCCAAGGAGAGTGGAAAAGTGTGACATAATTCTTCAAATCAGATGAACTCATAGGGTATTTCCTACTTGGAAATCTTATGATTCTGAGTCTGTGGGATGTACACTACACATTAACAAGATTTATCTTCCAGATTCTTATGTTTCTTGGGAAGTAGAAAGTAATACAACATGATGTATTGGCATAAAGAAAAGGACATTAGGCTTAGATTCTGGAGACTTTAGTTCTAATTCACACTGTGCTTCCCATTAACTGTGGGACATTGGGGACATTGTGTGTGACTCTTGTTTAATATTCTATGCTGTGGCATCTAAACAAAAAAATTTTAAGTGGGTGAACTTTAGGATTTTCAGTGTTACCAAAATTCTATTATTCAATAAAATGCTTATCCACATTCACCTCTGCTCATTTCTTTTTCCTTTTTTTCTCACAGAATTTGTGTCTTCTGCTTGTCATGCTTGTAAACTTCAGAGGAAGTTGACTTCTAAGAAAGATATTACTTAAAAAATAGCTAGCAATTAATACTACTTATTTTCATACTTCAGACCTATCAAAAATACTTCATCCTCATCTCCACATAAAAATAACTCCATGTCATAGTATAACAGATGTTGCTACTAGTTTTAATAGAGGGGCAATTTAAAGTATCAGTGTTAAAGAATTTGTTCAGCATCACATAACTAGGCCTATTAAGTACATAATAAATCCTAGGGATTATATAAGCTTTTTCATTAAGGCCAAACTCTGGCTGAAGTAGAATAAAAATATCATTCAACTCTAAACAGTCTTCCCTAGGCCATCTGACCAAGGATGTAAGTAGGGGAAGGCCTGGATCATTTATGTTTTATCTAATTGCTATTTAGGAAGCATGATAGAATGAGGCCAGAGAAGGATATTCCTTAGATTCCCTTATCTTATAAAATAATGGTTATCTCCATTGATCGATCATATTCCATTATATTTCTTCTGCAGATTAATTTGCCTTTTCCATCAGAACATTTTTTGCTCTAGGCTTCTTCCCTTCCAATCAAATATTTTGGCCAGAGAAAACAACACGTGACTTGGGTGCAGAAGTAAGTTGTGGGTCTTAAGTACTTAACTCTTAATTATGGCTTCATTGTGCAACTTGTGTAATCTATAGTTTCTGGTGGTTTGTCACTTCCCCAAACATGGTATTCTTATTGTTTCCTATCTTGAGCAGTTTTCTTATTCTCCCTCAGTGTGGTCGTTAGAGCGTTGTTTTGTCTGATAAAACAAAATCATTCAAGAGCAGATGAAGCTGTAATTACAATCAGAGTTCATACTTGCGGGAGATGAAATAAAAATTAAAAGTACTAACTCTGTGACATTTTGATTATTTGGAAATTCTCCCAGACTGACAGATGACTGTAGGGCACACGGATAAATTTAAATGTAAGACAAGAGGCTCCTTGTAAATCAAACAAAATTGTCTCAGACTAGGTTTTACATATATTTGCCAGTTCTCTGATTCTTGTGGAATTCTAGGTTTTTGATTAAGAAGTTAGTTATGAATAATGGACATTTTTCAAATTATTGGTAAAATGAAAAAATGTGTGTTTTACAAATGAACAAAAAGAATGTAGTCTGTTTTCTAAGGAAAAGGAGTGGTAAAATTTTCCACCTTTAAAAAAAATTATATGTTCTTTTTTTTTATATGGTAAATCTAATAACAGAATTCTACTTTTGCTAGACAGGTGGCTCTTCAATTAAGACACCATTGTGTTGAGCAATAAATCAGTATTCATGTAGTCATATTCACTTTGTTCAAGTCCTCCAATTCACACAGCGGGATCTTCACACATTTTTCAAACAGAAGTGATACAGCTACCAGTTAAATAACTGCAAGAAACAAAAAGAGTATCCAAACGTTTTAGAAAATAACACCAGACATTCTGTGCAAATCGTCTTTCCACCCCTCTCTTCCTTAACTCAGCATTTAGTGAGTGAGTGATTACATTGTGGGGGAGAAAGGACCAGGAAATGTAAAAGCTTCTACCACTTTTTGGATGCTTTATAAGAGAATGGGGTAGTTGTAATAACCTTCCATTGATTCAGTGTCTTCTTTTCTAAAATGGTAAATTATTTCTTGTTTAGTGGTGGAAAAGAATGAAGTGATAATTTGGAAGACAAATTTAAATGTTTAATTGTGTTATATAACTATAAAGTGGAAGCGTCAACTTCCAGTCAATACTAGTTCTATTCTTCTTTAAGGCTTTTTGCAACATTTCTGTTACATAACAAAACATACAACCATAGTAATAGTTTTGGCTAGTTAATTGTTCCTATTTTAAATTATATGATTTATTGAAAAGAGTATCTATTGAGAAATAAGGTTTTAGTTTCAACTCAGCCACTTTTTATTTGGGTACCATGGGCAAAAACCTAATTTTTCATTTTCCTTATCTTTAAAATGGGGAAAAGAATATCTGCTACATGAACTCCATAGTGGATTAATGGGAAAAAAAAAAAAAATCCGTGACAGAACTTGGTTAAGGAAATAACAACAAACAATTGGTACAATGATCTGTGAAGAAAGGAAATCGCTCTGGCAAAAGTATGATTGTGAACAACCTGAAAGTCAGAAATGCAATGATAAGAATAGGTGTCATTTATTTCAGTGCTTCCTCCATGCTGGACTCTATACTGAGTTCATGCCATACATTTCTCACTATTACACTATGAGGGAGACAGGAAGCCCAAGATAGGTTAAATAATTTAATGAGTATTAACATACCTCTAAACCAGGATTGTCTGTCTCCAGGATTCTTTAAATCACTACCATTAACCTCCTTAATAAGTACACCTGCTCTCTTCTTACAAAACTTTAGGATGATTGATGTTTCACAAAAGTTACCTACAATTACTTGGGTGGGATCCTCTTCCATTGTCTCTGTAAATCAACTAACAGAAAATGAGAATAAGCAAACATTTGTACATGTCTGAAACGATGAACTGGAAATAAGATTACTAAAATTAAGAAGAGTATGTGTTGAAGTCAAATCAAATGGTACCTCATCTTTAAAAATGAGCAGAATTGGGAGGAAGATAGATCTTGGAAGCAGTTAATCAAAGCCTTTGTCATTTATAGCATTTGCAGAAATAGTTACAGGAGAAGAAATGTCAAATAACAGAAGCAGAAACAAGTAGTAGTTCTCAGACACAGAATAATTCTTATTTTGTTACATTACACAGTTACCTAAGTTAATAATTTTTTTACTCATTGATCTAAAAGAAACCACCTATCAGCTGTGATTTTTAAATCTTATAGATTTGTTTATCATGTAGAGAAATCAATGCCCTATGTAGGATTTAAGATCTAGAATTTTTTTCTTTTTAAACAAAATTGGTGAGTGAGAAATCTGTCTTCTCTTTTTTTTTTCATTAAAGAAAACAAGGCTTTGAGAGTTGTAATGTTTTAGACTTTTGTAATTGACTTGATGGATTGCACTTAATTGATTTAAGGTCTTCACTCATAGCAGGCCTACAAAGATCGCATTAGACAAAGAGTTGGGAGCTAAGTGAAGAGCCAGAAGCTTTTTCTGCAGGGCTATGTATTTGAATGCAAAGCCAGAGGAGTAATTTTTAAAATTAACTTTTCTAGGAATGTCTTTTATAAATGAATTATTATTATTGGACGTGCTTTGTTTTATAGCTAAGCAACTGCTGAGAAAATTTTACAACTCAATTCGAATCCTAGAAAAAACAAATTAACTCCATTGAACTTAAAATTAATTTTTCATTATGAAGATTTTTTGTTCTTTGTCTTCTTGTTTCTTATTACTAATTACATAACCTCTTAATGAAGTCCTCCACCACATAATTTTTCCTCTTCTCTTTATGACGGTGAATCAGGCATTCACAGCTTCAAAAGGACACTCACTTTCTTTATATGTTCATTTAATGCCAAAAAAACTCAACATAAAGAACACTGAACTCTTTCTGCTTCACACATGTCCTTTCCTTCTGCTGGTTAATAGCAACACTATTCTTTCGGATGTATGGAAGCAAAGGTGTCAACCAACAAGAACTCCACCATGTTCTTACATCCAGTCAGTCATAGGTTTCTTAATTTCTTCATCTCCAAACCAAACTGACGATATGATAACCTTTCATTATAAACTCTCTTGAGATTAATTCCCTTGGAAGAACAACTAAACATATCTTCCCAAGATGTAGCTCTGATTAGGTCATTACTATGTTAATACAAAATAAAAACCCAATCATTCCTAGAAACTCCATCTGCTTTTTGCTGAGTAATTGTCAGCAGTATTGATATTCAGTGCAATTTACAATCCACTGCAATCTCATGTTTTTCTTGTCTGGCCTTCTTTCTCACTCATTCTGTTTATTCACCATATACTCACTGACCAAGTACTAAAAAAGTGTGTTGGCTTTTCCTCAGCCACCACAAAGCTGAGGTGAGAAAATGGTGGGGAGGCTCTTCAGAGAGGAGTCAACAGAGTTCTGGGGCCCCACCCTCGCTTCCACCAGAACAGCTTGATATTTACTCAGCTGACAAATTGAGCTTATCGAAGCTTACATTTAGAGAACTGAACGATTTAGACAGTTTTAAAGATTGCTGCCTCTGGCCAACATTCATACCAACCCTTTCCAAACCTGATGCCTGTTGCCTTCCTGCCCCTAAGTATTGGGTTCTTTTCTCTTCCCTGAAATCCCTTCCACTCCAATAGATCTCCATAAAAAAGATTGTCAGCATCCTTCCGGTCCAGACTCAAGTGACATTTTCTCCAAAAAGCTTTCTTGGATTTCTCCCAGGGAACTATGAATTTTTCCTATTCTGAACTTTCAAAGTACTTTGGCTACATCCCATATTCCTTTGTATTGTAAATTCATGTGTGTATCTTATTTCTTTTGGGGATGTGGGGTGATAAGGAGCCTTTTGAGAAAAAGAAAACATCTCAGTTTGTTTTAGTGGTCTTCCACTGCATTTACCATAGAGCTTTGTCAAATTTATTGACAAAACATGTAGCACAAAGAATGTTGGGATGATAGCACATCCTTTCCAGGGAACTCACAGAAACTCATTCCCTAGGAATATTCCAGCATGTGACACCACCCCTTAGGTAATTTATGAATAATTATGCTTGGGGAATAAAGAGGGTTTCTATAAGGTGTATATGTTTTTTAAAATCCCATTTCATTTATATTTTTTAAAGTTTTAAAATTAGCCATAGGCACTAATATCCTAATATTTACTAATCTTTTCAGAATAAAGATAAAGAGAATAAAAACAGCAGAATCAATAAGAAACTTTTAAAAAAGGGTTATATTTTCCAAGTAATCATAAAAGGGGAGTTGATAGTCAGAAAAAAAGATTAATGAGGCCAGGTGCAGTGGCTCATGCCTATAATCCCAGCACTGTGGGAGGCCGAGGCAGGTGGATCATGAGGTTAAGAGATAGAGACCATCCTGGTCAACATGGTGAATCCCTGTCTCTATCAAAAATACAAAAATTAGCTGGGTGTGGTGGCGCGTGCCTATAGTCCCAGCTACTTGGGAGACTGAGGCAGGAGAATCACTTGAACCCAGGAGATGGAGGTTGCAGTGAATCAAGATTGCACCACTGCACTCTAGCCTGGCGACAAAGCAAGATTCTGTCTCGAAAAAAAAAAAAAAAAACAAAAAAACAAAAAACGAATGAGAAGTTTATTCTGTATAAAATAGAAATCTGGAATATATTTATTGGAGAGGCCAACATTTTAATAATCCATTTTATTTCTTAAATTAGAGTAACATCATTGTCTTCTCTCTGTTCCGTGGACTCCAGAGGCATATGCCCTGTACCTTGAATGGATCACCATCAACATACCCTCCAAGTGTTCTATGGACTTGTTCCTTCCTTTTGACATTCTTTTACAATTCTCTTTACTTTATGTTCTAATCAATCCATGCTGGCCAAAGCTGCAATTACAATTAATCAATGTTCATATTGACAGAGACAGAGCAATAATGAGAAACTGCTGATCAGGAATAAACAGGTTTGGGCCTTGTTTTATAAATAGCTTGCAGTAAGAGAGGACTAGTCTTATTGGCTTAACTCATAAATGACTTATAATTTATTTTCAAGCCTTAACCAGGCAAGTGTATCTCAAAACAAGCAGTAGAGTGGCTGTATTCTAGTGAGAAAAGCAAAAGTTTTAAATTATTATTGAGGATATGAGTGAAGTTGGGATGTAGGTGGGGCACAGGGAAAAGATAATAAGTCAAGGTTTATGCAACAATAAAACAAACAGTACTTTTACTCTGATTTCCAATTCAAAGTCATTCTTTGAATCTAATCTAACTAGTTTTCTATCCAGCAACTAGGCCTCATATGTTCCCAAGATAGTCTTTTGAAAATTTTTAATTGGTTAACTTTTACTTACTCCTCCAACTTGTTTATTCTTACAACAATAATATGTTTAAATCTGCAATTTTTACTTAATGTTTTCTTCTCTCTTCTATACACATATCAAATCCAGTATAAACATTAAGTCCTATTCATATGTGGTTTCTGTTTATGCAATGCATTTACTATTTGCACTATGCAGTTAGCACATTATAAATATACTTGCCTATTCGCTATGTCTTTCACGGGTATTTTATTTTCCTCAGCAGGACAAAAAGCTACTTGAGGACAGGAACTAGGTCTTAAACTTTATACACATCCATATGGTTCTCAAAAAAATACTAAGCACCAAGTAACTACTCAAAATTACTTATTGATGGTCAGCTTTACAGTTGGAATTATAAGCTCAGGCTTTAAAGAGCCAAGGAGGTAGTACAAAAAGTAAGATCAACAGATGTGTTTGGAAAGACTTTGCAAGTGAATGTAGGCTAGGGTTACATAAAGAATATAGGCCCTGACCCCCAAAAAGTAGCCAATATTCAGCTCTAACTTTTTATTGTTAGAGGAATCATGGTCTTAGCACTATCAGGTATTTTAGCTTTTCCAGAGATAGTACTGTCAAAATGCTATTAGAATTTTTTTAAATTTTAAATTCAGGAAATGATTTTAATTTCAACCCACCATAAAGCAAGTAAGTAATTTGATGATCTGTGGTTTGCATCTGTCTACATTTTACCAGTTATGAATCTCAGCTTTATGAAAATTAATACTAATACATTGGTAACTTTAGTAAATTTAATTTCTAGAAGTGTGTATGTCTGTATAGTTGATAGTTCAAAGGACAGAAGTGCCAATTTCTTGGGTGAAACTAAACCAGTATATGTACTGTCGATTTTCATATTGAGAGAGAAAAATTTTTTGTTTCAATGATAATTTCTAGGAGAATTTTCCACAGTGTTTATTATGGAGCATTGATTGCACTAAGGAGAAGCCCAGTCTTAATTAACATATGTAGTTATATTGTTTTCAAGAACAAAATACGGAACTAAAGAAAAATACATAATTCTTAATATAAATTGAGAGACAATGTTTTTCACTGGATTCTTCGGTAAACTTTGGAATTGAAAAGATGATCTTGCTGTGTTCCTCAACTACTCAATTTCTAGACTTTGACCATTCTCTCCCAGCCACAGCTGGGTGAAAGGAGTGAGAGAGAATGAAAAGAGACCTTAAAACTCTCTGGATATAATTGTATAAATGGGGAAAGAATACATAGAAAAGATGACTCTAATTTCCTGGTTCTCTTATGTTTTCCCATCAACGGATTAAACAAAGAGACGAAAACATCAACAACATAAAAAAACTATTTAGCGAAATAGAAAAAAATAGAGGTGAAATACATGCTGGAGCTGTGTAAGAGTGCAAACTTATTTTAAGCATTCTCACACACTTCCTTCTTGTTTGAGTATTATATGCTTAGAAAATGTGTTCTTAAAAATGATGGTAAAAGAAATCTAAATGTATCAAAAGGAACACATTTGGAAGAATTAGGTGGCAAAAGGCCTATCTTTCGCTTAATAAATGATACCTTTACTATGATATATGCTGGCTGGTGATGCACTATATTTACTTTAAATGAAATTCTTTGATGCAATATTGCTTTGATTTATTGGGTGGTTGTTTGATTTAGTAGGAGACAGTTTTGAGTCAGATGGTGGAGTTGATTTACTAGAGAAGGTATTTGATTTGATAGATGATGTATCTTCTTCAGCGTTCAATAAGTAATGATTCAATAGTGAATGTCTGATTTGGTAAGTGAACTATTAGATTTGATTTTGATCTATTTTCTCAGTAAGAGATACATTTATTTTAATAGTTGATGTATCTATTTTAATGTAAAATGTGTCAAATTTATGACTCCATGTACTTTTTTTCTGCACTTGTGATTTATGAATTTTATGACTAATATATATGTTTCAATTAAAGATAATATGGAACATTCATTACATTCTACAGAGTTAAATTATTCCAAAACCTATCTGAAAGTTTTTCCCCTTTTCTGATAAGATGATTGCAGTTAGTAAGGTGATAAAATATAACTCAGCTCAAGGAAATACAAACATATCTTTGGCAGAAACAAGTTATGTGTGTGCATATGTATGCATTTAAATTAAGTTAAATTATAATACATACACTAGGTTAATAAATAAATTTTCCATTTTTTCTTTCTGCCCTTCAAAAGTGGCTACTCCAGTTACTATTCTCAAGTTTTCATCTTCTTTAATAAAAAGCTTGCTGATTTTTTTTTTTTTTCATTTAAAAATACTGATTAGCCTGGCTACTACCTTTGGATTTACTTTCAGCTTTCCTTATCATGACTTAGTGCCTGAACTTTATAGATTGATAGATGAATTGCCATACACTGCAAACAATAATTTTACTTGATACGTTTTTGAACTAGCATTCACAATGTTTGCTTAAGATGTGATTCACTGAATCTGGCTGAGCGCAGTGGCTCTTGCCTGTAATCCCAGCACTTTGGGAGGCTGAAGGGCAGACCACTTGGTCAGGAGTTTGTGACCAGCCTGGCCAACATGGTGAAACTCTGTCTCTACTAAAAGTACACAAATTAGCCAGGCATGGTGGCACGTGCCTGTAGTCCCAGCTCCTCGGGAGGCTGAGGCAGGAGAATCACTTGAACCTGGGAGGCAGAGGTTTCAGTGAGCCGATAGCACGCCCCTGCACTCCAGCCTGGGTGACAAAGCATATTCTTTCTCAAAAAAAAAAAAAAAAGGATGTAATTCACTGAATCTGATTACAAAAGCTACACATCTTTATCACATAAGTTGAAATATAAAATGTGACCAAATTTGAAGGAAGTAAAATACCTGATATATGCCATCTTAGGGAATTTCACAGTGTCTAAGAAAACACAGTAAAAAAGAAAAGAAAAAAGAAAATATGATGAAACACAAATTATGTTCTATGCTTGTTTAATGATATGATCTGTTCCTTGGGTAGCTGTGCTTGACTTTCATTTGTTTCACAATAAAGGCAAGTATAAATAGATGCACGTTACTTGTTAGTACATCAAAAAGAGAAGCAGCAGCATGGCATATGGGTCAGAATACAGACTGGGATCGCCAGCCCAGGTTTTCATCCTGGCTCTGGCCTAATTCTGTCCTCATGGGAAGTTATTTAACCTATTAGTGTGTCACTTATTTCATTTTTAAAGTATAGATAAAACTTGTAATGGTTATTAGGGTTAGTATTTGTAAATAACCTAGCACAGTAAATACGATATAAGTGTTTATTAAATTAAAATACAAATAGGGTTTTCAGAAAACCAAAATGAAGACTACTTATGAAAAACCATGTAATTAGATTACAGAACTGTTTTGTATGATCTCATCTCTTTATTGAAACTCTGCAATTATCCTGATACACATGTCAGTGAATTACTACATTTGGCATTGATATTCTGCCATACTCTTTGATAAACTAAATTTGAAGATCTTAACCTGAATGTCTTTGAATTGGATAAAGGACTAAATAAAATTCTGGTAGTTCCTACCACAGATTAAAAATCAGCGGTGAAAAAGAATAATCTCCACATATATGAACATGGATATATGTGTGCATGTTTATATAAAAAGTTAAAAAGGTATGGAAACACAGTAATAATAACATTTTTCTTGAAGACGTTTAAGGGGATCAAAATAAACAGTAATGGTCAAAGGAGATTTTTGCTTTATAATACTTTAATTTTAAAAAATCATCTATTTCTGTATTAAATTAATATTAAATACTAATTTAAAATGGAATATTCCATAAAATGATCTAGTCGATGAAAAAAATTGTAAGAAGTTTTAATCAGTCTTTATTTTTGCTACCATATGCTTGGTTAGCCCAAATTAAAAACATATATTTTTGTATGACTGATTTTTATATTCTGAGTTTAAAAATATCTCAGTTCAGAATTTCGTTTAAGTATATCCTTGTAAATTTTCTACCTAAGGTGAAGTTGATATCATAAAAGAAGTCAGTCTTCCGGTTTTTTTTTTTAGTTTTTAAGATAGCCGGCCTAGCGCGGTGGCTCACGCCTGTAATCCTAGCACTTTAGGAGGCCGAGGCTGGCAGATCACAAGGTCAGGAGATGGAGACCATCCTGGCTAACACGGTGAAACCCCGTCTCTACTAAAAAAATACAAAAAATATTAGCCAGGCATGGTGGTGGGTGCCTGTAGTCCCAGCTACTCAGGAGGCTGAGGCAGGAGAATGGCGTGAACCTGGGAGGCGGAGCTTGCGGTGAGCAGAGATCGTGCCACTGCACTCCAGCCTGGGCGACGGAGCGAAACTCCGTCTCAAAAACAAAAACAAACAAACAAAAAAAATAGCCAACAACATAATTTTAAGAAACCTCTAGGCATGCATTCTCAACCTGGGCAATATCATCCCCAAGGGGTAAAAACTTTGTTCTTGGTAGTGATTGTGGGAGCCTTATTATTTCTTGCTCTTTTTGTGTGTAAAGCATGAGTATATTACATATAGCACATACATGATATATAGTACATCTATGATGTTAATACTGTATTTCATGAGGTGGGATGGTACTAAGAAAAATGTCTCCAAAAGCCCCTTAGTGATTAATGATAAAGAAAAGGTTGAAAAATGCTGCTCCTGGGGATTAAAACATATATTTACTTTTAAATATTCCATGATTCATAATATGTTTACTGAATTATGGCGTGTAAACTGGGTGAGACATGAGACTGTAAAGAAGATTGCAGATAGTAATGGCAGAAAAAGCTCTTGCAATCTCCACAGTGGCTTATGACATTTCACAGCCATTGAGGGGTGAGCTGATACCTGATGGGAATTATATAGGGAAGTCACATGCTTCCTTCCAGTCCCTTAGACAACCCAAGTCTAGAGCAACAGGAAGGAGCTATGGAAGGCTCATTAGGGATGGTGAAGGAAACACCATCTATATCCTAGCATGTGTTTTTAGTTTCAGTGATGCATGCCCAGAAAACCTAATTGGCCCAGTGCTTAGATGAACTACCTTCATCTCTTAAAACCAATTTTTATTTTTTTCTCAAAGATAAGAATCTTACTAAGAAAAATTAATACAGCACATTTTATTCTCAGAAGAAACACATTATCTTTTTAGAAAGAAAAATTAAATAGAATATACTTCTTGTTTAGTAAACAGAGTAGAAGCAACAGTAATTGCACATCAAGGGCTGACCTTTTTCCGGGCATCGTGCTAAGCACTTGCCGAGTAAACTCTCTTGTATTCATACTTTAACCTGATAAGGTGGCAATTCCTGTTTGACAGAAGAGGACACAGAAGTTTGGGGGGTTCAACGAAAGATGACATGACTATTTCTCAAGGATAATGTAGAAAGTATTACCATATCAGAAGGAAGACTGTAATAAATAATCTCGAAGATCCCATTTAAATCTAAGTTTCTAAAATGCGCATTATTTTATTCCATTTTTATTGAAAATGCAGTCCTTAGTTATGCTGATATGCAGATAGACACTCTCGTCCACAGTAATACAGTTAGGAAAGCGAGCTGCCATTTTGACTTTGAGGTCCTCAGCCCTGTTTATCAGCACAATGCTTATAACTACATACCGCCTCTGCCTCCCTGTTCCCACTGATGTCCTTTCTGAAACAGTGATACTAGGAATAGAGGAATAAGAATCATGGTAGACACTAGCATTATCGTTCACTGATGGTGCAACATGTTATCTCATTTAATTCTCCTAACAACCCCACACAATAACCTGTGAAAGACATACTATCTTATGGATGGGGACATGAAGTCTAGAGCAGTTGAGTGCCTTGTAGTTAAGATCCCACAGCTAGCATATTAATTATGCTCTGTCGTTTGACTTCTTCTACCCTGCTGCTCTGCCCATTACACTAATCCCCCACGCTTGGTAAAAGCCCTGAGTGCTACAGAATATAAACAGAATCTGCCTTAGGAAGATGAAACTATGGGGACGTTTATACTTTCAAAATTTTGGCCATGCCATAAACATACCAATACCTCGTGAAAAACTGAAAAAGCAATCATCATGCCCAGTTAGTCCAAACAATCTTCAACATGTCCCGAGTATCCTTTAATCCTTATCCCAAAGGGTCTGCTTATGCTGTGACAAAGTCCTCAGAGAGGTCACTCATCAAACTTACACCTATCCAAATCATACCTGTCTTTAAAACACTTTTCCAAGTCCCTCCCCAAACCAAGGGAACTTTCAGTGACTTGCATTTTAATTTCTTGCTTCTCTGAACTCCTGCTGCATTTACATAGACTATAATACAATTAAATTCTCAACAGACTCTTAGCCTTAAAAAAATATGTATTCAATTTTTTCCATCTTATATAACAATGGGACACTTCTCAAGAAAACACTGTGTTCTAAAGATAGATGTTAATTTCACAAAAGATGACAAAAAATGAGGAAAAATATTAGGAGATTCTTAGGAAAAATGCATTGCAGCTAAATGTCACTCTGGTATTCTAACCCACTGTATTTTCAACTTTTCTGTAAAATAAAATAGGGAGATAATGAAAAAAGGAATAACGGAGTGAGAAAAGATATGTTTAAAAAAGAGATACAATTGAAAAGCAGAAGATCATTAAAACAAGTAAAACTGAAACTCAGACTAAATTATATACAGTCTTGCTATGGTTTTGACATCTTTCCTGCCCTTACTTTTTAATAGTATGACAATTTTTCCAGTTTCCATAGTAGTATTAAAATGTTGAACTCCTGAAATGCAGCCACGAATGTGGCCTAGAAGTTGAAGGAATTTTGAATTGTCAGATAGTACATGGATCATTAGCCATTTTCAGGAAGAAAGGGACCAAAAAATGGATTTTGACATAAGTAAAGTTGAGAACATGATTCATGAGCTTGTTCCAAAGACTCTTTCTGGGTTATTTAAAGCACTCAGCTGAATAGATTTTACCGGTTCATTTTCCTAAGCAAAGTCATATTTCTTGAGGGACAGAAACAGTAAAGGGGTACAGAGAGCAAATTCTCAGTTTTACATTACAGTAAATTATTAAAATGTGACATTTTATGACTTAAAATAATTTTAAAGAAGACTGTTATTGGCTGAATTGTGTTCCTTTAAAATTCATATATTGAAACCTTAGCCCTCTGTGCTTCATAATGTAACTATATTTGAAGATAGAGCCTTTAAAGAGGTAATTAGGTTAAAATGAGGCTGTTGAAGTGGACCTTAATCCAATCAACTGGTGTCCTTAGAAGAAAAGAAACTCTGGACACACAAAGAGACAACCATGTGAAAAGGCAGCAATAGGGCAGCCATCTGCAAGCCGAGGAGAGAGGCCTCAGAGTAAAACCTACCCTGCTGGCACCTTAGTCTTGGGCTTCCAGCCTCCAAAACTCTGAGAAAATAAATTTCTGATGTTTGACCACACAGCCTGTGGTATTTTTTAATGGTAGCTCTAGCAAACTACTACAAAGACCTAGAAGAAAACTTGTATTGCAAGCCTGTTATAAATACCAAATCTGCATTTTCTAAGTATAATTATTCTCACATCAAATTACTTTATGTTTAAGTGATAATTATTTTTATATAGCTAACTAAAAAGTGATGCTTCTTTCAATTTTAGAATATTTGCTTGGGAGTAAATTAAAACTGTGTAATTTAAATACTTTCCTACCCATGTCTACATTTTCACCATAATTGAAATGGTGGAAATACAATGAAGTAATGAAGTTTGGAAGTATTGTATATATGTAGACATAAAATTTTTCTTAACATCAACAACAAATAGGTGCTTTTATTTGGGTTAGGACTAGAAAAAGTAGGTGCACCATTATTTTAAAAAGAAAAAAAATGCTCATTTTTCTGTGCTTGTTTCTTCATTAGCACATGAAAGAACTAAATAAACAGATCTAATATTGTAAAATAGAACTTGCAAGAAAGTACATATTTTGCTGAACTATGCTATAGATGAGTTCTTTACTTATCTTTCCCAAAATTTTTTATTTTGAAGATATAATTAAAATAATTATAAAGTAATAATAGCACGTATTATGCACATCATGTATACCACAAACAATGAAATTGGTACAATTCTTACCCCTATTTTACATATGAGGTTATTTAAGCATAGATAAATTAAATAAATTGCCCAATATTTCAGCTTATAAACCAGGAATGGATCATAAATAATTATCCTCTAGAGCCCAAACTCTTAGCTTCTATGCTTTATTGAATTAAATTAAATATAATCTATGTAATTTTTTGAAATCATTTGAAACAGTGCCTTTGCACACAGACCTAAATATACTGTGAGTCAGATTTACCCTTTACAATCTTAGAAATAGCATATTGTTAAATCAAATTTGGTCAGCCTATAGGGATGAAACAAGCATCTACAAAAAGTTCCCTCTATAAGTTGTATTTATAAGAAACACTGTATTTAGTATTCTTTACCTTTGCATGTTGTCTTTCCCTTGCTTCCTAACCATTCAAGTAACTCTTCTTATATTCATTAGCTCAAAAGTAGAATTTTCCACCCCCTCCAGTTCATTTAGATTCTAAAGTTCATATTAGATCCTAAGTTTGTTGAAGTTGTTTATACGTTATGCAAATTTACTGGGTTCCTCTCCTTTTAACCTAAAATTCGAAACTCCATTATCTGAGTGCTTTCCTTGAGGTTCACAGCCAATCTTTCTGTTTTCATGAGATTCCATTCATATAGCATATTTTTCTTCCATACCTCTGGTTCCTCAGTCAGCTCATATTACTGATTGCTTCCATTCTTTTATAACATTTGAAATTTACCTTAAGTGTTGGTAATCCTCTCCCCCAGCTTCATTTAAGGAGCAGGTATCAAATTACTCTGATTCTGCCATTATGTATGTTATGAAATTCCTGTCTACTGGGATTTTGATTTGTGAAATCCACATTCCACGTTGTTTAAAAGATACTGATATCTGCAAAGATGCATCATTCTGGATTCTGAAAATGTGAACTGGATATAATTTCTATAAAAAAGATGGCTACGTTTTAGTTTGAGCATTCCCTCATTGAAAATGATTTTTTAATATCTCGTTCTTTTCCATCTCTTAAAAAATGTCATATTCTTAACCCAAATCTGGTCTTCTGAACTTTGTGGTTGATAATGTCATTTTGTCATTAATGTGCATTTAATTGATCGATTTTATACTCTAATATTGATCAATTTTATATTTGCAATTTTACCTGTTATTCGGGGTGCATAAACATTGACCAGGATCTTCAAGGAACTTACAGTTAAATAGAAATTTTTTATTTATATTGAAATTATTTTTGATCTTTGAAAATGAGATTTATTCAGTATAAAACCACTTGATAGTTCTCATAAAGTTAATTTCTATTATTTTAAAACAGATGTCTTATTAACAAAATAGAGTCTTTCTTGATGTTATTAGCATAGCTAGTAGGAGCGTGGGAGACAAATACTATTTTGCAATGATTTGCCCTGCATTTATCTGCTTCTGGAGGAAAATATTTCTTAATGGCAATGGCCTGGTATCAGTCATAAGAGAAAAGCCAAAATGTCACATAAGCTACCAAAAAAAAAAAATTGACTAAACATGGGATAATACCCACCCATTTACTCCATTTCATTCATTCAACAAAATCCTTTTTTTTTTTTTTTTTAAAAAGGCAGGGCTACTATGTGCCAGTAATAAAGGTAATAGATGTTTGGGCTCAGTCAATGAACCAAAGAAACTAGAGACAGACCATAAAAAATAAACATGAAAAGCATGATATGTCAGACGATAAGGGCTGTGTAAAAAATATTTTTTTATATACAGCATAAAGTCTATTAATTTTAAAAATGGATCAGAATAATAAGAGAGGCTGAGCATATGAGAAATGCTCAAATTTAAGGGGATTAAAGTAGACCACTGTATTGAGTAAATACTTAAAAGAAGTACAGAAGTTAGTTTATATAGCTATCTTAGGGAAGAGAATTCCGAGCAGAGGGCATAGCCCAAGCAAAGAACTACAGTGGGAAGAAACCCACATGTTGGAGAAAGAACAAGAGGGCCACTGAGGCTAGAATGAAGTAAGCCAAGAGATGGTGGTAAGAAAGTAGTTCAGATAGGTCAGCAGCAGGGGCTGGGTAGGGAGACAGATCATGTAGGGCCTTGAGGACCACTGTATTGATAAGAATTTGGACTTTGTATTAGAGTGAATGGAAGAGCTATTGCAGAGTGTAAAGTGAAGGAATGGCACAGCCTTGTACTTTACTTTCTGTTTTTTTTCTGTGACAAAATATACTTTGTTCAACAAGGAGAGCAACAAGGAAACTAGAGAGATGATGACTACAGAAATAATATTGAGAAGATGGTAACTGTGACCAGAGTACTATGACCAGTCTAAACAGACTGAGAGCGAAGTGAGTTGCAGTGGTCAGATTCTGGAGACACCCACACAAATATGCTTATGTAATAATCTTTTCTCTTTTTATTATGAAAAATTCAAGCATGAAAAATGTTGGAATAATGCAATAAGCATTCATTTTCCAGCACCTAGGTCTAACACTCTAGATAGATCTAGCAAAAATATTTAGCTTTGTAATGTATTTGAAAGTTACAGACAGCCTCTGTCTTCGTCTTGGCTTACTTCAGTATCTGAAAAGTAGGAATTCTATAATATCACTTAGTATCCAGTTCATTTTCAAATTGTGTGAATTTCATTCTGAAAAGATCTGTTTTGACAATACGAAGAATGTATGTGTGGAGATGTATATGATTCCAAGTCAAGATCGAATCGAGGTTCATGCAGTATTTGAATATTAAATCTCTTTTAATATAGAAGTAATTCATTAATAAAAAGAATCTCTTTTAATATATTTTGTTTGTCTTTCATTCCCTCAAGTTCAGAAATTTTGTCTTGAAGAAATAGGCTGGGTGCAGTGGCTCATGCCTGTAATCCCAGCACTTTGGGAGATCGAGGCAGGCAGATCACGAGGTCAGGAGATTGAGACCATCCTGGCTACACAGTGAAACCCAGTCTCTACTAAAAATACACAAAATTAGCTGGGCATGGTGGTAGGCACCTGTAGTCCCACCTACTCAGGAGGCTGAGTCAGGAGAACGGCATGAACCTGGGAGGTGGAGGTTGCAGTGAGCTGAGATCGTGCCACTGTACTCCAGCCTGGGCGACAGAGCAAGACTCTGTGTCAAAAAAAAAAAAAAAAAAAAAGTTATCCACATTAGATTTGTCTGATTGTTAATTGTGGTATTATTTAACTTTCTCAGTATTTTCTATAAATTGATAGGTGTAATGGCTTGACTAAAGGCAGTTTAAATACTGGTGACGAGATTTCATTGATACAGCTATGAACTGGATAATACAAGGTATGAAGAGGCACATAATACTTTGTTATCCAGCTGTTACAGATGCTAGAACAATGTACAGTCAGAGGCCATTTGAAACATTGTTTTTATTCTGAGTGGAATTTTAACCATTTGATATACAGGTAGAATGACTTTGTTTCCATTTGTTTTCAATTGTGAGGTCTGTTTTATTTATTTTTGAATTTATAAAACATTCTCATGGTTCAAAAGTCAAAAAGTTACTAATAAGTATACTTACAAAAGTCTTACTCCATCCATATGCTCTCTACCTTATACTCTTTCACCCCTGTAAATAAGGGGGTGACAAAATTTGTAAAAGGCCAATGAATAAATACTTTAGACTTTACAGGCCATATGGTCCCTATGGCACTACACAATTCTGCTATTGTAGAATTGTGAGAAAGCAACCACAGACAATATATACCTAAATGGGTATGGCTGTGGCCCAATAAAGCTATATACAAAAACATGATTGTATTTGGCCTGTGGGTCATATTTTGCTGAACTATGCTGTAGATAACCATTTTTAAAAATTAGACTCAGCCACATTCATTGTTTCTTTTTGTATCTTATTTTTCTTCCTTAAACAAAAATGGCGTAGTGTATACATTGTTCTGTACTTTGTTAATTTTATTTAAATCACACACCCCCCCACACACACTCCCAAGGATAATATCCATGCATATTCTCCTAATTCTTTTTTATAATTATATAGTGGATAAACACACACATATGTCTGTGTATATATGTATGTATGTATATATATATATGTATATATGTGTAATGTATGCGTTTGTGTAGATGGATGGATGGATGGATGGATGGATGGATGGATATTCAGAGTAGATTCCTGGAAGTAGAACTGTTGGGCCAAAAGAAAACACATCTGTAATTCTGTTCAGTATTTCAAAATTCCTCTCCACATAGGCTGTATCATTTTGCACTCCCAATGTCAAATATATGAGCGTGCTGATTTTTTCTCAGTCTTACCAACAGATTGTGCTGTCAAGCCTTTGAACTTTTGCCAACATTATATATGAGAAATAGTATCTCAGTGTAGCTTTAATTTTCATTTATCTTATTATGGATGAAATTGAACATCTTTTCATACATTGAAGGGCCATTAGCTGTTCTGCTTCTGTGAACTCTCTGTTCTTTTGTGCTCCTTTTTTTATTGGGTTTCAGGATGTATTTTCAAATTAGAGCCAACTGGGTTTCCTAACAGATTGAATGTGATGTTTGAGAAAATAGATAAATTGAGTATAATCAACGTCTTTGTATTCCGCAACTGGAAAGATTAAGCTACCTTTAAGTGTGATGAGGAAAGGTGTGGTTAAGGCAGCTTTCAGGTTATCAGATCAAGGGATCAAGAGTTCAGGTTAGGACATTGTTGAGTTAATGCTATCTATTAAATATCCAAATAAAGAAAAAGAGAGGTATCAGGATGTGAGTCTAGATGTGGTAGAGAAGTCTGTACTAGAGATGGAAAGCTAGGATTCATTGAATAGAGATGTGAGTGAATACCATGAGACTAATGAGGTCACAAAGTGAGTGTGGGTAGAGAGGTGAAGAAAAGCAAGGATTGAGCCCTGAATCTTTTGATACTAAAGGTTAGAGAGAAAAGAAACTCCAGTACACCACCAGTAAGGTAGAAGGAAATCAAGAGAATAAGGCATCCTGAAGGCAAGTAAAGAATCTGTATAGAAGAGAAATACATGTCCAAGGCTGGTAGTAAGTTCAGGAAGATGAGGACAATAATTTAGCGTTTTATATTAAGTTGTGATATTTATTTATTATTAAATGTTAAATTTAATGGCCTTGGAAGGCAACAGTTTGATAGAGGGGAAAACTATAAAATCTGATGATTATGTCAGACTGAAAAGCAAATTAAATAATCCTTGAATTTAGAGATGGCAACCAAAAGTTGATTGCAAAAGGAAATCATCTTCATTTTATGTCAGTAATAAATCCCACTTGAACCTACGCAAAATACTTCTTTATAGAAATGTAATATAATATTCACTTTTCTCTCTCCTTCAGTTAAAGTCTAGTATTTGCTATATAGCCACGTTTTAGAAAGTTCCAAACAAAAAGAATAATCTCTTCTTCAAGAAAATTATAATTTATAGGGGCCAGGTGCAGTGGCTCACGCCTGTAATCCCAGCACTTTGGGAGGCTGAGGCGGGCAGATCATGAGGTCAGGAGATAGAGACCATCCTAGCTAACACAGTGAAACCCCATCTCTACTAAAAATACAAAAAATTAGCTGGGTGTGGTGGTGGGCGCCTGTAGTCCCAGCTACTTGGGAGGCTGAGGCAAGAGAATGGCATGGACCTGGCAGGTGGAGCTTGCAGGGAGCTGAGATCGCACCACTGCACTCCAGCCTGGGCAACAGAACAAGACTCCGTCTCAAAAAAAAAAAAAAAAAAAAAGAAAAGAAAAGAAAATTATAATTTATATAGGTAAAAATATTAAAAAGTATAAATTTAAAGAATTACAACTGTAAACAACCCCTAAATATTTCAGTGGGAAAAATTAACAAAATAGTACATGAATAACTAGAACATAAATTGTATACACAATCATTATACTTTCTATGAATACATTAAGGGAAAGAGATCATTTTAGCACTTTAGGCTAAATTATTTTCTCCTTCTGCAAGGAAAAGAAAGGCTTCCAAAAACAAGGGAATTTTGAACATTACCAGATAAATAATTATGAAGCTATTAATAAAATGTTATTGTTACCATTAAGATGATTGTCTTAGCACTTTTACAAATAATTTCGGGTCAAAAAGTATTTGAACTTTAAGCAAGCCCTAAGTAAGGCTGTTTCTGTTCCTTCTGGTCAGTCAGCTTATTACTGAGTACCCATGCTGTATCAAGCATGTGACCCGATGGGAGGATGGTGGCTATTAACAAGTCGAAAGGTCTGTACTCCTGAAATTCACTCCAGAGCCTCAATTCAGAACTGATTTCCTTCACTAATTTTTTTCCAGCTGGCTCTTCACCATCTGTAACATTTATTTGCACAGCAAAACTTTCTCTAGACTCCCAGACAAGCATGTGGCCCTGCCATTTGCTCTCTTTTCCCTCATAATTTTCCCTTACATAATTTACTTATCTCTCGTGAAGCACTATGTCTTTTGCTCTATGTCTTTTGCTCGTTCTGAAATATAAGATCCCCGAGGAAAGGAACAATACTTATCTTCTTTGTTAATGGATTGCAAGGTGACTTTGCAGCTAGAAAGTGCACAACAAACATTTGTTGAAGAAGTGAAAGAATAAATATTGGCATTTTATATGCCGTTATACCTATGAGTCCCTTTCTACGCCATCCACACATGTGTAAGTTATTTAAGTGCCTACTTTTATATTTATTTAGTACTTTATTTTTTTTTATTATTATACTTTAGGTTTTAGGGTACATGTGCACAATGGGCAGGTTTGTTACATATGTATCCATGTGCCATGTTGGTTTGCTGCACCCATTAACTCATCATTTAGCATTAGGTATATCGCCTAATGCTGTCCCTCCCCTCTTCCCCCACCCCACAACAGTCCCCGGAGTGTGATGTTCCCCTTCCTGTGTCCATGAGTTCTCATTGTTCAATTCCCACCTATGAGTGAGAACATGCGGTGTTTGGCTTTTTGTCCTTGTGATAGTTTACTGAGAGTGATGTTTTCCAGTTTCATCCATGTCCCTACAAAGGACATGAACTCATCTTTTATGGCTGCATAGTATTCCATGGTGTATATGTGCCACATTTTCTTAATCCAGTCTATTGTTGTTGGACATTTGGGTCGGTTCCAAGTCTTTGCTATTGTGAATAGTGCCGCAATAAACATACGTGTGCATGTGTCTTTATAGCAGCATGATTTATAGTCCTTTGGGTATATACCCAGTAATGGGATGGCTGGGTCAAATGGTATTTCTAGTTCGAGATCCCTGAGGAATCGCCACACTGACTTCCACAATGGTTGAACTAGTTTACAGTCCCACCAACAGTGTAAAAGTGTTCCTATTTCTCCACATCCTCTCCAGCACCTGTTGCTTCCTGACTTTTTAATGATGGCCATTCTAACTAGTGTGAGATGGTATCTCACTGTGGTTTTGATTTGCATTTCTCTGATGGCCAGTGATGATGAGCATTTTTTCATGTGTTTTTTGGCTGCATAAATGTCTTCTTTTGTGAAGTGTCTGTTCATGTCCTTTGCCCACTTTTTGATAGGGTTGTTTTTTTCTTGTAAATTTGTTTGAGTTCATTGTAGATTCTGGATGTTAGCCCTTTGTCAGATGAGTAGGTTGCAAAAATTTTCTCCTATTCTGTAGGTTGCCTGTTCATTCTGATGGTAGTTTCTTTTGCTGTGCAGAAGCTCTTTAGTTTAATTAGATCCCATTTGTCAATTTTGGCTTTTGTTGCCATTGCTTTTGGTGTTTTAGACAGGAAGTCCTTGCCCACGCCTATGTCCTGAATGGTATTGCCTAGGTTTTCTTCTAGGGTTTTTATGGTTTTAGGTCTAACAGTTAAGTCTTTAATCCATCTTGAATTAATTTTTGTATAAGGTGTAAGGAAGGGATCCAGTTTCAGCTTTCTACATATGGCTAGCCAGTTTTCCCAGCACCATTTATTAAATAGGGAATCCTTTCTCCATTTCTTGTTTTTGTCAGGTTTGTCAAAGATCAGATAGTTGTAGCTATGCGGCATCTTTTCTGAGGGCTCTGTTCTGTTCCATTGATCTATGTCTCTGTTGTGGTACCAGTACCATGCTGTTTTGGTTACTGTAGCCTTGTAGTATAGTTTGAAGTCAGGTAGCGTGATGCCTCCAGCTTTGTTCTTTTGGCTTAGGATTGACTTGGCAATGTGGGCTCTTTTTTCGTTCCATATGAACTTTAAAGTAGTTTTTTCCAATTCTGTGAAGAAAGTCATTGGTAGCTTGATGGGGATGGCATTGAATCTATAAATTACCTTGAGCAGTATGGCCATTTTCACGATATTGATTCTTCCAACCCATGAGCATGGAATGTTCTTCCATTTGTTTGTATCCTCTTTTATTTCATTGAGCAGTGGTTTGTTGTTCTCCTTGAAGAGGTCTTTCACATCCCTTGTAATTGGATTCCTAGGTATTTTATTCTCTTTGAAGCAATTGTGAATGGGAGTTCACTCATGATTTGGCTCTGTCTGTGATTGGTGTACAAGAATGCTTGTGATTTTTGTACATTGATTTTGTATCCTGAGACTGCTGAAGTTGCTAATCAGCTTAAGGAGATTTTGGGCTGAGACAATGGGGTTTTCTAGATATACAATCATGTCATCTGCAAACAGGGACAATTTGACTTCCACTTTTCCTCTTTTCCTAGGAGAGCTTTACTTCCAACTATGTGGTCAATTTTGGAATAGGTGTGGTGTGGTGCTGAAAAAAATGTATATTCTGTTGATTTGGGGTGGAGAGTTCTGTAGATGTCTATTAGGTCCACTTTGTGCAGAGCTGAGTTCAAATCCTGGATATCCTTGTTAACTTTCTGTCTCATTGATCTGTCTAATGTTGACAATGGGGTGTTAAAATCTCCCATTATTATTGTGTGGGAGTTTAAGTCCCTTTGTAGGTCACTCAGGACTTGCTTTATGAATCTGGGTGCTCCTGTGTTGGGTGCATATATATTTAGGATAGTTAGCACTTCTTGTTGAATTGATCCTTTTACCATTATGTAATGGCCTTCTTTGTCTCTTTTGATCTTTGTTGGTTTAAAGTCTATTTTATCAGAGACTAGGATTGCAACCCCTGCCTTTTTTTGTTTTCCAGTTGCTTGATAGATCTTCCTCCATCCCTTTATTTTGAGTCTGTGTGTGTCTCTGCACGTGAGATGGGTTTCCTGAATACAGCACACTGATGCGCCTTGACTCCTTATCCAGTTTGCCAGTCCATGTCTTTTAATTGGAGCATTTAGCCCATTTACATTTAAAGTTAATATTGTTATGTGTGAATTTGATCCTGTCATTATGATGTTAGTTGGTTATTTTGCTCGTTAGTTGATGCAGTTTCTTCCTAGCCTCGATGGTCTTTACAATTTGGCATGTTTTTGCAGTGGCTGGTACCGGTTATTCCTTTCCATGTTTAGTGCTTCCTTCAGGAGCTCTTTTAGGGCAGGCCTGGTGGTGACAAAATCACTCAGCATTTGCTT
>NW_026652281.1:141485365-141514178 GCF_009828535.3 Hylobates moloch
CCATTTCTTGTTTTTGTCAGGTTTGTCAAAGATCAGATAGTTGTAGCTATGCGGCATCATTTCTGAGGGCTCTGTTCTGTTCCATTGATCTATGTCTCTGTTGTGGTACCAGTACCATGCTGTTTTGGTTACTGTAGCCTTGTAGTATAGTTTGAAGTCAGGTAGCGTGATGCCTCCAGCTTTGTTCTTTTGGCTTAGGATTGACTTGGCAATGTGGGCTCTTTTTTCGTTCCATATGAACTTTAAAGTAGTTTTTTCCAATTCTGTGAAGAAAGTCATTGGTAGCTTGATGGGGATGGCATTGAATCTATAAATTACCTTGAGCAGTATGGCCATTTTCACGATATTGATTCTTCCAACCCATGAGCATGGAATGTTCTTCCATTTGTTTGTATCCTCTTTTATTTCATTGAGCAGTGGTTTGTTGTTCTCCTTGAAGAGGTCTTTCACATCCCTTGTAATTGGATTCCTAGGTATTTTATTCTCTTTGAAGCAATTGTGAATGGGAGTTCACTCATGATTTGGCTCTGTCTGTGATTGGTGTACAAGAATGCTTGTGATTTTTGTACATTGATTTTGTATCCTGAGACTGCTGAAGTTGCTAATCAGCTTAAGGAGATTTTGGGCTGAGACAATGGGGTTTTCTAGATATACAATCATGTCATCTGCAAACAGGGACAATTTGACTTCCACTTTTCCTCTTTTCCTAGGAGAGCTTTACTTCCAACTATGTGGTCAATTTTGGAATAGGTGTGGTGTGGTGCTGAAAAAAATGTATATTCTGTTGATTTGGGGTGGAGAGTTCTGTAGATGTCTATTAGGTCCACTTTGTGCAGAGCTGAGTTCAAATCCTGGATATCCTTGTTAACTTTCTGTCTCATTGATCTGTCTAATGTTGACAATGGGGTGTTAAAATCTCCCATTATTATTGTGTGGGAGTTTAAGTCCCTTTGTAGGTCACTCAGGACTTGCTTTATGAATCTGGGTGCTCCTGTGTTGGGTGCATATATATTTAGGATAGTTAGCACTTCTTGTTGAATTGATCCTTTTACCATTATGTAATGGCCTTCTTTGTCTCTTTTGATCTTTGTTGGTTTAAAGTCTATTTTATCAGAGACTAGGATTGCAACCCCTGCCTTTTTTTGTTTTCCAGTTGCTTGATAGATCTTCCTCCATCCCTTTATTTTGAGTCTGTGTGTGTCTCTGCACGTGAGATGGGTTTCCTGAATACAGCACACTGATGCGCCTTGACTCCTTATCCAGTTTGCCAGTCCATGTCTTTTAATTGGAGCATTTAGCCCATTTACATTTAAAGTTAATATTGTTATGTGTGAATTTGATCCTGTCATTATGATGTTAGTTGGTTATTTTGCTCGTTAGTTGATGCAGTTTCTTCCTAGCCTCGATGGTCTTTACAATTTGGCATGTTTTTGCAGTGGCTGGTACCGGTTATTCCTTTCCATGTTTAGTGCTTCCTTCAGGAGCTCTTTTAGGGCAGGCCTGGTGGTGACAAAATCACTCAGCATTTGCTTGTCTGTAAAGTATTTTATTTCTCCTTCACTTATGAAGCTTAGTTTGGCTGGATATGAAATTCTGGGTTGGAAATTCTTTTCTTTAAGAATGTTGAATATAGGCCCCCACTCTCTTCTGGCTTGTAGAGTTTCTGCCAAGAGATCAGCTGTTAGTCTGATGGGCTTCCCTTTGTGGGTAACCCGACCTTTCTCTCTGGCCACCCTTAACATTTTTTCCTTCATTTCAACTTTGGTGAATCTGACAATTATGTGTCTTGGACTTGCTCTTCTCGAGGAGTATCTTTGTGGCATTCTCTGTATTTCCTGAATCTGAATGTTGGCCTGCCTTGCTAGATTGGGGAAGTTCTCCTGGATAATATCTTGCAGAGTGTTTTCCAACTTGGTTCCATTCTCCCTTTCATTTTTAGGTACACCAATCAGACATAGGTTTGGTCTTTTCACATAGTCCCAAATTTCTTGGAGGCTTTGTTCGTTTCTTTTTATTCTTTTTTCTCTAAACTTCCCTTCTCGCTTCATTTCATTCATTTCATCTTCCATCACTGATACCCTTTCTTCCAGTTGATCGCATCTGCTACTGAGGCTTCTGCAATCTTCGCGTAGTTCTTGAAACTTGGCTTTCAGCTCCGTCAGCTCCTTTAAGCCCTTCTCTCCATTGGTTATTCTAGTTATCCATTCTTCTAATTTTTTTTCAAAGTTTTTAACTTCTTTGCTATTGTTTTGAATTTCCTCCCATAGCTCAGAGTAGTTTGATCATCTGAAGCCTTCTTCTCTCAACTGGTCAAAGTCATTCTCCATCCAGCTTTGTTCCGTTGCTGGTGAGGAACTGCATTCCTTTGGAGGAGGAGAGGTACTCTGCTTTTTAGAGTTTCCAGTTTTTCTGCTCTGTTTTTTCCCCATCTTTGTAGTTTTATCTACTTTTGGTCTTTGATGATGGTGATGTACAGATGGGCTTTTGGTATGGATGTCCTTTCTGTTTGTTAGTTTTCCTTCTACCAGACAGCACCCTCAGCTGCAGGTCTGTTGGAGTTTTCTAGAGGTCCACTCCAGACCCTGTTTGGCTGGGTGTCAGCAGCAGTGGCTGCAGAACAGCGGATTTTCGTGAGACCACAAATTCAGCTGTCTGATAGTTCCTCTGGAAGTTTTGTCTCAGAGGAGTACCTGGCCGAGTGAGGAGTCAGTCTGTCCCTACTGGGAGGTGCCTCCCAGTTAGGCTGCTCGGGGGTCAGGGACCCACTTTAGGAGGCAGTCTGTCCGTTCTCAGATCTCCAGCTGCGTGCTGGGAGAACCACTACTCTCTTCAAAGCTGTCAGTCAGACAGGGACATGTAAGTCTGCAGAGGTTCCTGCTGAATTTTTGTTTGTCTGTGCCCTGCCCCCAGAGGTGGAGCCTACAGAAGCAGACAGGTCTTCTTGAGCTGTGGTGGGCTCCACCCAGTTCGAGCTTCCTGGCTGCTTTGTTTACCTAAGCAAGCCTGGGCAATGGCGGGCATCCCTCCCCCAGCCTCGCTGCTGCCTTGCAGTTTGATCTCAGACTGCTGTGCTAGCAATCAGGGAGACTCCATGGGCTTAGGACCCTCCGAGCCAGGTGTGGGACACAATCTCCTGGTGTGCCGTTTTCCAAGCCTGTTGGAAAAGCACAGTATTAGGGTGGGACTGACCCGATTTTCCAGGTGCCATCTGTTACCCCTCTCTTTGACTAGGAAAGGGAACTCCCTGACCCCTTGCGCTTCCCGAGTGAGGCAATGCCTCGCCCTGCTTCGGCTCACGCTCAGTGCGCTTCACCGACTGTCCTGCACCCCCTCTTTGGCACTCCCTAGTGAGATGAACCAGGTACCTCAAACGGAAATGCAGAAATCATCCGTCTTCTGTGTCGCTCAGGCTGGGAGCTGTAGACCAGAGCTGTTCCTATTCGGCCATCTTGGCTCCACCCTCTATTTAGTACTTTCAAGACCAATTTGTATAAATAAAAGTTACATAAACCAGATATTTTGAGGATAGCAATAGAATGCTATTGGAGGGGTAGCTTTCAATATGAAGTATTGGTAGCTAGACAACACAGAAGGAAAATGATGATTTCATAAATAAAAAAGGTGTTAGGAAATAAGGGTAAATCTGCACACCATTCATTTTGAGTATAAAAAGCATCTTTCTAAGAAAAATCCATATAAATCTCTGCAGAAAATAAAATTGGTTCCATATTCTAAAATGATTTTTTATTAATTTTATTTATTTTAAAATATATTTTCTTTTTATTTTATAATTTTTATGTAACATATCTTATTAAATTGATTTTTTAATTTTTATATTTTATGTATTCATTTTAAAATTTTTTAATTTTTATTTTAGATTCAAGGGTACATATGCAGGTTTGTTATATAGGTAAATTGCATGGAACGGTGTTTTGGTGTACAGATTATTTTACCACCCAGCTAATAAACATTAGTATCTGATAGGTAGTTTTTTGATCCTCACCCTCCTCCCACCCTCCCCTCTCAAGCAGGCCCTGGTATCTCTTGTTGCCTTCATTGTGTCCATATGTACTCAATATTTAGCTCTCACTTATAAGTGAGAAGATGTGGTATTTGTTTTTCTGCCCCTGTGTTAGTTCACTTAAGGTAATGAATTCCAACTCCATCCATGTTGCTGCAAAAGAGACAATTTTGTTCCTATATATGGCTCCCTAGTATTTCATGGTATGTATGTACCACATTTTCTTTATTCAGTCTACTGTTCGTGGGAATTTAGGTTGATTTCACATCTTTGCTATTGTGAGTAGTGCTTTAGTGAACATACACATGCATGTGTCTTTATGGTAGAACAATTTCTATTCTTTTGGTTCTGTATCCATTAATGGGTTTGCTGGGTCAAATGCTGATTCTGCTTTGAGTTCTTTGAGAAATCCCCAAAGTGTTTTTAACAATGGCTGTACTAATTTATATTCCCACCATCAGTTTCTTCATAACTTCGCCAGCATCTGTAATTTTTTGACTTTTTAATAATAGCCATTCTGAGTAGTGTAATATGGTATCTTATTGTGGTTTTGATTTGCATTTCTCTAATAATTAGTGATGTTGAGCATTTTTTCATATGCGTCTTGGCTGGGCATATGTCTTCTCTTGAAAAGTGTCTGCTCATGTCCTTTGCCCACTTTTTCATGTTTGTTTTTTGTTTGTAGATTTGTTTAAGTTCCTTATAGATTCTGGATAATACACCTTTGTCACATGCATAGTTTGCAAATACTGTCGCTCACTCCGTAGATTATCTGTTTGCTCTGTTGATAGTTTCTTTTGCTCTGCAGAAGCTCTTTAGTTTAATTAGGTCCCATTTGTCAATTTTTGTTTTTGTTGCCATTGCTTTTGGTATCATCGTCATGAAATCTTTGCCAGGTCTTATGTTTATAACAGTATTTCGTAGATTATCCTCCAGGGTTTTTATAGTTTTAGGTTTTCTACTGAAGTTTTCAATCCATCTTGAGTTTATTTTTATATATGGTGTAAGGAAGGGGTCTAGTTTCAATCTTCTTCATATTACTAACCGGTTATCCCAGCACTATTTATTGAACAGGGAGTCCATTCCCCATTGCTTGTTTTTGTCACCTTTGTCAGATTTCAGATTGTTGTAGATGTGAAGCATTATTTCTTGGCTCTATATTCTGTTCCATTAAGCTACATGTCTGTCTTTCTACCGGTACCATGCTGTTTTGGTGAGTGTGGCCTTGTGCAATTTGAAGTCAGGTAACATGATGCCTCTAGCTTTTTTCTTTTTGCTTAGGATTGCTTTAGCTATTAAAGCTCTTTGTTTTTGATTCCATATGAATTTTTAAGTAGTTTTCTTCTAACTCTGTGAAGAATATCCTTAGGAGTTTGGTAGGAATAGCGCTGAATCTGTAAATTGCTTTGGGCCATTTAAAATGGCCATTTTAAAAATATTGATTCTTCTTATCTATGAGCATGAAATATTTTTACATTCGTTTGTATCATCTCTCACTTCTTTAAGTAGTGTTTTGTAATTTGCATTGTAGAGATATTTTTCCTCCCTGGTTAGCTGTATTCCTAGATATTTTATTATTTTTGTGGCTATTGTGAATGGGATTGCATTCCTGACTTGGCTCTCAGCTTGGGTGTTGTTGGTGTATAGTAATGTTCCTGACTTTTGTATGTTGATTTGGTGCCCTGAGACTTTGCTAAAGCTGTTTATCAGATCAAGAGGCTTTGGGGCAGAGACTGCAGGGTTTTCTAGGTATAGAATCATATAATCTGCAAATAGGGATAGTTTGACTTCCTTTCTTCCTATATGGATGCCTTTTTTTTTCCTCATGCCTGATTGCTCTGGTGAGGGATTCCAGTACTGTGTTGAATAGGAGTGGTTTGAGGGGGCATTCTTATCTTGTTCTAGTTCTCAGAAAGAATGCTTCCAGCTTCTGCCCATTCAGTGTGATGCTGGCTGTGGGTTTGATATGGATAGCTTTTATTATGTTGAAGTATGTTCATTCAATGCCTAGTTTGTTGGGGCTTTTTTTAAGATAAAGCGATGTTGGATTTTATCGAAAGCATTTTCTGCATCTATTGAGATAATCATGTGGTTGTGTTTTTAGTTCTGTTTATGTGATGAATCACATGTACTGCTTTATGTAGTTTGAACTAACCTTGCATCCCAGGGATAATGCTTACTTGATCATGGTGGATTAGCTTTTTCATGTGCTGCTGGATTCAGTTGGCTAGTATTTTGTTGAGGATTTTTACATCTATGTTCATCAAGGATATTGGCCTGAAGTTTGTGTGTGTATGTGTGTGTGTCTCCCAAGCTTTGGTATCAGGATGATGCTGACCTCATAGAATGAGTTAGAGAGTAGCCCTTGCACCTCTATTTTCTGGAATAGTTTCACTAAGAATTGTACCAGCTTTTCTTTATATATCTGGTAGAATTTACTGTCAATCTGTCTGGTCCTGGGCTTTTTTTGGTTGGCAGACTATTTATTACTGATTCAATTTTGGAACTCGTTATCAATCTGTTCAAGGATTCAATTCCTTACTGCTTCAGTTTTTGAAGATTGTATGTATCCAGAAATTTACCCATTTATTGTAGGTTTTCTAGATTGTGTGCATAGAGATTTTTCTAATTGTCTCTTAGGGTTTTTTTGTTTGTTTGTTTAAGGAATGAAGGGTTTTATTGAAAATGAAAGTACTTCACAGTGTGGGCCTGAACATAGGGGGTCAAAGGCCCTGTTACAGAGTTTTTGTGAGTTTAAATACCCTCTACTTGGGGTACACCCTATGTAGATGAAGAGAACGAAGTAAAGTTACAAAGTCATTTACTCCGTGTCTGCCCTATGGAGAGGGTATTTCCTCTTATAGCTGAAATGTGAATTGGCCTTATGTTCCCTGCCAGACTCTATGTTCCTGCCTCATCTCCCCACTTAGAGATGTGATCCTCATAAATCTTTATGGGGGGCAAAGGGACCAGTCGTCTTTTTTTTCTGTAACTGCTTCTTGCTGACTTGGGGCATAGTCTTTACCTACTGGGGATCACAGAACTCTAGCCCTGCTCTATCTAGTGGAGGCAGGGTAGTTTCTTGATGGTCAGGGGTGGTGTCCACCTGGAACTGGCTGGACCCTTTGTTGCATGATCATCTGAAGCTTGATGGTCTCTCAGGGGTTCCAATGGGTGTACAGTTCCAAAACTGTGGAGGGACCCTTCTCAGTTGCAAGACCATGAACCCAAAGTTCAAGGTCCCAAAGTTTTGTTGTAGTGTGGATGGCAAGGACAGCCTTTCTCTGATGTTTCCAGAAGATTCAAATCATAAATAGCTTTCTTTAGCCTTTTGCCAGCATGACAGGCTTCTGGGTTCTCTCTCCCTGAGCAGCCCTGGTGAACCTGCATTACTCTTCCTCCTGGCTGGCTCACCAAAATATGTTAACGGTGGAGGGTGTCCAAGTTCTTGGCATCTTGAATAAAGAATTGGACAAAATGCACAAACAAAGCAAGAAAGGAATGAAGGGTTTTATTGAAAGTGAAAGTATATTCCACAGTCTGGGAGTGGGCCTGAGCATTGGGGCTCAAAGTCCTCTCTGAGGGTCTGTGTTTCTGTCAGATCAGTGGTCATGTCTCTTTTGATTTGTCTGATTGTGTTTATTTGAATCTTCTTTCTTTTTTCTTTATTCGTCTAGCTCACACTCTATATATCTTGTTATTTATTTCAAATAAACCAGCTCCTGTATTTGTTAATCTTTTGTATAATTTTTTGCATCTCAGTTGACTTCAATTCAGTTTGGTTTTGGTTATTTCTTGTCTTATGCTAGCTTTGGGGTTGGTTTGCTTTTGTTTTTCTAGCTCCTCTAGTTGCAATGTTAGGTTGTTAATTTAAGATCTTTTTAAAATTTTTGATGTGGGCTTTTAGTGCTGTAAACTTCCCTCTTAACCCTGCCTTAGCTGTTTCCAAGATTCTGGTGTGTTGTATCTTTGTCCATATTATTTTCAATGTATTTCTTGATTTCTTTCTTAATTTCATTATTTACCCAATAGTCATTCAGGAGCAGGTTATTTAATTTCCATGTAATTATATGGTTTTGAGCAATTTTATTAATATTGACTTCTATTTTTGTTGTGCTGTGGTCCAAGAATCATGGTTAGTATGATTTTGATTTTCTTGAAATTTGCTGAGAATTATTTTGTGTCCAATTGTGTGGTTGATTTTAGAGTTTCTGCTGTATACAGATGAGAAGAATGTATATTCTTTATTTTTGGGTGGAATATTCTATAGATCTCTATTAGGTCCATTTGGTCAAGTATTGAGTTCAGTTCCTGAATATCTTTGTTCGTTTTCTGCTTTAATGATCTGTCTAATACTACCATTAGGGTATTTAAATCTCCTGCAATTATTTTGTATTTGTCTAATTCTCTTCACAGGTCTCTAAGAACTTGTTTTATAAATCTGGGTGCTCTTCTGTTGGGTGTATATATATATATTTAGGATATTTAGGTCTTCTTGTTGGATTGAGCCCTTTACCATTATGCAATGCCTTTCTTTTTCTTCTTTGATCTTTACTGGTTTAAACTCTGCTTCCTCTGAAATTAGAATAGTAACACCTGCTTATTTCTGTTTTCCATTTGCTTGGGAGATTTTTCTCTATTCCTTTACTTTGAGCTTATGAGTGTCATTGCATGTGGGATGGGTCTCAGTCTCTTGAAGACAGCATACCACTGGGTCTTGATCCTTTGTCCAGCCTACCACTCTGTGCCTTTTAATTGGGCCATTTAACCCATTTACATTCAAATTTAGTATTGATATGTATGGATTTGTTTCTGTCATCATGTTGTTAGCTGGTTATCACGCAGGCTTGTTTATATGGATGCTTTATAGTGTCGCTAGTCTACATAGTTAAGTGTGTTTTTGTAGTGGCCAGTAACGGTCTTTCCTTTCCATGTTTAGCACTCCCTTCAGGACTTCTTATAATGTAAGTCTGGTGGTAACAAAATCCTTTAGCATTTTCTTATCTGAAAATGATCTTATTTCTCCTTCACTTATGAAGCTTAGTTGGCTGAATATAAAATTCTTGCTTGGAAATTATTTTCTTTAAGAAAGTTGAGTATAGGTCCCCATTCTCTTTTGGCTTGTTAGGGTTTCTGGTGAAATGTCTGTTGTTAGCCTGATGGGATTCCCTTTGTAGATGGCTTTCCCCTTCTCTCTAACTGCCTTTGTGCTTTTTCTTTCATTTAGACCTTGGAGAATCTGATGACTATGTGTCTTGAGAATGGTATTCTTGTGTAGTATGTCACAGGAGTTATCTGCATTTCCTGAGTTTAAATATAGGCCTCTCGAGCGATTTTGTGGAAGTTTTCCTGGATGATATCCTGAAATATGTTTCCCATGTTTTGTTCCTATCTCTTTCAGGGATGCCAGTGAGCCATAGATTGGGTCTGCTCACATAATTCCATATTTCTCAGAGACTTTATTCTTTCTTTTTTACTATTTTTATTATTTTTGTCTGAGTTATTTTGGAGAACCAATTTCAAGCTCTGAGATTCTTTCCTCATCTGGATCTGTTCTACTGTTAATATTTGTGATTGCATTATGAAATTCTTAAACTGTGTTTTTCAGTTTTACCAGATCAGTTTTGTTCTTTCTGATAATGGCCATTTAGTCTATAAGCTTCTCTATCATTTTGTTGTAATCCTTAGATTCCTTCAATTGAGTTTCAATGTTCCCCCAAATCCTGATGATCTTTGTTCTTATTTATGTTTTGAATCCAATTTATGTCATTTCAACCATATAAGCTTGGTTAAGAACCCTTGCTGGGGAACTAGTGAGGTCATTTGGATGAAAGAGGACACGCTGGCTTTTTGAATTGTCAGAGTTTCTTGGGCAGGTTCTTTCTCATCTGTGTGGACTGATGATCCTCTAACTGTGGTGTGATTTGAGTACAGTTGGTAGACTACTTTTCTGGATGTTTTCAGTGGGCCAAGGCTTTGTCCAGGGTATATCTTTGTAGCAGAATTCTTGTCCTTAGCTTTACAGGGGAGTATATCAACAAAGTATTTTTGGTGTTGAAGTTTGGGCTGTGATCTAGCATATGATGCTTAAGTAAAATGGTAGTAGGTACTCTTTTGCTCAGCCAGGCGGCCCCTCTGTATTTCCTCAGGATTGCAGCCATGTTCCCTCTCAGTGCTCTGAAAGGGTGAGCTCCTTTCCCACTCAAGTGCTGGCTGCAGGTCTCACCTTGACACTCTGGAGTTACACACCACAGTTATAGGGTGAGCTCAGGCTTTATGTTCCTTCCCAGCTGGAGGGAGCAGGGGAAGGGAATTTGACAGTTGCTGTGGCAGACCCCTTTCACTTGTTTCTTGGGGATCTACCCCAGAGAAATGCAGAGCTGCTACCAATCAGTGCAGTTGGCCCAGTGTGGGGTGGTTGAATTGTGGTCCCAAGCCTAGGGCCCCACCTGGTGACAAGCAGGGAGTGCAGGAGGCTTGTTAGGCAGGCAAACTGGCCTCTCCTCCTTAGGGCAGCTTTGGTGTGCTGGAGGTGTGATTAAAGTACTCAGAGTCTTCACTCCTTCCCCAGTCCAAGGGCAATAGGGGCAGTATAACTGCAACAGCAGGGGCACAGGGGCTTTAAGTTGACCCAGGGAGCTGCACCTCAGAGAAACTGCTATGGGGAGTGTTCAGCCAGAGGTGCTGAGGCTGAACGCTCACATGGAAAACAGTCTGGCCACTTTTCCATAAGGCAGTTGCACTGTGTTGGGGGTCTGCATTAGTCCCTCATCACTACATGCCCTCTGGAGCCTAAAGGCAACAGGAGCGAGGGATGCAGAGTAGCAAAATGGTGTCCTGCCTGCTCCCTCTGGGAGCTCTGTCCCACAGAAATGCAGAGCTGCTACTGGCCCAAGAGCCCAGGTCAGTGATGGCTGGGGTCCCAGGTCAAGAGGCCCTGCCCAGTGAGGAGTAGCAGGGTTGGAGACTCTTGTAGAAAACAGTCTGGCTGCTCTCCATAAAGTGACTGCTCTCTGCTGGGGGTCTGCTTTAGCTAAAATGACTTAATGAAACATCAGACACATAGACTTTAAAAATCAGACCTGTACTTGACTGAAGCATTGCTCTTTTTGTAAATAGGGTAATAATGATACCATAGTCACCAGGTGGTAAAATCTGACCATTTAAAGGGTTACAAAGCATCCATTTTTAATAGGAAAATCAAAAACTCCTAAAATTCCCAAATTTGACTGTTGGCAAAATCATGTTTTAGGGGGTGCAGGGGGAGATAGAGGTAGAAGAATTTATGAAAGCAAGAAATCTACTGTAATAAAATGCCAGGAAGCTTCAGAGAAATGAGATACTAATGTTGACTGAGGTAGAAAGAATATGAATGATTCAATCTAAACTTTGTTTAGGAAAGATAGGGTTCATGCAGTTGTACAATGCCTGATACTTAGGCCCTATGCTTGGATTAATGCGTTATTATTGCCATCTTGAAATTCTTAATAATACTTGTACAAGGAGGCTTGCATTTTCTTTTGCACGGGACCAAGCGAATTATATACCCACTTTTGAGGACAAATCATTATTAGAAGGATTTGCAAAAAAGTTAAGAAAATAACACAAGCAAAGGATTATGAGGGGGCAGTGAGTTCAATTTTGGTAGAGTGAAAATTTCATAGCAAGGCAAGAGTGTTTTTCAAAAGGAAAGGAAGGATATTAGACATGAACCCCAACAGCATAGGGCAACTCATATCTCTTCATTCTCATCTGCCACCTGTCCTTCCAGGTGCTAACCCGTTAGTCAAAATAATATTGAGTTTGCAAAGCTGCAATTTATAACATCTACTTCTATCTATCTATCTGCATTTTAATTACTGGATTCTGATTTACACAGCATGATCAATGCTGCAATGCTAATGTCTTGAGGAGTCAGGATTTATTTTATCATGAACTAGTTATGCAAATGAAATAAAATGACTCAGGAAGACAAAGGGAGAAGGAGAAGACACATAAAAAAGCCCTGGTTTGATTACTTGCTGTAGCTCTCTTCTCTCATATTCTACCCAAATAACCTTGTGACATTCTGATTGTCCAAGACCTTTGATGTTATTAACCAGGTTTCTAAGTGTTTATTAGTATTGTGAATAATCAAACTAGCATCATGTGAATAATATCCACAATTAAAATCTATTCTGCTACTATGTATCTTACACACAAATGTGGAACAGTGAAGAAGTAATAAGGGGATAGGGCATGCTATCTGTACATGGACAAGGACAAGATATTGCTCATTTTAATAAAAATTGACCAGTATGATTGTGTCAGAGTCATTGTTCTACTGAAAGCATGTTTTAAGATTTAAATTATTTTTGGTAGTTTGCATTAACTTCAGATAAGTGTTCTCAGTGATAATATCACAATACATAGTACATTCAGACAGATAATTATTCACATAGTGACATGGCAAAACCCTGGACTGTTTCTTGTCCAAAAAGCAATCATTTCTAGTGGACTCATCTTTGACAAAGAAGCAAAGACAACTCTATTGAGAAAGGATAGTCTTTCAACAAATGGTGCTACAAAAAATGGACATCCACACATTACAAAAATGAATTTAGATGTTGATTTTACATCTTTCATAAAAACTAACTCCAGAAGGGTCATAGATCTAAATGTAAAACACAAAAGTATAAAACTCCTAGAAGATAGCATAGGAGAAAATCTAGGTCACCCTAGGTTGGTAAAGCATTTTTAAAGCACAATCCATGAAGGAAAAGAATTATGAGTTGGACTTCACTAAAATGTAAATCTGCTCTGTGAAATATACGTTTAAGAAAATGTAAAGACAAGCCACAGACTAGGAGAAAATATTTGCAAAAAACATATCTGGTAAATAACTTGTATCCAAAATATACAAAGAATTCTTAAAACTCAATAAAAAGACAGCAAACAACCAGCCTAGCCAATATGGCAAAACCCTGACTCCACTGAAAAAAAATTAAAAATTATCTGGGCATGGCGGTGCATGCTTGTAGTCCCAACTCTTCAGGAGACTAAGGCAAAAGAATTGTTTGAACCCAGGAGGTAGAGTTTGCAGTGCGCTGAGATTGTGCCACTGCACTCCAACCTGGGTGACAAAGCAACTCTCTGTCTGAAAAATAACAACAACAACAACAAATAGAAAGCAAACAAACCAATTAAAAGTGAGCAGAAGCTCTCCAAGGAGCCCTCCCTGAAAGAGCTATGGAGATGGCAAACAACCGTATGAAAGGATGATCAATATTATATGTTATTAGAGAACTACCAATTAAAGCAACAATGAGATACCCCACACACCTATTAGATCAGCTAAAACCCAAAACTGACAACACCAAATGCTGACAAGCATGTAGAGCAACAGGAACTCTCATTTATTACTGGTGGGAATGAAACATGATGTAGCCACTTTGGAAGACAGTTTTGCAGTTTCTTCCAAAGGTAAACACAGTCTTTTTTTTTTTTTTTTTTTGAGACGGAGTCTCGCTCTTTCACCCAGGCTGGAGTGCAGTGGCGCTATCTCGGCTCACTGCAGGCTCCACCCCGCGGGGTTCACGCCATTCTCCTGCCTCAGCCTCCCGCGTAGCTGGGACTACAGGCGCCTGCCACCTCGCCCAGCTAATTTTTTGTATTTTTAGTAGAAACGGGGTTTCACCGTGTTAGCCAGGATGGTCTTGATCTCCTGACCTCGTGATCCGCCCGCCTTGGCCTCCCAAAGTGCTGGGATTACAGGCGTGAGCCACTGCGCCCAGCAACACAGTCTTACAATACAAAAATTATGCTCCTAGGTATTTACCCACACCTAGGAGCATGATTTTTGTATTATAAGATAAGACTGTGTTGAAAACTTATGTCATGTAAAAACTTGTACATAAAGGATTATAACACTGTTACTCATAATTGCCCCAAATTGGAAGCAACCAAGATGTCCTTCAATATGTAAATAGATAAACACTGGTATATCTGTACAGTTGAACATGATTCAGTGATAGGCACAGAAAGACAAATACTGCATGCTCTCACTCATATGTGGAATCTAACATAAAGTTGAACTCACAGAATCAGAGAGTAGAATGGTGGTTACCAGGTGCTGGGGGAGAGGAGGCAGGACTACTGGAGAGATGTTAGTCAAAGGATACAAAATTTCAGTTAGGAGGAATAAGCTGAAGAGATCTATTGCATAACCTGGTGACTATAGTTAATAACATTGTATTGTATTCTTGCAAATTGCTAAGAGAATAAATTTTAAGTTTTCATCACAAAAAATGATAAATATATGAAGTGATGTGTATGTTGATTAGCTCAGTTTAACTGTTCCACAATGTATGCATATTTCAAAATGTCATGCTGTCCATGATATGACATGATATAGAGATAACAATTGTCTCTATAATTGTTAAACAATTGTTTAATTGTTGTCAATTAAATTAAGAATTAACAAAAAAATGAAAAATAAATCAGCCATGATTTCTTGATAAAGCCACAAAACGACATGGAACAGCCTTAAATGCATATTGGTAGGTGAAAAGGGCCAGTCTGAAAGGGCTACAAACTATGTGATTCTGACTATAAGGCATTCTAACAAAGGCAGAACTATAAAGACAGTAAGAAGATCCATGGTCATTAGGATTCAGGTGGAAGGGGAGAAGAACGAATGGGGGGAACCCAGAGGATTTTTAGGTAAATGACACTATTATGCATAATACCGTAATTGTAGATACATGACATTATGCATTTGACAAAATCCACAGAATGTGCAACACCAAGAATTAAACCTAGTGTAAACTATGGACTTTAGTTAACAATAATACATCATTTTTGGTTCACCAATTGTAACAACTGTAGCACACAAATAAAGTATAATAATAGGGGAAAATGGGTGAGTGCAGAGGGTAGGGGATGGTGAGAGAGAGGGCACATGTGGGAACTCTCTGTATTTCTACTGAATTTTTCTGTAAACCTAAAACTGCTCTGTAAAGCAAAATCTATTAATGCTTTTTAAAAATGGTTATGGCAGTCTTCTAAGAAAGGCTGTATTTTCAGATTGAATATTTAGGCTAATCATCATGAATTTTAGTGGACATACTGTTACATTTTCTAGAAATTATACTTTTAAGCATTGAAAATGTATGAAAGAAAAAAGATATATCACAGGCATTATGGCATAGTAGAAATTCCAACAAATTAGAGGCCAAAACTGGAGCTTTCACTCTATCTCTGTACCTTATTAGCCTTTTAAATAAGTTGAGTCTATTTATCTCCCTAAGCTTTATTTTCCAGATGCATTAAAATTAAATAATACTGATGTAGTAATAGCATTACAAAAATATACATAGCAATGCAGAGGGTTGGTTCGGAAGAAAATGGCCAGCAGGCAGCTTCCGAAGATTCCTTGGGCGAATTTGCCCAGCTTAGGAACTTGCCTTACAGGCTCCGAAAAGTGAAGATGTGAACAGTGGCTTCACTGAGAGTGAGGTACCAATGCAGATAACTCTTTAAGTCATATAGAGAAGGAAATAACCATTTAGAGTTTGGAACATTCAAAGTCCCACGCTAGCTTATTTTCTCCTTATAGGAAACCAAATCATTAGTGAACCTATAGAAAATTAAATCATTATCAGAAGTTTCTTCAGAGCTTATCAGCTTAACCAGAACAAAAAGAGTTCAACAAATTGAAAAGTTAACAGTCAGGAAAGAATACTCTAACTCATCCACTTCACATTAGAGATGGTCTTTCCATGGGACCGGGTTCTCAAGGCCAATTAGCTAAGAGGGTGGACTCCATTAATGAATGGCCATGTATGTGTTTGCTCTGCAGTAATCTTATTCCACACTGGCATACTCTCCAAGACTTCTTTTAAGTAATATCTAATTTCTTTAGGTTGATGACTGTATCTTCAACAAGGAAGAAGAGCCCGGCTTACTAAAGGAGCTTTTGTGTATATAGGCTCTGAAAGACTCTGTGCTGATAGAGTTGTGGTTTTATATATATATATATGTATAATATGTATATATATATATATATATAATACTTTAAGTTCTAGGGTACATGTGCACAACATGCAGGTTTGTTACATATGTATACATATGCCATGTTGGTGTGCTGCACCCATTAACTCGTCATTTACCCTGGGTATATCTCCTAATGCTATCCCTCCCCACTCCCCCGACCCCACAACAGGCCCCGGTGTGTGATGTTCCCCACCCTGTGTCCAAGTGTTCTCATTGTTCAATTCCAACCTATGAGTGAGAACATGTGGTGTTTGGTTTTTTGTCCTTGCAATAGTTTCCTGAGAATGATGGTTTCCAGCTTCATCCATGTCCCTACAGAGGACATGAACTCATCATTTTTTATGGCTGCATAGTATTCCATGGTGTATATGTGCCACATTTTCTTAATCCAGTCTATCATTGTTGGACATTTGACTTGGTTCCAAGTCTTTGCTATTGTGAATAGTGCCACAATAAACATACACGTGCATGTGTCTTTATAGCAGCATGATTTATAATCCTTTGGGTATATACCCAGTAATGGGATGGCTGGGTCAAGTGGTATTTCTAGTTCTAGATCCCTGAGGAATCACCACACTGTCTTCCACAATGGTTGAACTAGTTTACAGTCCCACCAACAATGTAAAAGTGTTCCTATTTCTCCACATCTCTCTAGCACCTGTTGTTTCCTGACTTTTTAATGATGGCCATTCTAACTGGTGTGAGATGGTATCTCATGGTGGTTCTGATTTGCATTTCTCTGATGGCCAGTGATGATGAGCATATTTTCATGTGTCTGTTGGCTGCATAAATGTCTTCTTTTGAGAAGTGTCTGTTCATATCCTTCGCCCACATTGACAAAGGACTAGTATCCAGAATCTACAAAGAACTCAAACAAATTTACAAGAGTTGTGTTTTAAGTACATATTCCTCTATTTGACTATTTGAGTTCAAATCTTGGCTCCACTTCTCCAGTACTTGGCTCTTTTGTTTATTTGACCTTAAGCAATTGGTTCAACATTCTAGGCCTCAGTTTCCTTGCCATTAAATTGTTACAGTAGCAATGACTATTTCATATTAGCTGTTATAAAAGTTGAAAGAAATTATGAAAATATAGCACATAGCTCAGTTTCTGACATCACTTAAACACTCAATAAATTGTATCCTGTTTTATTATTAAAAAGCAAGCTTATTTCCAATTTGGGGGGATGCCTTACCTTTTGTCTTCAAACAATGGACCAAATATATACTTATACTTCTTTGCAGGAAAGAGTATTTTGGCCACCATGTCTTTCTTCTTTGGAATCAGCATCTAGAAGTTTAGGTGCCATCCCTCATCCCTGTGGTTTAAGTGGGGTTCAAACTGACCTTCAGGGTAGAATATTTTCGTTCGTATACTACCAAATATGACTCAATTAATACACCAAAATGCCCCTGGCCAGAGGGGATAGATGTATGTTTCCGGCACCAAACTACAATATTAAGAGGGGCAAATTATTCATTCAAAATCAACTAGGATATGGGATGAGTCGGAGAATGAAGCCAGTGGAAAGTGGTAGTGAGTGTTGAATGTCGTCTGAATCTCTGGATTAAGCCACACTTGAAAGAAATTAGGCTTTTCACTTTGATGAACCAACATTTTCCCTGCCAATACTAGTTTAAGTTGAATTTTCTTTTACTTGCAAACTACAGTTTCTTAACTGATACAACATAAGGTGCAGGGCTGTTTCATAGTGAGAGAAATGAGAGACATATAACAACACTTAGTAAACTTCTAAAAATAGAAAAAAAATTATATAACAATGTGACACTTTTGTTATCCATTTAATACCATTATCATTTCAAATATAATCTTTAGAGCCAGAAGATTATTAATTAAATGGAGTAGAAGATATGTGATAATACATTTCTCACAAAGCTCCTGCGGAACTCTTCCTCCTCCTCGTTTCCTGGGGACCAACAGCTGAGAACCAAGCTGAGGATTCTCTAGTATAGCCAGTCCCAATGCAGCTGTGTAAACGTGGTCTCCTGAATGTGGAAAGAGGAGACTAGACCACCTAAGAGCAAAGTTCCTGTAGCTGAGAAACTTACAGTTCTGCTTCCTCATGCCTTGGTATACTTGTGGATTTCATACCTCTTGTGATAACAGATAATCTACAGAACTGAGGGGAATGGGATCTACCCTTAAGCAAAATCTTAACTGGCTGTGTAGCGTTATGTTTCTTACTTTTCTTAACAAGGTCTAGTTCCAATCCCAATGTCCAATAGGAAAGGGGCAGTGTATTTATATCTAAATAAATAAGCTTTAACCAATACTTCTTTGGTATCGTGTAACTCAATAATTATTTTGTGGTTTTGACTAAATTTTCATAGGTTTCAAATAATTATTGACAACACTTGTAAATACTTATTAAAACTGTCACTATAAAAAGTTGTATTTATACATAATACTTTTAGGCATGTTTACTTCTAGTTTTATAGAAATAATTTTAAATGTGTTTTTTTCCTATTAGTATATGTTAAAAATCTTTTAACATTTTAGAATACTTTTTAATCTATGGTCCTATCTTCCTTTGTCTCCAAAAGAAGAAATGTTTAGAGAAGCCTTTATGAATCTGAGTAATGGAATTCCATGGTTCACTTTCATCTTGCAATACCAAAGGTCTGTTTACAATTTTGGAATCAGGATAATATTTCCAAGCTAATAGTCTTTCCTTAAAATAGCTGTTTAAATATACAAGTTGAGGATTCCTAATCTAAAAAACTGAATTCTGAAATGCTCCAAGATCCTGAACTTTTTGAGCGCTGGTGTGAGGCCTTAAGTGGTAAATTCCACACCTGACTTCATGTAATGAGCTGCTATGGTTTGGGTATTTGTCCTTGCTAAACTTCAAGTTGAAATTGATCCCTATTATTGGAAGTGGGGCCTAATGGGATGTGTTGGGGTCATAGGTCTAGAACCCTCATGGAAGAATTAATGCCGTCCTTTGGAGGTTGGTGAGTTCTCACTTCTTAGTTTTCTCTAGATCTGGTTGTTAAAAAGAGCCCAGCATCTCCCCCATTCCTCTTGCTTCTTTTTGTGCCATGTGGCCTCTGCACATTGCTGGCTCCCCTTTGCCTTCTACCATGAGAGGAGGCAGACTGACACCTTCGCCAGATGTAGATGTCGGTGCCATGCTTCTTGTACACTCTGCAGAACCATGAGCCAAACAAATCTCATTTCTTCATAAGTTACCTAGCCTGAGGTATTCCTATGCAGCAACACAAACTGGACAAGGACATGGGTCATAGTCAAAATGCTGTCAACACTTTGTTTAATGCACAAAATTGTTAACCATATTGCATAAAATTATCTTCAGGCAATCTATAAAAGGCATATATAAAACAAAAACATTTCATATTTAGACTTGGCTTTCCATTCTCAAGATATCTAATTATATATAGGCAAATATTAAAACATCTGAAAAGATCCTAAGTCCAAAACACTTCTGGTCTGTGTGTGTGTGTATGTGTATATATATATATACACACACACACATACATATATATACATATGTATGTTATACATGTATATATATGTATCTATATACATATACATACATATACGTACAGACCTATGACCCCAACACATCCCATTAGGCCCCACTTCCAATAATAGAGATCAATTTCAACTTGAAGTTTAGCAGGGACAAACACCCAAACCATAGCAGCTCATTACATGAAGTCAGGTGTGGAATTTTCCACTTGAGGCCTCACATCAGTGCTCAAAAAGTTCAGGATCTTGGAGCATTTCAGAATATATATATAAAATTTATATACATATATATTTATAAATTTATAAATATATATATATAATTTTCATCTCATTGCTATCAACAATTTATTGTATATATTAACCCCAGTTAAACAAGCTAGTTTATAGCTTTATTCCTATCATATATTTTTCACTTAAAAATACTGAACTTTGAATTAAAAATGCACACTGGGACATTACCACATTCAGATGAAAATAGACTTAAAGGTGGTCAGACTAGGATTTACTAAATTAGTAATTAATACTAAAAATTTTCCCAGAGGCATTTAGAATAAATATGTGGGAATAACAGATTGTTTGTATGAGACATCTCTCTTTCTATCTTTCTCTTCCTATCTCTGTCTGTGTGTGTTTCTCTCTATTTTTTATTATCCTTTCAATCCTCCCTCCTGCCTGCCACCAGGGTCCACATGCTGAGCCTGACCTTTATTTAGTAAGCACCAAAAAGTAGTGCCTCATACTCCAGCTTTAAACATCTTTTTTTGTTCCCTGTCACAACCTAGTTATCACTTGTTTATTTCTCTAAGAAACTTGCAAGAAAATACGTTATTGCATCTCTAATTAATTAGCTCACATAAATGCAGTAATAACTTAGGATTTTGTTTGTTTTCTCATTTTAAAAAATTGTCTCCTGGGAGTATTTGTTATTCAAAAGGGAACTCCTAGAGACTTGAAGACAATACCATAGATTAAATCATGATTGGTAGAAATTTATGAGGCCTAGGAGAGAGATATATTATGAAAGGAAGGAATCTTTTATAACATTTATCAAATTGCCCCAGATAGACAATCTTCCCTCTGTTCTAATGTAAGATATATCCTAACTCAAAACCATTAAACCTTTTTGATGGTGTCACTCACATCGTGAAGTCTCCACAGTTTAAAAAATCAACAAGAAGAAAAAGAAATAGAAAATAAACAGAAGAAAGAGAATGTGGAGAGATCAAGTAATATCTCTGTCTTTCTCAGGAATTCACGGCTCAGATACAGGGTCACTGAGATTTTTAAACCTGGCACATTAGTAACAGCACAGACAAACAAAATGCAAAATGGACATGACAAATTTGATTTATTCCAGGCAGAGATTCACCAAGCGAGAGATATCTATTGTTATATGAAATTATAAATGCTACCATCACATGCTGGAGAAGATAAACAATCTCTTACTCACTTTAATTTTTCATGTCCAAATTTAAACTGGAAAAAATGCTTTCCATTTATGTTGCATTTAAAGGTTAAATCCTATGACCAAAGTAAAAATAAGCACAGAAAATGGAGTTTGATTTAAGTAGTGCTGCTAAACCTCCTCCTTCTCATTCCAGTAGAAGTGATTTATTGCTAGATTGTGAGTTAAGGCATATGATCGTTAGCAGATTATTTATTTATTTTTTGTTCAAACTGTTTTTACCTCATGCCAAGTCCAAGCTCATTTAAATGAGGTCAAGATTGTAGCTGGTTCCTGGATGTGTTAAATGATTTTCCTACAGCAGGTGACTTCTTTCCTTCAGTTATTTGTCCTTGCAGAAATTTTTGCACCTTCCCCAAGGAAATGGGAGGAGGGACTTTTTAAAAGGTTAGTGGATGAATCAGTAGTTAAATTATCTTCAAATATTTAATAGGCCTCTAAGGTATTAAAGTTATGTCTGGATCGGTTTGACTGCTATTATCAATTCGAGGTGGCTAATTTTCTTCATCAAAGAAAGGGAATCTTTGCTGGCCTCTGCAAAATATGCTTAATCTTTCATTGTTGACATTTCCACTTGCAAAATAATCAATGTAATTATCAGGATTATCCTTGAGTATGGCTAAATGGAATCAGGAAATGATTGGGATTTCTTCAGAAAAGTTGAAAACTTTTCAGAGAATTTCTCATTTAAAATGTCTATTGAAGCCAATCGCACATAATTCGTCTATATATATAATTGATGAATTTATATATTATATAATATATAATTATTATATAATATGTATACAATTATATATTTTCTCATATATATGAGAAAAGAAACTCAGAATATTTTGGTTTATGTATTTATAGAGGCATCAACAATAAAAACTGCTTCAGTCAGTAAGTTTTAGTCTTGAAATAGGCTTGATATGCAAAGGATAGACATTAAGGTACACATATTTCTCCTTATGACAGGGAGTGAGATGGGGTAGATGAAACATAGTATATCAGTACAATTCTTGTGGGGACAAGACAAGGAAACAAATTCAAACCAATATAAGAGCAGCAAGTAGAATTTATTGGCTGGTAAAGTCCAGAAAAATGTTTCACAACCAAACCAAGAGAAAATGCCAGGATGCTGCTTGGTGCTAGGTGCACGTGGGGCCAGGAAACCAGATACCCCTGGTGTTCCCTAGCTCTTCTCTCTCACTACAGACCAGCTTTGTGCAAAGGACAATGTAGGAAAAGAATCCACTCTAGCTCATTTCAACCGAAAGATATTTATTACGTTTATTAGATTATGAATTATTGGGAAAGCTAAAAAAAATAGAACCTAGGCTGAATTTCCAGGAATAGCTTCCAAAGGCTCATTGCAGTACTGCGTAGCCAAGAGCACTGCTGCCTCTAACCTAACTGAAAACTGCCAACCAAACTGGAAGTCGCCACTGCAGCTCTTCATTGCTAAACTTTCTGCCTCTGTCCCACCCTACACTAGTCAAACCTCTGCCTTTTTCACTGGAAATTCAGTTTTGAATTCATGTCTCATCCATGTGTGCTTAATTGGTAGAGTCCAAAGTTCACCTAGAACCCTCACTGAAAGGAAGTCTGGAAGAGGAAGTCATAGGTGGTTTTAGCCCTTCAGCTTCAGCAGTGCAAGAAGACACTCTAGAAGGAGATTGGAAGAGATAAGGGATATTGAGTCAATGCATAATACACTTCCTGGTCATGAAATATGCCTGGTATGTTCTGAGTTTCCAGTTTAGAAATTCAACCATTAGAAAGAGATTAAGTCAATGCTTTTGCAAGTTTGAAAATTCCCAAGGCATAATAATCCACCTTTTCCTCATCGGATAATCACCTCTTGTCAGTGGAAAGGGTCACTCTGAATAGAATGCTCACTCCTACGGTGATGGTGCTGATGGGGCCACAGCTGCTGGAAAAGGAGTGCGAGGTCAGCAACCCCATAGATTTTCATTTGGTGTATCTATGTGTGTATACCTATATATGTATGTATTTGTCATTTACGTGTGTGTGACTATTTACCCTTTATATATGTATATTACATGACTAGGTATTCAGATATCTCAATTCAAATATGCTACAGTGGATAGTAAATACCAATCAAGTGATATTTACATTACCAAAATTTGGTGTTTAGAGTTTGTATAAAAGTTATACAAGCTTGTTATTTGCTGCTGAGCCATCAAGTTGCATGTTTCTCAGGCAAGGCTCATAATATAAGCAAAGGTGCAGTTTGAGGATCATGACGGACATTTGCTAGAGGCTCAGAAGACTGGGAGAAATTTTGAAAAGGAAAACCTGTAGCCAGATTTTACTAGCCCTGGAACTACTGGAAAACCAATTTAGATGTTCTCTTCTAAGTAATGTATTGCACATAAAAGCATTAAACACAATTTCTGAAGGTTAATCTAGGGGTGGTATAAAAAACAAATGTGGAAGAGAACAGACGCAGAAAGGCCAGAAAGGAGGATAAAGCCACTAATCTAGAGACAAATTGATGTAACTAAAGAGGGTAGTGGAAGGAACAAAAAAAAAGATGAGACAAATGAACTGTGGTTTTCATAAACATGGTTTTAAAATGATAACTTCAATTTATTTCACGTTTTTGGGAAAATGTATGAAACTGCTTTAGATCAAGGAATGTAAAACCATCATTGCAAAACTTATTTTATTTCATTTTTGAGACAGAGTCCAGCTCTGTTGCCCAGGCTGGAGTGTGGTGGTATGGTCTTGGCTCACTGCAACCTCCACCTCCCAGGGTTCAAGCGATTCTTCTGCCTCAGCCTCCTGAGTAGCTGGGACTACAGGTGTCCGCCACCACATCTAACTAATTTTTGTATTTTTAACAGAGATGGGGTTTTGCCATGTTGGTCAGGCTGGTCTGGAACTCCTGACTTCAACTGATCCACTCTCCTTGGCCTCCCAAAGTGACAAAACTTATTTTTAATACATTAACACTGTATTGCTTGATGTACTTAATAAAATGATACCTTTAAATTTGGAAAGCCATTGAGAGTCACATAAGCCCAATTTTCCAAAGTAAAATTATGGAAGTTAAATTATTGAACGGAAGTCAACACAGCTTCCAATTAGAGAAGGAAGAAGTAGAGTTCCTAGAAAGTGGTCAAGTAATCAGTATTCCAACTTAGCATTTCCAAGGGAAGCCGGCTTTGAAGATGCATGCAGTCTCCTAACTTGTGACTTAAAGTATTTTGCCTAGTATCAGAGGGGAGACTTAAAAGGCTCACTGTTACCTTGGGAGAAAAGTTCTAAAAAATTTACATAAGAAAAACATGGCCGGGCCTGGTGGCTCACGCTTGTAATCCCAGCACTTTGGGAGGCCGAGGTGGGCGGATCACGAGGTCAGGAGATCGAGACCACGGTGAAACCCCGTTTCTACTAAAAACACACAAAAAAATTAGCCAGGCGTGGTGGCAGGCGCCTGTAGTCCCAGCTACTCAGAGAGGCTGAGGCAGGAGAATGGCGTGAACCCGGGAGGCGGAGCTTGCAGTGAGCCGAGATTGCGCCACTGCACTCCAGCCTGGGCGACAGAGCAAGACTCCGTCTCAAAAAAAAAAAAAAGAAAAAGAAAAAGAAAAACATGGAAGTAAATAGCAGTACACAAAAATCTTGACAAATACTCTTGTTATTGTAGGCTTTCCATTTCTGTAGGTAAGTTGACCTGTTTCAAGATGGTTTTACCCTCATGTAAGTCCTAAACATATTTTCTTTCTACTGGATCCGTTGTTGCTACCATTCAAATGGTTGTGAGCCTGGTAGGTAAGAACCAGAGATGGCTGGCACAGAAATAATTCTCCTTTCTTGCTTGGCTACCTTAAGTTTACCTTCCTGATTATGGAAATTAAAATTCAGGATGATTTTTAACAGTCTTTTAATTGTGTTTTACCACTCCACGTTTTAAACTAGAGTATCAGTGTGAAATAAGAGGATTTATAACAGCCATGTTTCTCTGGTTTCTTAGAAGGATACACATGAGTAATCAATACACAGTAATGAAATGGAACACTTGTGTCATGGATTTTTCGGATTCAAATTTCACTGGGAGCAAATGCAGCAAAAGAAGTTTCCTATCCAAGCCTTGTCTAATAAACAGACCTGACAGTATATTACACAGCAATCTTTCTCAACTCCTGTGGGCTGAGACTTTGGCTCATTTTCAATGTGTTGCTCTTCAAGTTAATTCTGTAGCTATGTATCTATGCCATTTACTTGATATTCATTGAAAGTTATACCTTATTCCACGTTTGATTATTTCCTGCTTTTTAGTCTTAAGATCTTAGAGTTTTACTCTAAGCCAATGATCCTTAAAAGAGTATTTGGAAAAGATACATGCCTATGTTTTTCATAGTACCCGCATAAGAAAAGATGCTTAAAAACTTTTCTCAATAAAAAAATAATTCAACTTTATGTGAAATATTAATCAATGCCAGTATTTCCATATGCCTATGACTTGCTACATTAAAGCATTCATCGATATTCATTAATAATGGTTAGTCCTTTATTCATGCCGAATGCTGTTCTTTTTCTTTTTTCCCCTAACAAACAAACAAGAAAAAGAATATAATCACAGCTTCCAATATTAAAATATAATTTAACAACAGAAAAGTTAAGTCTAATTCTTTTCTTTTCTTTTCTTACTGTAGCTTGGTTCAGAATATGATTTGGAAGAGGCTTAAAGCCTCAATTTCAATTGGCCTTGCTTATTCTCAGTGCAACCTTGAAATAAATTTATTGTTTTTCATTTATATTTAAGGTCAGATGAAAGATAAGTTAGGATCTATTGCACTGGCTGTAACAACCAATAAAATAGCTCACCACAGCCTGAAGAATACCTAGTTCCTAATCACAAATGGTGTGAAACATAGTCCCTTACAGAAGTTACCATTTGGCACTACATTTATGTCCTACGTAAGAAAATAATTTATATTCTTATCTGTGGAGCTAATGTTCATATGATAGAGGTAGAATGATATAACTGCTTAGAAATTCTATTAGCTTGGCTATTAGAATTCTTTTAGTTGGGTAAGTTGGAGAATAGCATTTAAATGAATAATATTCGTTAAAATAAATATTCATATTAAAAGTAAAAACACTTTCACTAATAAAACAGCCAGTACATTTCTTTTCATCTATATCACCTATATACATATTTTTAGACCCAAATTGTCTAAAACAAGTGAGGCAAAATTAACAAGTAAATGTCTCCCTCCCAATACTATCTTAATAGTACCCTGTAGCATATTGATCATTTAATAAATCTAATTTTCTTTAGAAAATTTATAAATAACCCTTGAGATAATATTTTTGACCTATAATTTATGTGCAACAAATTCACCGATTTTAATTGTATAATTTGGTGTGTTTTAACAAATGTATAATATAGTGTTGTAAGTCACACCAAAATCATGATATAGAATATTTTCATTGCTCCAAGAAACTCCCTTGTGCTCTTTTTGTAGAGAGTGTACTACAAATTTATTTGTACATCTGACAGGCTTTTATCTGTAATTCCTGAATCAGGGCATTTAGAATAAGAGCTCCCACTGGATAATGGCAGAATGGTAGGTTTTGTGAGGTGGGAACAAAGAAACAGAATAATAGAAAACAAAAAAACAGATTGACTTTTCAGTTAGCCAGCTTTTGGTTTCATTGAGTTTCTTTGTTGTCTTCACTTTTTTTATTTCATTGGTTGCTGCTATTTTCTTCTTACTGTTTCTTGTGTTTATTGTACTTATTTTCCTTCTGCTTACTGGATTTAATTAGCTCTTTTGCCTGATATTCCCCTTTGTCTTAAGTTTTTAAAGTTGAAGTCTTAAATTATTAATTGAGCCCTTTCATCTGTTCTACCATAAGTGTTCGATGCTATGCATTTTCCTCTGTGCACCGCTTTTGCTCTACTCTGAAAATTCTGATAATGTTATGTTTTTACCTGATTTACTTTTATTTTATTTTTATTTTCATCTGGTAAAGACATTTCTTGTTTTACTTTGTCCTTTCTCCCATGAGGTATTTAGGAAGTGTTGTTTAATTTCCACATATTTCAGGGATTTTCCAGATACTTTTTAGTTATTGAATTCTAATTTAACTCCATTGTGATCAGAGGGCATGATTTTCTGGGATTTCAGTTTTCTTAAGTGTATTGAGATTTGTTTTATAGCCCAGAATACGGTGTATTTTGGCAAATATTCTGTGCACACATAGAAATAATGTGTATTTTGTTGTTGTTGAGTGGAGAGTTCATTGGGTCAAGATGATTGATAGTGTTGTTTAAGTCTTTCATACACAGTTTATCCTTGAACAACCCTTGAGAGTTAAAAGTGCCAACTTCCTGTGTAGTCAAAAAATCTTTGTGTAACTTTCAACTTTCCAAAATCTTAACTAGTATAACCTGCTGTTGACCATAAGCCTTACTGGTAACATAAACAGTTGATTAACACTATTTGGTATGTTATGTGTATTTTATAGAATAAAGTTAGCTAGATAAAACAAAAAGTAATTTAAAATCATAAGGAAGAAAAAATGTATCTACTATTCATTAAGTTGAAATGTATCATAAAAGTCTTCATCTTCATTTTCTTTGTGTTAAGTAGGCTGAGGAAGAGGAGGAGTTGGTCTTCCTGTCTCAGGTGACAGAGGCAGAAGAGGTGGAGGGGGTAGAAGAGGATGCAGGAGATGAAGGGATACTTGATGTAAATTTTATTGAGAAACATCTGAGTATAAGTGGATCTACACAGTTCAGACTCATATTATTCAAGGGTCAACTATCCTAACTGATTTTCTGTCTACTTTTATATCATTTACCAAGACGGATGGGTTGAAATTTTGTACAATAATTCCCAAGAAAGGAAATCTTCTCATTGGACAGGACAGACAAAAAAAATTGGCTCTTCAAGATGTGAATAAGAATTTAACAGGATGTTAACTACAGAGAGGATATCTTAGACTTAAAAACAAGAAATTGGGTCTTTCAAAATGTGAATAAGAATGCAACAGAATGTTAACTACACAAAGGATATCCTAGAGTAAAATGTATGTACATTAAATGTTAGCTGGATTAAATAACAAAGTTTTACCCATTTTCTAACTACAGCTATCTTTAAGAAGTGCTTTGGATCATAGATGAGAGTAAGAAGAGATTAGAAATAATAGCATTTGGGGGTATTTATGTAAATGTCTTACTTTATTATTTTCTTTTTTTTGTGTGTGTGTGTGTGTGTAATTGAAGTTTTTTTATTTTTTTATTTTTTATTTTTTATTTTTTTATTTTTTATTATACTTTAGGTTTTAGGGTACATGTACACAATGTGCAGGTTTGTTACATATGTATCCATGTGCCATGTTGATTTCCTGCACCCATTAGCTCGTCATTTAGCATTAGGTATATCTCCTAATGCTGTCCCCGCCCCCCCCACCCCCCACCCCACAACAGTACCCGGAATGTGATGTTCGCCTTCCTGTGTCCATGAGTTCTCATTGTTCAATTCCCACCTATGAGTGAGAACATGCAGTGTTTGGTTTTTTGTCCTTGCGATAGTTTACTGAGAATGATGTTTTCCAGTTTCATCCATGTCCCTACAAAGGACACGAACTCATCATTTTTTATGGCCGCATAGTATTCCATGGTGTATATGTGCCACATTTTCTTAATCCAGTCTATTGTTGTTGGACATTTCGGTTGGTTCCAAGTCTTTGCTATTGTGAATAGTGCCGCAATAAACATACGTGTGCATGTGTCTTTATAGCAGCATGATTTATA
>NW_026652281.1:141514544-141537441 GCF_009828535.3 Hylobates moloch
CTCTGATGGTAGTTTCTTTTGCTGTGCAGAAGCTCTTTAGTTTAATGAGATCCCATTTGTCAATTTTGGCTTTTGTTGCCAGTGCTTTTGGTGTTTTAGACACAAGACAGGGATGCCCTCTCTCACCGCTCCTATTCAACATAGTGCTGGAAGTTCTGGCCAGAGCAATCAGGCAGGAGAAGGAAATAAAGGGTATTCAAATAGGAAAAGAGGAAGTCAAACTGTCCCTGTTTGCAGATGACATGATTGTATATCTAGAAAATCCCATTGTCTCAGCCCAAAATCTCCTTAAGCTGATTAGCAACTTCAGCAAAGTCTCAGGATACAAAATCAATGTACAAAAATCACAAGCATTCTTGTACACCAATCACAGACAAACAGAGAGCCAAATCATGAGTGAACTCCCATTCACAGTTGCTTCAAAGAGAATAAAATACCTAGGAATCCAACTTACAAGGGATGTGAAGGACCTCTTCAAGGAGAACTACAAACCACTGCTCAATGAAATCAAAGAGGATACAAACAAATGGAAGAACATTCCATGCTCATGGGTAGGAAGAATCAATATCGTGAAAATGGCCATACTGCCCAAAGTAATTTATAGATTCAATGCCATCCCCATCAAGCTACCAATGACTTTCTTCACAGAATTGGAAAAAACTACTTTAAAGTTCATATGGAACCAAAAAAGAGCCCGCATTGCCAAGTCAATCCTAAGCCAAAAGAACAAAGCTGGAGGCATCACGCTACCTGACTTCAAACTATACTACAAGGCTACAGTAACCAAAACGGCATGGTACTGGTACCACAACAGAGATATAGATCAATGGAACAGAACAGAGCCCTCAGAAATGATGCCGCATATCTACAACTATTTGATCTTTGACAAACCTGACAAAAACAAGAAATGGGGAAAGGATTCCCTATTTAATAAATGGTGCTGGGAAAACTGGCTAGCCATATGTAGAAAGCTGAAACTGGATCCCTTCCTTACACCTTATACAAAAATTAATTCAAGATGGATTAAAGACTTAAATGTTAGACCTAAAACCATTAAAATCCTACAAGAAAACCTAGGCAATACCATTCAGGCCATAGGCGTGGGCAAGGACTTCATGTCTAAAACTTTATTATTTTCTTAATGCTGCTTAATACACCTAAAGTTATAGAAGAAAAAAGTAAGGAAATTTATATTTTGTTATATTGAGATAATGTTAAATATCTTGAAGTATACAGAATGTGACTACAAAAAAAATTTAAAAACCACCACCATTTCCACCAAAAACATTTTCTGCAAAATGAGAAGTATGTCTGAAGGAGGAGGGAAATGGGCAATGTGGCAGCTTAAAATGAGGACCAGTTCATGAAGGGCCTGGCAGTCATTCTAAGAGCTTGATATTTTATCCTGATGGCAAAAGGAATCACTGAAGGACTTTAGGGATTGAATTACTAATGGGCTAATATATTAATATATATGGGATTTGTCAAGACCACTTTGGCAGAAAAATGGAGGATTCAAGGCAAAGAGTAACAATTAGACATTTAGAACTTATGTAATTTTACTGAAAGTCAGTGAAAACCTAAATGGAGGGGGATGGTGTCCAAATTTGGAAGAAGATTTCTGAAGAAAATTCATTTGAGTATCACTTGAAGGTGTATAATTAGATAGAGATTCCAATAAATTTAAATCTAATGAAAAGTTGTAGAAATCAAGCTAAAAATACAAAAATATTCTTATTAAAAGACAGGTATATGCTTTGTTAGATTTTAAATAAATGACTTTTGAGCTGCCTATGAAACTTCTGGGTAGAATTCAATAGAGAGCTTGAATAAGAGCTTTAGGGTTTAGCATGGAATCCAGGAAATGGATGAAATTTTTCAGAGGGAGGTAAAGGATTTAGGATAGTTATCTAGGCAATGAATGTGAACTAAAGTGACCCTGGGTGGTTCAGGCAGACAGCAATCTGCACCAAACTTGGCCACATCATGGTATTTATTTTGGAACAAATTAACAGGTTCTGTTTAATGAGAAGTAAAATTTTACCCAGTTGATCTCATGCTGTTTCTGACCAAGATGAAATAAAATGAAAAATCCTAGGCTTACATTTCTGGAACCATTTCCAGTTTGAAATGCTTTGGCTTATGTTTTGGGCCAAATCTCAGAGATTTTTTTCCCCATTTCTAATTACAGGGAAAAACATAATACAATTTTCTCTAAATTAAATCTATTAACCCTGATATTACAAACAGTCTTTTCTCCTCCTCCTCTTCAAAAATACAGTTTTACAACAAAAGTAGGTATGAACTTGAGGGTTTTGCTTCTTTGGGCAATTGAATGATCTAATTGAATAAGCATCGTTAAGTTTAAGAATTCATAATTATTGTGGTATTTCTGCTCAGTGACTTTTTTTCCAAGCCTATTAGGGAACCCAAACTCATTCTCATATCCCCTAATCTCCATTACATCAGCACTGACAAATCATTGTTGAAAATGCTAGAGTCAAGAGCGCATTGATCTCTTATAGTAGAAGCAATTTCCTGTTTTCAAAAACTTGTAATGAGATTTTTAAAATGCAAACAAATCTAATATATCCACAGGAGAGATTACAGAGTTGGATAAACGCAGACAAACTGACGTTTAAACTATTACAACCATCTCTAACATTCTATTGTTAATGTGCTAGCAGGGTTCTCTCCTCAGAGGGTGGAAGGCATCTGGAGATAGATATGTTTCCTAAAATATATCTTCTCACTAAAATTTATACATCATGTACAGTTATTTGACAAGAGAAGACCTTGTCTTTTTTTTTTTTTTTTTTTTTTTGAGACGGAGTCTCGCTCTGTCGCCCAGGCTGGAGCGCAGTGGTGCAATCTCGGCTCACTGCAAGCTCCGCCTCCTGAGTTCACGCCATTCTCCTGCCTCAGCCTCTCTGAGTAGCTGGGACTACAGGCGCCCGCCACCACGCCCGGCTAATTTTTTTTTTTTTGTATTTTTAGTAGAGACGAGGTTTCACCGTGGTCTCGATCTCCTGACCTTGTGATCCGCCCACCTCGGCCTCCCAAAGTGCTGGGATTACAAGCGTGAGCCACCGCGCATGGCCGACCTTGTCTTTTATTACAGTCTCTTAATGATTTTGGAGGTTAGTTTTGATGTCAACATACATGCATGAGAAATGTATTATTTCTAGGGGACCATTTTTCTAGCATTACAGTATGAGTTAGGAGAATACTCAGGACCAAATTTTCCCCCCAAATTAGAGACACATGTTGTTATTTAATTATTAAAAGACTTCTGGTATGTTAAAATCATTAAGAACAATTTTAGATGTTAAACTTTAAATATTTTCTTCCAGAAATTCAGCAGTCTTATCCCCCGCTACCATAATAACCACCATCAGAGATGGTGAAACACACCATCCAGCACTTCAAGCCATCACATGCATTGCAGTAATCATAAGAGCAAAATAAAGAAGTATGCTCCTACTAACTTGTGAGGTATTTACTCCATCCCCAACACACACACCGACTGTTTTGTTTTATTTCCAGTGGGGTCACAACATTTGCTGGGACTGCCACCTAACCACTAGGCTAATTAAGTTGCTTCCTTGGTGGTCTCCCCTTTTCCCTCCAATCCATTTAGTTCATCTAACATATCTCTGCCAGGTTGATATTCATAAAAAGGCTGTCTTTCATCATGTTATCAGAACAAGGTGGTCTGCCCTCCATGAACTTTGTATCTAGAATCTAGAAGAGATAAATACGCATGTTAAGTAAGAGAGGAGGGACTAAACCTGCCCAGGACTGACTGAAACATTAAAGAGATGATTATTGATAGTCCGAGGAGAAATATATTTCCTTAGCAACTTTTATTTTACATTTAGACTTACTGAACTCTTCATCCAAAAAAAATCTAATTTATTTAACACCAGGACATTTTATTCCTAACAATAATAGTTAAGCCTCACTTCTTATTTCTTCTGCTCCTCGTAGCACTCTGTTCACTAACACGTTTTTTCCTTTAATTTTGATAGTTCTCCAAATAGATGTCATACTTCTACCACTCCATCCATCTGTTGATGGAGTGGTGTCTCCACATTTTTTTTTTTTTGCTTTGCAAAAGCCTGTGCATCTGATAGGGTGGCCTTTAAATATTTCCATGTATGCTTGTCTGATATTCTCAGACAGAAGTAGCTACTTGTCTTATCATGGCTTATCATATCATCAGTTGGCATAAATCTATAAACTATAGCAAGCTATAGTCCTAAATAGGAATCTAATAAATATTCAGTGGAATCTCTGACCATATTTATTTTTTATTCAAAAAACATTTACTGATAGTTGACTACCTTGAGGAAATACAGTAAATGTACAATGCTAACAATTATTGAGCTCTTATTTCTCTAAGACACAGTACCCAGAACTTGACATGTATCACATTTCCATTAATCCTCAAAAACTCACAAAGGTGTTATTATCCCCATTGACAAGATGGGGAAACTGAGGTACATGGAAACAAAAGAGTTTGCTAGTGCAGCCCAGCTGGGAATGGCGGGCATCTTAAAGCTCAAAGCAATACTGCTTTCTCTTACACATACCTCACTTTATATTCATGAGTCTTATTTAGCAAGGACTGCCACAACTATCTATAGGCCCTGGGGCACTATGGAACTTGCCCAAGATCACTGGGATTTAAGGCACAGCTGAGATTAGGAAACAGCTTTTGAGACTGAACAACTATATTCTTTTCACAGCCCCTCACTGTCTCACAATGATATCCTTCTTCAGTTAATGATTTTGACTTTCTGATGTTAAGTTACAGTAAAAACCCAACCAACCAAAAAAAAAACACCTGTGCAATTTTGCATGTTTTTAAACAGAATTGTTTCTCGATGTTATGATTTCCCTCAATGCTCTAAGTGCCTAAATTTCCCCATTACACGTCAAGAAAAACTAAATTTACTAACACTCCAATAACTTTATAATGTCACGTTACAAAAATCTGTGTCCATAACTCCATTTTTCCAAAGGAATTTCCTTTTTCTGAGCTTTATTTTATGTTTTTAAACTAAATGAAATACAGAAAGCAATGGTTTAGTATACAGCATGGGTTTGCCAACAGTAGTTCACATTAGACCTGCCAGCTAAACCTCATTTCTCACCTGTGAGTCCAACAAATAAATTATAAATGCTGGCACAATATTTATATCATTATTTTTGTAGCCCACAATTTACAACTCTGGCTGTCCTTGAGAGGCTCTGTGTATTTGTTACGGTTCCCCTCCAGGGAGGATTCATCAAATGACGACTCAACATCTGTGCTCAGGGAAAATTCAGGCTCCGTCTACTATATTCCATTATCCCAAGAAACGTTATTATTCCTCATTGATTGTGTAATGGAGGATTAATTATGCTGTCACTTAGTGTATTTACATCCTTGGTGGTTGTATTGGCTTGCTGACTTTAAAAGGGCCAGTCTACGTTCTGCAGAGGGACATATCTGTTTTATAAACTGCCTTCTTGCCGCTTATTGCTACCGCACAGGTGCTGTGTCTGCATTTCAAAACAACCAATGGAATAGGAAAAGTCTTCATCAGCTGGTTATTTTTAACTCTTAAGAGAAACTGGGTTGGTGTGTTTTTCACTAAATTAACCACTGGTGCTGATGGGGTGCCGTGGCCGATGCCTGGAATCCCAGCACTTTGGAAGCCCCAGGAGGGAGGATTGTTTTAATCCGGGAGTTCAAGAACAGCCCAGGCAACATTGGGAGACCCCACCTTTACAGAAAACGTTTTAAAGAATTAGCCAGGTGTGGTGGTGTGCGCCTGTAGTCCCAGCTACTTGGGAAGCTGAGACGTGGGGATGTCTTCATCCCTGGAAGTTGAAGCTGCAGTGAGCCTTGATTGTGTCACTGCACTCCAGCCTGGGCAACAGAGAGAGACCCTGTCTCAAAAACCTTAAGTAAATAAATAAATAAATATTATACACTGGTGGACAGTGATTAAGAGTAAAATAACCGGCCGGGTGCAGTGGCTCATGCCTGTAATCCCAGCACTTTGAGAGGCTGAGGCGGGCGGATCACGAGGTCAGGAGATCGAGACTATCCTGGCTAACATGGTGAAACCCCATCTCTACTAAAAATACACAAAATTAACTACATGTGGTGGCAGTCGCCTGTAGTCCCAGCTACTTGGGAGGCTGAGGCAGGAGAATGGCATGAACGCGGGAGGCAGAGCTTGCAGTGAGCCGAGATCGCACCACTGCACTCCAGCCTGGGCGACAGCGTGAGACTCCGTCTCAAAAAAAAAGAAGAAAAACCTAGGCTGAAGTCCCAACTTTATCAGGTATTGGCTCTGTGACTTACTAAGGGTAAGTAAATTAAAATTCTGTGCCTAAAATGTCCTCAACTTTAAAAACACAGGTGATAATAATGTCCATATGACATAGAGTGACCAAGAGTAAATGAGATAAAGCACATCACCTAACAGTGTCTGGTAACTGACACTCAAAAATGTAGCCATCATTTTATGCAATGAGTATTACTCAGAGCTGCTGTTTAGTGAATTCATAAGTGTACAGTCACTACAGCGTGATTGCAAGCCTTTATTATGTCTTTCAAATAACATATCTAGACTTAATCTTTGTTTATTTATATAGTATATCTATTTTCCTCAAAAATTAAAAATGACCACAGGTCAAAATATTTCTTCCTATTTTCGGATGTACAGACTATGCTTAAATAATTGCGAGTTTTACAACTGCCTAAAAGTAGACCAGTGATTAACCTTGAAATATGATTGTTTCTTTTCACTTGTGTCAGTTAATGGGTTTTTTGGACATGGCCAACATCACCAGACAACTTTGTCTATCTTACTGTCACACTCAACCAAGCACTGGGATATCTAAATGGCACAATCATGTGGTGTGTCTCACAGTTCCACCCTAGGCATCATGGGACATTCTATTTCATCACTTTCCTATAGTCCAGCAACAGCCTTTTCTCCCCTTTTTCATCTGTGCCTTGAAGAAACTAGAGTGTTCTTAAACTATAAAAGAACCCATATTGTTAACTTAGTCAACACTCACCAGTAGCCTTCTATCACACTTAGGATAAAATCCAAACTCCTTACCACAGCCTACATGGCCTTCTGGAAGTTGATCCTTGCCATTCTGTCTGCTCTCTGATCTCCTCCCCTGGTATTTTTTCCTTGAACACCAAGTTCCAGTCATCCTGATCTTCTTGCTTTTTAAACATACCAAGTTCATGCCTTACCCAGGATCTTTGTACTTGTTCCTTCTCCTAGAAGTCTTTTTATAGATTTTCAAATACCTTCCAAAGTCTTGTCCTCAAGATGTCTGCCAATACGTTACCTTATCTCCTTTGAAATAACTTCTTTGACCAGAGTCTCTAGAATACTCCCCGTTTCCCCATTCCTCCCCATTACCTTGTTTCTTTTCATGGTATTTACCACTATTTGCAATTTTAATAATGTATTTATTCATCTATTTTCATCTGTTTCTTCTGCCAAAACACAATCTATAGAAAGTCAAAGACTTTCAGCATTTTGTTTATGGCTACAGCCCTCCAGCCCAAAGCCTAGAGCTGTGAAAGAAGCAGCTCAGAGAAAGTAGTCAGTCAAGAACAGGAATGATCTAAAACAGAGCCTACCCTGTATCTGTAAGTCATAAATACCACTTGATTGCAGAGGGGAGTAACCTCAACATGTATTATTTAAAAGCCTAAACATACTTTTTGTTGTATAGTTTATTGTGCTTTTATTTTCATAAGGATGGCACCAACTCTATTGATGCTAATTTACCTATTTAATTATGCAAACACTATTTAATGAGTTAACCCAAAATGTATATTTTATCATGTGATGCTTAAAATGCTGCTGGATGAAAAATTAAGAGCCATGAATCATTTAAATATATTCAAGGTTATATTATTCAGCTATATAACAACAAAAGTCTGAACTACTATTTCAGTAAAAGTCAATCACATTCCTTTCACCGAGATAGTATTTTCACTCTGAGTTTTTTAAACACAATTGTGAGCATGTGAGCTAGTTTGGCTATGATATCTTATTAGTGTAGCTGAATTTTAATCAGAACATGGAGTTATGTGGGGCGAAAAACACAATAATTTGTATTTGATGCAGTACTGCTAGCTATACTGCAAATAATTAGATCCTAGTATCCAAACGTGAAAATTCAGTATAAGTGAACTTAAAGTAGTATTTGAGAACAAACCGGTAAAACAAAATGAAATTTGTACTACACTTGTGACCTTAAGCTATGCATATTAGAGCAATTACTCTCTACTGTCCTGCATATGCAATCAGCCTGAAATGTAGAACAACTTAGTACTACCTAAAACTTATTTCCTCCAAGGTTAAATTACAGATCTATCTCTTTATAATATATTCATTACAGTACATTTCAACAAAAGCAGTATAGGCTGTAACAAAACATTAAGGATAAAGCTCCTTTCATTAAAGAAGAATTTGAATAATATCCCCCAATAATCTGAGACAATGTAGATATAGATTTGTCAATATATGAACAGAATATTATAGAAATAACACAATTTTCAGAAATAATTATAATCTGCTTAAAAATAAGAACCTCCTCCTTATAAAAGTTCCCCCCATCCCATGAGAGATGGATTGAAGGAATGAAGGAGTCATGCTTTTATTCTGTAATTCTTTATTGATTATCTTTTATGTCTCCACATCCCAGACAAGGTGTTGGGAATCAAAGATAAGCAATCCCTAGAGGTTCTCAATGTTTGCTAGGTGAGCTGGATACACACGCCTAATTAAAGCATGTCTCTCTCCCTAACTCTAAGAAGAGGTGCGCCTCCCAGGATCTGCTAGGAATTGCCTATATTCTTCTCCCAATGTAGTCAACACTTATGACTGTACCTAATAATTTAGCACTTAATGAAATGTCTTATCCAGTGTCTAGATGTATTGTTCTTTATTCTCAATTCATATTTTGTAATGTGCAACCATGATTTAGTATTTCTTTATTTATTTTAAATGCCCAGGACAATAAAAGACTGACAGTGAACACTTATCAAACAAAAAGATCATGATATATACAATCTAGGTCATAGTACAGGGGAGTCACCCTTTATATTAGCATATCAAAGGAAGAATTCTATATCATATCATCTTTGACCACCTATTTAAAATCAAATTTCAGAATTCCAGATTTCCTTTAAAAGAGAAAAGTTCTCTACATTGCTTGTCATTACCAAGTTCTTACTTTTTTTTTTTAATTCCTCTCTTCTAGCTATTTTGAAAAATACAATATGTTGTTGTAAACTGTAGTCACCCTACTCTGCTATCAAATATTAAAACTTACTCCTTTTATATATCTCTATGTTTGTACTCATTAGCCAGTGTTTTATCATTCTCCATCCCCTGAACTCCCTTCCTTGATTCTGGTATCTATCATTCTACTCTCTACCTTTATAGATCAAATTTTGCGGCTACTACATATGAGTGAAAACATACAATATTTGTCTATCTCTGGTTGATTTATTTTACTTAACATAATGACCGCCAGTTGAATCTATGTTGCTTCCAATGATGGGAATTCATTCTTTTTATTACAATGAAACAGTATTTCTTTGCATGTATATTCTATCTTTTCTTTGTCCATTCATTCATTAATGGATGCTTAGGTTATACATCTTTGCTATTGTGAATAGTGCTGCAATGACCATGGGAGTTTAGGCATCCTTTTCGTAATCTGATTTCTTTTCCTTTGGATAGATACACAGTAGTTGGATGGCTGGACTGAATGATAATTCTATTTTTAGTTTTTTTTGGATAAATCTTACTGTTTTCCACAGCAGCTGTACTAATTTACATCCCTACCAAGAGCATATAAGACATTTTTCTTTGCATCTTCTTTGGCATCTGCTTTTTTTAAGTTTTTATTTTTTTTCTTTTTTCTTTTTATTTTTTATTATACTTTAGGTTTTAGGGTACATGTGCACAATGTGCAGGTTTGTTACATATGTATCCATGTGCCATGTTGATTTCCTGCACCCATTAACTCGTCATTTAGCGTTAGGTATATCTCCTAATGCTGTCCCTCCCCCCTCCCCCCACCCCACAACAGTCCCCAGAGTGTGATGTTCCCCTTCCTGTGTCCATGAGTTCTCATTGTTCAATTCCCACCTATGAGTGAGAACATGCGGTGTTTGGTTTTTTGTCCTTGCGATAGTTTACTGAGAATGATGTTTTCCAGTTTCATCCATGTCCCTACAAAGGACACGAACTCATTATTTTTTATGGCTGCATAGTATTCCATGGTGTATATGTGCCACATTTTCTTAATCCAGTCTATCGTTGTTGGACATTTGGGTTGGTTCCAACTCTTTCCTATTGTGAATAGTGCCTCAATAAACATACGTGTGCATGTGTCTTTATAGCAGCCTGATTTATAGTCCTTTGGGTATATACCCAGTAATGGGATGGCTGGGTCAAATGGTATTTCTAGTTCTAGATCCCTGAGGAATCGCCACACTGACTTCCACAATGGTTGAACTAGTTTACAGTCCCACCAACAGTGTAAAAGTGTTCCTATTTCTCCACATCCTCTCCAGCACCTGTTGTTTCCTGACTTTTTAATGATGGCCATTCTAACTGGTGTGAGATGGTATCTCACTGTGGTTTTGATTTGCATTTCTCTGATGGCCAGTGATGATGAGCATTTCTTCATGTATTTTTTGGCTGCATAAATGTCTTCTTTTGAGAAGTGTCTGTTCATGTCCTTTGCCCACTTTTTGATGGGGTTGCTTGTTTTTTTCTTGTAAATTTGTTTGAGTTCATTGTAGATTCTGGATATTAGCCCTTTGTCAGATGAGTAGGTTGCAAAAATGTTCTCCCATTCTGTAGGTTGCCTGTTCACTCTGATGGTAGTTTCTTTTGCTGTGCAGAAGCTCTTTAGTTTAATGAGATCCCATTTGTCAATTTTGGCTTTTGTTGCCATTGCTTTTGGTGTTTTAGACATGAAGTCCTTGCCCACGCCTATGTCCTGAATGGTATTGCCTAGGTTTTCTTGTAGGATTTTAATGGTTTTAGGTCTAACCAAGTTCTTACTTTATTTACTCATTTTGTTTATTGAATCTTCGCTAATAGAATGTAAGCTCTGTGGGACAGGGATTTTTCTCCTATCCCAAATTACTAAAAAAGTGCCTGGCACATAGAAGGTACTCACTAAATATCTTTAGAATGAATAAAGGAAAGAATAATTCCTATTATCAAAACAAGTCAGAAGAATGTTTTTGATGTAATCTACATTATACATATGGAGAGAGGCACATATACGAAATACTTATATGTATAGGATATATAGGGAAATATATATATAAATGGGATATATTATATATATATAAATATATATATATAAGCAAATAGAAGAGCAAACTTTCATAAGGTCAATAAATGAACAAAACTTAATAATTATATCATAGGTCAATGGAATGTCCTGACATACTTCCTCAGTACTAACATGTGTATAATATAGCTTAGTATTTTGGGAATCAGACTGCATTTTTAAATTCATTTGTACATGTAATATGATGGCATTTTAATTGTTTTTCTCCCCATCTAAAGGCTATTAGTCATTTTTATGGCCCGTGTGTCCCAATTGATGCTTTATTAGAATTGAGGAAGTATGTTCATTTGCTGTGTACTGATGATCAGTATCATGTTATTATAACCATGGTAAGCATCCCTGACACTGGCAATATGAATAGGTATGATGTCCAGAGGAAGGTACTTTCTTTGTAGAATTTTCTCAACAATTCAGATAGCTGCCCCTGGGTAGCTATTATATGTTGCTGTATAATGTGGTCCTGGGAGGTAGTTATTTTTAGATAATATTAGTTAAATAGGAAAGACTGAACTCAAATTTTATTAATTTTATTGCAATATTTTTTTAAAAAGCATAAAAATGCTAACTAAATAGCAGAAGAGCGGTAATTTTCTTTCACATTGCCACACTAAATTTAAATAAAACACCAGTAGGATAGCAAACAAAAGAAACAGAAATATCCAGGTGCAAACTACTTCTGCTTTGATGGATGCTCAATGTGTTATGATGTTAGATGATGAACACAGTATTTGTTGAACACTCAGTATATATGGTGGGTTCTTTGAAAGGTGCTATTCATTTATTGTGATCCCTGCTTTGTGGATGAGGAGACTGAGACTGAGAGAGTGAATAACTCATCCAGGGTCATACTTACAGTCAGCATTAGAGCCAGAATTGGAATTAAGATGCCCCTTCATTCAACTTCATTCAACTTGCTCTCTTCTTTACAGTGCTGGTTTAATTTGACAGCAGTCTAGGGCCAGTCCAGGAGCTACCTGCAGGAGCAAGACCAGATTCATAGACATGCAACCTGTATAGTCCCACTTAGAACCCCACTCCCCATTATCCACACCTATCCTCACTGCATTCCCCTCCCCCAACCAGTTTAAGGCTCTGCTATCACTATTTTGACAATTTGAAATTCTTAAAAACTTTGAATAAGCAAACTTGCACTTTCATTTTGCACTGAACTTTGCAAATTAAATAACCAATTCTATTCAGTATAGAAATTTCACAGAATACTTTCACCTTGATTATTGCTTTTTGAATTATTTTCCTTTTGAAAAAGATAATCCAAGCAGACTGAATTTTCCTCCCTATATGGGTATGAATTAGCAATTTGTTCCTGTAATCCCATTTCTAATCTACATAATTTCAAACTGACTCTACTAGGCATAGACTCTTTGGTCAGTTTTTTTGGGATCTTTAGTCCCTCTTAAGGTTGACCTATGGATTAACCCTTTTATTTTTCTCTTTTTCAGAAGGTTTGTCACAGGGTTTTCTCTTTCTTCAGCTAATTTCCTCCCTCAGATTGTGACTGAGGCTATTAATTAGTTATTAAAAAGTAATGAAAAAAATACTTACTGCAAAGGTTGCACACTGTCACCAGCACACTCTTCAAAGACCAGTTGCAATTCGACCTTTTGATCAAAAGAAATGCACCAACCTGATGCTGCACTTGCTCTTGCAGTTGTTCCTGTTATATTATTTATTTCCTCTCTTTTTGACCAGCTGGAGTTATAATATGCTTTGAGTCGCTAAAGGGGCTTTTAAGAAAGCAAGAGAAATGCATTTATGTCATATGGAGGTTGCATGCTAATTACTAATCTGACAGGGTGTAATAACAATACAAAAGCATCAGTAAGAGAAAAAGATGAGCAGAATATCCAATTATTTTATGAAAGAGTTTCTTTCCTGGAGGGAGAAATCTGCATGTTTACCATCTGTAACAAAGGAGATGTTGAGCTACATAAGTGAATTACCCCAGCTGTGAGTTCATGTGTATATGTAATGGGATGAACTTGAAATGACATTAAGTAATTTCATTATTGTCAAAAAAATACAAATAAAGAACGCTAAAAGCCATGACTAATATAGTGAACTCCAAAGATGGATTTTCAAAGTTTTTTCAAAGGGCTACAGTAATTTATATGAGAAATTAAATGTGATATAAAGTAATATACATTTTCCCAGATTACAAAAATATATATTGCATAAAGCTATCATTATTCTTCATAACACATGTGAACAGAATATCCACAATATGCTCTAAGGAAAAGGAATCAGTCCATTAACACTGCAGCCTAAGAGTCAGAAATTTCATTTCTCATAGCACATTTAGCCACAGAGTTAAATAATCTAGAAAATGACTCTGGTTAATATTTAGAAACAGTCTTACTTTAAATGACCATAGTGCAAAAGGGTTTTCATGCCAGCCTCAAACATAACGTTTAAGTGTTTACCTGAGTCTCTGTAAGTCTCTTTCGAGGACTTTCCAAAAAAATAAAAAGAAAAATAGTTACTCTTCCCCAAAAAATTGCCATGTTAATAGACAATAGAAACATTGCTTCAATAATGCGATCTAACATTTCTCCATCCTTAAAAGTACAAATTTTTGTCTTTCTGTTTCTAACATTCAGGATGCTATATATTCCATATGGCTATATGTTTATTCTTTTAATGAGAATGAATGTACTTTAAACATATGGAGACGCAGACTTGTATTAATGTTAACTGGTCTGTGAATCGTAACACCTAGTAGTATCACATCTCTCTTTTGTAGGATCAGAACAACTCCACCTCTATCCTCTTAGCATTCCGATTGGGTCTGAGAATTAAATTTACAAAAATTAGATTAACAAGAGAAAAGCAAAATGTAAGTTTTATATGGCATGGGAGCCCTCGTTAAAAAAAAAAAAAAAAGACCTAAAGAAACAGTTAGAATCTATTACTTATATATAGTGAATAAGACAAAGAGTAGTAAAAGTGAAGAAGCAACTAAATTATATATGGAGACTTCAGAGTTATATTAGCAATGTCTGCATAGAATTCTCTCAGCTTCGACTTCCTGTCCTTGAGGATAAGGACGTTGCCTCTTTCTAACATAGGAAGAGCACCTTTCACATGGGAATTTCTTGTTCTGCTTTTGAGAAACAGCACAAGGTCAACGTGATCTTTTCACATCTGCTATTTTTCAAATGTCTTTAACTTAAGTAGTCAATATGCAGGAATAGCACATTTTAACCCCTTCACCATCCACCTAGAGCACTCAGACAGCTGCAGAGAACTGTTCAAAACATTATTCTTTAGCTTGGGCTACATGCCAGAACAATGATTAAAAGATTGGAAGACAAGCATGTTTAGGAAAAAGAAGTGCCTTAAATCACCTATGCTGTTGTTGCCTTTACCCTTTACTCTTTCTTTCTCCTGAGATTATTTCATGACTTCAAGTACGCCTTGCATAGTTATTTAATTTTGTGATATTTTTGTTTTGTAATTTTTTAAAAAAACTTATGAAACATAAGTCAAACATTAATCGTATTTAGTAGATGTCTCTGAGCTCTAATGTAAATGACTTGTGTTGTGGCGCCTCAGAGGAGCATTCTTCCCTTACAGACTGTCCATACATGACATCAGTTTATTAGGTTGGTGCAAATGTAATTGCGGTTGGACTGTGAATTTTAAATCATTATAACTAGGCCCAAACACATCTTTATTAGTCAAAATAGCAACCATTACAATCTACACCTTTTTGCCAGTGAGAAATAAGTTTGTTTATTCTTGTAGTGTAAAAATCATTCTTTGGAAATTGACGACCTCTTGGAAAGCATGCTTGGCATCCTGCTGGTCATGGAAGCATTTTTCCTAACAAAAGTTGTCGCGATACTTGAAGAAGTGGTATTCAGTTGGCGAGAAGTCATGTGAATATGGTGGATGAGGCAAAACTTTGTAACCCAATTCATTCAACTTTTGAAACATTGGTTGTGCAACGAACGTGTGGTCGGGCATTGTCGTGGAGAAGAATTGGGCCCTTTCTGTTGACCAATGCCGGCTGCGGGCATTGCAGTTTTCAGTGCGTTTCATCAATCTGTTGTGCGTACTTTTCAGATATAGTGGCTTCACCGGGATTCAGAAACTGTAGTGGATCAGACTGGCAGCAGACCACCAAACAGGGACTATGACCTTTTCTTGGTGCAAGTTTGGCTTTGAGACGTACTTTGGAGCCTCTTGTTGGTTTAACCACTGAGCTGGTCGTTGCTGATTGCCGTATAAAATCCACTTTTCATCACATGTCACATTTTTTTTTTAGTTGTTTTTTTGTTTGTTTTTTCTTTTGAGACAGTCTCATTCTGTCGCCCAGGCTGGAGTGCAGTGGCACGATCTCGGCTTATTGCAACCTCCACCTCCTGGGTTCAAGCAATTCTCCTGTCTCAGCCTCCTGAGTAGCTGGGAGGGACTACAGGCGCACACCACTGCACACGGCTAATTTTTGTATTTTTAGTAGAGATGGGGTTTCGCCATATTGGTCAGGCTGGTCTCGAACTCCTGACATGAGGTGATCCAGCCACCATGGCCTCCCAAAGTGTTGGGATTACAGGCATGAGCCACCACACCTGGCCACTCATGTCACATCTGATCGAGAAATGGTTCATTGTTGTTGCATAGAATAAGAGAAGACAACACTTCAAGACAATGATTTCTTTGATTTTCGCTCAGCTCATGAGGCACCCAATTATGGAGCTTTTTCACCTTTCCAATTTGCTTCAAATGCTGAATGACCATAGAATGGTAGATGTTGAATTCTTCAGCAACTTCTTGTGTAACTGTAAGAGGATCCCCGTCAACGATTGCACTCAATTGGTTGTTGTCAACTTCCAATGGCTTGCCACTACACACCTCATCTTCAAGGCTCTCCTCCTTTTCAAAACTTCTTGACCAACCACTGCACTGTACATTGCTTAGCAGTTCCTGGGCTAAATGTGTTGTTGATGTTGTGAGTTGTCTCCGCTGCTTTATTACCCATTTTGAACTCAAATAAGAAAATCGCGGCCAGGCACGGTGGCTCATGCCTGTAATCCTAGCAGTTTGGGCGGCTGAGGCGGGCAGATCACGAGGTCAGGAGATCGAGACCATCCTGGCCAACATGGTGAAACCTGTCTCTACTAAAAATACAAAAATTAGCTGAGCGTAGTGGCGGGCGCCTGTAGTCCAGCTACTCAGGAGGCTGAGGCAGGAGAATCGCTTGTACCAGGGAGTTAGAGGTTGCAGTGAGCCGAGATCATGCCACTGCACTCCAGCCTGATGACATAGCAAGACTCTGTCTCAAAAAAAAAAAAAAAAGAGAGAAAAAATCGCTCAGATTTGCTTTTTGTCTAACATCATTTCCATAGTCTAAAATAAATATAAAATAAACAACAAGTAATAAGTCATTAGCAAAAAAAGTGAGAAATGCACATTAAAATGATGTAAACATAGCCACATTTAAGAATGTGTTCCAATATCAAACAGCACATTTCAGCAATGCAAAAATCGCAATTACTCTTTCACCAACCTGCACCCTCTGCATTTTCCACAGTAAATATTTCTGAGAAGAAAACAAAAATAATATTATCTGAAAATAATTTATAAAGTAGTTTTTAAATTGTAATTCCATCTTTGGGTATTATTTTTTCTTTGTGCTGATGTATGTCATCTTCTAATCCCACATATGTCTCATTCTCATTCTAGTATTGCTGTACAATTCATAATTTGAAAAATTACTTAAATATATGCATTTACTATAATAGCCCTGAAAGGTGAAAAAAAAAGCAGTACCCAGTATAGCTTATGCAACATGACATAAGTTTTATAAAAAGTACATGTAAACATGCATAAAGAAATCCAGAAACATGTATTATATACAAAAAGATGTGATGTATCCAGTGGAGCTTAATCCTACCAGTGTTATCACCATTTGTAAACATTTGGAAGACTGGGATCCGATCTGCTCAACTAGAGTTTGTAAGTGACTGGAACGGATCACTGCTTATTAAGCACACAATATAAAAAAGACACGTTTGTCTTGCTTGGTTGATTTCATGCTCGTAGAGTAAGCAAAAAGGAAATGCACCATCAGGCAGGTGAACAGTATTCCTCATATGTGAACCTTTTGAGAACTGGATGAGTTTTTAGTTATCCTGTATTATGTTAGTCTCATGTTTCATTACTTTTTTTTATTGAGTCTGGTTTCTTGAAAGTTTCTCTCTGAATATATTTAAGGGTGAACTCATTGACATTTTTTTCTTCCATTCATCTAGATTATTCAGCATCTTGGAAATAATCACAGGAAATCAGTGCGATTCTAATTTCAATATTGCTTTATTGATAAAACTTTACATTTACTTCAAATTCATTTTATTGATGACAATGGATATTTCAAGAAGATATACATGAGTCATCCCCTAGTCCAGTGATAAAGTGGGAGAAGGTGAAAAAGCATTAATTTCCTTCCTCCTTTCTTTCTGCACCAATTCCCAATCCCCTTAGAATTTTCTTGTGCTGTGTCAAAAAGGACATATAGGGCTTCACATAGGTGAGGCATAATTTCTTTTCTGAATTTTTGAACATTTGAACTGTTTCATTCCCCAGAGTGTTCACCGTGACATCACTTTTAGGGCACTAGCTGTCACACATTGTGATGTTTCTTGCCCAAGCTCAAGTTTTGTACTATGCCTTATTTTCCTGTGATCATCTTCATATGAATGTTTCAAGGATGTTTATAATTACATCAGTAATAAGGGCTGAATATTATCACTCCTTCAGTCAAAAACTATTTTTGAACATCAAAAAAGCTTGATTTATATCATGTTTTAGTGTATTTATTTTGAACAATAGAACTGCTTAAACCTGAGAAATAGTTTTTTTGTGTAGTATAAGCCACATTTCTGGTTATCATATTCTATTACTATAACATCATTTTTTGGTAAGAAATTACTTATTAAACATAGTCAAAAGTCCACTACTGAAAAGTGGTGACATAGAACAGTTTTATTGTTCTGCTCAGTATACTGCCACCTACTTTGTTGCAGGTGAAATTCATTAAGAGAATTAGAGAATTTCAACAGAGGCAAAATTTTTTTCAACTAAGATCTGATTTCCTTAAAAATTTACTATCTTTTAAAATATCGTGGTCTATCTCTGTAGATTATGACACACATTCTGTAGACTCTGAATTTATCTTCCTTTTCAAATTTGAGTAATGCCAAAATGTTTTACAATGAAAAGCAAGGTATTTAATAAGATTGTTTGTTGAGAATTGAGTATTAATATATTCTAAAAGTCTTTTTAGAACTCTATTTAGAATTTTAGAAATAATGTAGTCAAAAGATTCTTTGCCTACATTATTTTATTTGATTTCCAATGGAATCCCATAGCAACTGTATTTTTGTCCCTATTCCACAAGAAATGCAGATTCATATACAGTAAAAGGTAGGGCCAAATCCAAAATATATGCTTATCTTACAATTGTGTGATTATTAATGAGCAACATAATTGGTGATGCATACTTTATTCATGGTACCTTTTGTTTTCAATATAATGGAAGAAAGTGTTACTCCAAATAAAATTGATCACAGCTTAATGTTTCTCTCATGAGATCTTCCCTTCTATTTTTATCTTATCTATTCACTTTTTAAAAAACCCTTCTATATTCTGTACCCCACCTCAGGGCTCGTCTCTACATCATAGTTTTCCACTTAAAATATGTTCATTTTGTTATTAATTCTGAGTTCATATTCTCAAGAGAAGAAAGCTGATAGGCTAAATTCATATTTTGGTGTGATATCAGAACATAATGGCCCTGGTCGATCTATTTGTTTTGTTGTTGCCTCTGAGTTACATTTGTTTCGGGTACAGTCAGCTTAGGTTCAATATAGAGGACCATGTGGCAAGCATTGTTACCTAAAATTTACCCCCTTCACTAGGTATCTATAGGACGATCGTGGACGCCTAGAATAACCAATGGGAAAGAGGGGGTTAGGTGAGCAGATGATGGGTGAATATTTTTCTTGATATTTATAATGATAAAACTTAATCAGCAATGTCATATTTTAAAAGGATAAACTGCATTAAAAGACACAGCACTGCTAGGAATGACAAATGGCAAATGCTTCATTCAGGGCTCAATTTTTATTTGATACTGAGAGCTTATACTGCCACTCAGATAAGCTCAGTACAGAAAACTTTCAAAATGGAATCCTTTGTAATCCCTGGAAATTCCCGGGGAGGACCTCTGGATGAGGATACTTGACTGTTACCTAAGCCTTCTTCCATTTCTACAGTTTATATTCTTAGTTATCCTTTGTAATCCCTGGAAATTCCTGGGGAGGACCTCTGGATGAGGATACTTGACTGTTACCTAAGCCTTCTTCCATTTCTACAGTTTATATTCTTAGTTGCATTTCTTTAAGATTTTGTACTACAGAAAACTTTATAACCACAGCATTTTTGCTGTTCTAGTACAAACTTGACTTTTTTATCTGAAGAGCAGAGATCGAGAAATGTAAGCAGTTTGTAAAAGTCATCTAACCAAGGAGAGCTATGAATTCAAATACTTGTATTATCAGATGTTAGGTTTTCTTAAACCACTCTTCTTCTCTCCAAAGCTAAATTTAAAAATATTCTAAATAATTGGACACACCTGTTATTCAATTTGTTTGGAAACAAAGTGAACTAACTGAATACTCTGATTTCTGAAGATATTTTATATATCAACTCTTTGGGTAGTTATTTTCAATATTGAGGAAACAGTAAGCTATATTATAATGAAAACTAAAACTTGTTTGAAATCTCTCTTTGATTCATAAGGAATTCCAATGACACTTATATGAACATTTTTGCTGTGTTCAGAGTGCTTATTCTTCCACAATTTTATTTTATTTTATTTTTTTAATTATACTTTAGGTTTTAGGGTACATGTGCACAATGTGCAGGTTTGTTACCTATGTATCCATGTGCCACGTTGGTTTCCTGCACCCCTTAACTCGTCATCCAGCATTAGGTATATCTCCTAATGCTGTCCCTCCCCCCTCCCCCAACCCCACAACAGTCCCCAGAGTGTGATGTTCCCCTTCCTGTGTCCATGAGGTCTCATTGTACAATTCCCACCTATGAGTGAGAACATGCGGTGTTTGGTTCTCTGTCCTTGCGATAGGTTACTGAGAATGATGTTTTCCAGTTTCATCCATGTCCCTACAAAGGATATGAACTCATCCTTTTTTATGGCTGCATAGTATTCCATGGTGTATATGTGCCACATTTTCTTAATCCAGTCTATCATTGTTGGACATTTGGGTTGGTTCCAACTCTTTGCTATTCTGAATAGTGCTGCAATAAACATACGTGTGCATGTGTCTTTATAGCAGCATGATTTATAGTCCTTTGGGTATATACCCAGTAATGGGATGGCTGGGTCAAATGATATTTCTAGTTCTAGATCCTGAGGAATTGCCACACTGACTTCCACAATGGTTGAACTAGTTTACAGTCCCACCAACATTGTAAAAGTGTTCCTATTTCTCCACATCCTCTCCAGCACCTGTTGTTTCCTGCTTTTTTAATGATGGCCATTCTAACTGGTGTGAGATGGTATCTCACTGTGGTTTTGATTTGCATTTCTCTGATGGCCAGTGATGATGAGCATTTCTTCATGTGTTTTTTGGCTGCATAAATGTCTTCTTTTGAGAAGTGTCTGTTCATGTCCTTTGCCCACTTTTTGATGGGGTTGTTTGTTTTTTTCTTGTAAATATGTTTGAGTTCATTGTAGATTCTGGATATTAGCCCTTTGTCAGATGAGTAGGTTGCACAAATTTTCTCCCATCCAGAACGTTGCCTGGGTAATCTGATGGTAGTTTCTTTTGCTGTGCAGAAGCTCTTTAGTTTAATGAGATCCCATTTGTCAATTTTGGCTTTTGTTGCCATTGCTTTTGGTGTTTTAGACATGAAGTCCTTGCCCACGCCTATGTCCTGAATGGTATTGCCTAGGTTTTCTTCTAGGGTTTTAATGGTTTTAGGTCTAACATTTAAGTCTTTAATCCATCTTGAATTAACTTTTGTATAAGGTGTAAGGAAGGGATCCAGTTTCAGCTTTCTACATATGGCTAGCCAGTTTTCCCAGTACCATTTATTAAATAGGGAATCCTTTCCCCATTGCTTGTTTTTGTCAGGTTTGTCAAAGATCAGATAGTTGTAGCTATGAGGCATCATTTCTGAAGGCTCTGTTCTGTTCCATTGATCTATGTCTCTGTTGTGGTACCAGTACCATGCTGTTTTGGTTACTGTAGCCTTGTAGTATAGTTTGAAGTCAGGTAGGGTGATGCCTCCAGCTTTGTTCTTTTGGCTTAGGATGGACTTGGCAATGTGGGCTCTTTTTTGGTTCCATATGAACTTTAAAGTAGTTTTTTCCAATTCTGTGAAGAAAGTCATTGGTAGCTTGATGGGGATGGCATTGAATCTATAAATTACCTTGGGCAGTATGGCCATTTTCACGATATTGATTCTTCCTACCCATGAGCATGGAATGTTCTTCCATTTGTTTGTATCCTCTTTGATTTCATTGAGCAGTGGTTTGTAGTTCTCCTTGAAGAGGTCCTTTACATCCCTTGTAAGTTGGATTCCCAGGTATTTTATTCTCTTTGAAGCAATTGTGAATGGGAGTTCACTCATGATTTGGCTCTCTGTTTGTCTGTTATTGGTGTACAGGAATGCTTGTGATTTTTGTACATTGATTTTGTATCCTGAGACTTTGCTGAAGTTGCTAATCAGCTTAAGGAGATTTTGGGCTGAGACAATGGGGTTTTCTAGATATACAATCATGTCATCTGCAAACAGGGACAATATGACTTCCTCTTTTCCTAATTGAATACCCTTTATTTCCTTCTCCTGCCTGATTGCTCTAGCCAGAACTTCCAACACTATGTTGAATAGGAGCGGTGAGAGAGGACATCCCTGTCTTGTGCCAGTATTCAGAGGGAATGCTTCCAGTTTTTGCCCATTCAATATGATATTGGCTGTGGCTTTGTCGTAGATAGCTCTTATTATTTTGAGATACGTCCCATCAATACCTAATTTATTGAGAGTTTTTAGCATGAAGGGTTGTTGAATTTTGTCAAAGGCCTTTTCTGCATCTATTGAGATAATCATGTGGTTTTTGTCTTTGGTTCTGTTTATATGCTGGATTACATTTATTGATTTGCGTATGTTGAACCAGCCTCGCATCCCAGGGATGAAGCCCACTTGATCATGGTGGATAAGCTTTTTGATGTGCTGCTGGATTCGGTTTGCCAGTATTTTATTGAGGATTTTTGCATCAATGTTCATCAAGGATATTGGTCTGAAATTCTCTTTTTTGGTTATGTCTCTGCCAGGCTTTGGTATCAGAACGATGCTGGCTTCATAAAACGTGTTAGGGAGGATTCCCTCTTTTTCTATCGATTGGAATAGTTTCAGAAGGAATGGTACCAGTTCC